>NC_092478.1:1335000-1635000 GCF_047495875.1 Pithys albifrons albifrons | reverse complement strand
GACCCCCTGCTGCCACTGCAGAGCTGCCCAGAGCTACTCACTGACTCCCTGCTGCCACTGCAGAGCTGCCCAGAGCCACTCACTGACCCCCGGCTGCCACTGCAGAGCTGCCCAGAGCCACTCACTGACCCCCTGCTGCCACTGCAGAGCTGCCCCCAGCCACTCACTGACCCCCTGCTGCCACTGCAGAGCTGCCCCCAGCACTGAGCCCACTGACCCCCTGCTGCCACTGCAGAGCTGCCCCCAGCACTGAGCCCACTGACCCCCTGCTGCCACTGCAGAGCTGCCCAGAGCCACTCACAGGGGGCCATGGAATGCCCACTGGCCATGGGCAACTCCAAAACACATCAACAAACTGGTTAAACAGCCACAGCCAGCCCACAACCTGAAAGGCCTTCTTCCATCTGCAACTTAAACTTCATTTAAGTTGCTGCTCCTTTGCGTGTCTTTGTTTCTGTATTTAGCTCATGAACCCCATAATTTTTCCCTTCATATTAAACTTATCTCGCCCTTGTCATATTGTTGATTTTGGAAAAGGCTTTTTGAATGGTTTAAAAAACAAATTATCTTTCTGTTTCTTCAAACACAAAACCAAAAGGAAACAAAAGGCTCTAATGGGCAAGTCTGTCCATGAAAACATGAATAATCTGGAGCTGGTATCCAAGAGGGGGACAGAATCAATACCCTGTTTTCAATCCTAGATTACCTTCAGAAGTTCCTTTAAATTACATTAATTGTGTGATTCTACAAATTTCATCTGGAATATTTCCCAGCACTATGAACTGTGAGATGGTGGTGCAGCCTCCCCAGCACTGTGAACACTTCAGTGCAAGGTCACTGCCTGGCCACAAGGCAGCAAAGGCACTGGATGGTGCATGAAGCAAATCCTCCCTTGCTGAAAGAAGTTACTCACCAGACTGGGTTTGATGCCCACACTTTCAGCAGCTTGAAATGCTAACAGCAGATTTCTCTTCTGTAAAAATAAAAGTTCAAAAGGATTAACACCAAGGCAAGATTCTTCCTGAACCCTTCCTTGCATCTGGTTCATCAGTAAGTTTAAATGAGCAGGTGTATTTGAAAGCTGCAAACCACTAGATCCCATCCTTGCACACAGACTCCTCTTTGGATTGGTATGGTGCACTCACAAGTACTGTGAGCAGCTCATCTGCTTTTGCTGAAGTTACAGCCTTCTGGTTTTGCAAACTTACCTTATCCTGGCTGTTGAGCTCCTGGTAAGGAATATGTGCAGGCAAATAGGTGTGCAGGAGGGCACAGAAGGCCAGCCCATCACTCCAGCTGCTGCTGAAGTTGGTAATATCAATATTCTGAAAGACAAAACATGATCTCTCCTTGAATAGTGCTACCCAACACATTAAAAAAATCTCCAAACATTAGTTTTTAAGCAGTCATGGAACTAAAGAATCAGAGCTGAGCTAGAAAAATCTGTAGTGACACTCCCACCACTGTCAGCTCCAAAAGGAGGGAGGTGAAAAAGAAACATTTGGAAAGAAACAGTTTAATATAGCAAAAAATCACTTTGTTTGCCATTGTTGCTAGACAGTGGGACTGCTCTTTGCCAGGCACAGAACTCACTACAAGGGTGCACAGAGGAGGCCCAGAGTCCCTGCTCATCACAGCTGAAGTCCAGAACATGCTGAGTTCAACATGTGCATTACAGTGATGGCAGAAACGGAAAAGGGTGTTTTAAAGTCAGCCCATCTCTGTAGGAAACTCCTTTAAAACACAAAGCCTGCCAGGCCTCCAGAGTGCACTTGGGGTTCCTCACAGGGACTGTCTCCAGAGGCACAGTCCTGCTCCTGTGAACAAGGTGACCTTTGTGATGCTCCCGTGGGCACTGACTGGCCACACCAGCACACCAGGGAATTCTCATGGCCAAGTTTTGCTGCTGGAGTAGCAGCTGTGGTTCCAAATAGCAGCTCCAACAACCAGTGAGCTGCCAGAGCTGCTGCAGTGGGGAGGCTCCAGGACATGGAGGAGCTGCCCCATCTCTCACACCGTGGCAGGTGTGGGGCCCCCTCCCTCCAATGGCTCTCACACCACATCTCCCTCTGTGCTCAACTCCAGTTCACACAACCTGCCACCTCACTTTACCTATTTTGTGGTTTCTTTCAAGACTCCCCAGAAGCCCAGGCTTTTACTGCATCTCATACAACAGCTAATGCAGACACACTAAAACCCAGACAGGAATTATTTCAGCACGTGCTCTTTGCTGATGATGATTAGTTGTCCAACCTGGACTTTGTCCAGCTAGACAGGATTTCAAATCAGTAATGAATGCCCATAACCAAACATGACACAGATTGAAGCAGTACAGAATATTTCAGGTTAAAACACTCTGGCTGCAATAAATCTACAAACCTAATGGGCTCATCAAGCAGCCAACACCACCTCCCTGCACCACCCACCCCTCTGTGCTGGGCCTTACCAATGTCTGCCAGTGGAGATGGAACACAAGGCACTGGCCCAACCATCATCAGGAAAAAGGAATTCTGCTCTGAAAGCTGCCTTGGCTTTGCCTGCTCCATGAATTCACACCATGGAAGCCCAGCTTTGTGCCTATGGAATTGGCAGGAGCTGATAACTCTGCCTTCCTGAAGTTTCAGACAAACAAGTCCCTTTCTATTTATCAATCTGCAGTTGGTGGGAAAAGACTGACTGCCAAGTTACAGAAGTGTTTTTACTGAGGCCAGTATGTTTTATCAGCAAATAGCCTATCATCAAATGCCAATATTCTCATTTTATATTGTAGGATAGAAATGGAAAATGGAGGTCGTTCCTCCCCTCTGCCAAAGGCCATGGAAACAGGAACAAACACAGCCTTAGTTGAGCAACAGGACTAGACAAAAAGGCAAGTCCTGTTTGTGTGGGAACATTCTATCTGTCCTCCTTTTCATGATGCTGTTATGAGACATGTGAGATCCAAAATTGCTCCTTCCTACAGTATTTCACTATCTCAGCATCACTTTGATAATTGAACTCAACTTTGTAGTTTTAGCTATACTTTAAAATGTTCCCCTCCTCCCATCTAACAATACCTAGAGAAAAGAAACACTACTGCTATCAGAACTAAGTTAAAAAATCCTCCCATCCCCAACAGCATTGTCCAGCCAGTCATCTCCAGTAACTATTGGATTCAAGCCTTACCAACAAGCAAAAGTTCAAGGATGGGGCTCTGCTGACCATATTTAAACCACAGAAGAAACCCACTGCAGAGTGGTATGCCATGATCAACAGGGAAAACCAACTCAAATCCCAATTTCTGTCCTAAATGCAAACCCCAAACGAATGTTCAAAGATTCAGGTCATCTGTTCAGTTAATAGTGTAAAAGCAAACACTCAAGACATGCTCAAAACCACTTAGTTCCATTTTTACCTCTGAGAAGCATCAATGAATTTTGGTTGTTTTCCTCTAAACAAATGCATTTCCACTTCATCCCTGGTATAAACCCCCCTGTGGCATTTCAGCTTGGCTCCTGTGTTAACTGCTTTTGAATTTGGGGTGTAAGGACGTGGTAAATGGAAAGTGATCTGTGTTTTGCTGCACTGCAGCTTTATTTGTAGTACCTCCCCACTACACCACACCAAGAGGAATTAGGTCAAAACAGAGACACTGATTTCTGGGAAGATCTCTGCCTCCCCTGAAGCCATTTTTAAAAAAAGGAAAACAATTTAGGGAATGAACACCTCGGAAACTATTCCCTTCTCTTGGTTATTTTGGCAGCAGGACCTGTCTCAGTCTTTCTGCCACACCTCTCTGCTCCCAACACAGCCCACGAGGATGTGGGAGCTGTTTGTGTCGTCCAGTTCCACTCTGCAGGATGGAGCTGGGGGGGTCCTGCCTCCCAGGGTGTTTGCAGCAGAACCTCCACAGCTCAGTGTCTTCACCTGGTTCCATTCAAACACACATGTCTGCACAGGAACCCCCTTTCTGTGGGCCACATCTCTGCACAGCTGAGACCTTTCTAAGGTAAAATGGACCAAGGCACTTTGAAAGGCAACTTCCAAAGATTACCTGAACCTGCCCATCTTTAACAACAGCAGCAGGAAACTGCCAATCTAATTTGATTTATTACACCCTAATTAGCAGGACTCAGACAAAGCAGGTCTAGCAAAGGAAGGGGACAGGCTTCAGGCTCCAACTAGGCAATGTTCTGAGCAAACAAAACACTCCAGTTCATCTGAAATGCTCCAGCAAAGATATGAAACATCCAGGCAATCTACTGGAAATATGGGTGAATGAGAAGTGTGGTCTGATCCAGCTAACATGGAGGAAAGGCAGGAATGCCCAAAATTAAAGGCTGCCTGGATTCTTCTGTAATTACAGGGAGCTTCCTTGGCCAATGGCACACAGCTATTTCCAATGGGGAGCTGCAAGTCTGAAGTGATTTATATATCACTTTTAGTCAATCTACTACCAGGAAGCTTTCTGAATTCTCTTACAAATCTTTTTCTGTTTAGTGGAATAAACAATAAAGTAATGCCTTTTGATAAAAAAAAATACAATCCAGAATAACTTGTGGAACAGCAATAGTGTGTATTGTATAGAGATTAAGTGGGCAGCCAAGACTGGGAAGGAAGCCAAATGACCTCCCATCCTCCAGGCTGTATTAATATCCCTGGTTCAAACAGTTCAGGCAACTGCAGTCTCCAAAAGAATTGTGTTAATCTTTCTTTCAAACTTTGTGTCCCACAATCCCTATTTCCAACCCTCTCCCAGCATGTCAGGCAGCCACACATCTCCTTGCTGGTTACCTGTGTGTGCAACACAGAGCTCAGACACCAGAGTGCTCTGGGGAGATGCTGTTAAATCATGTCATAACAGCACTGTGAACTCCTAAGGAACTGGTGCCAGCTCTGGAAAAGTTCTCCCATTTACTACATTTCTTTTTATAAAGAATCCCCACATCCCATCACATTTCTGGGTTCTGTTTGCTCCACTTCAGTTGCTTCAGTAAGTGTGAATTAATGAGCCCTCTAGCAAAGACAAGGCATTACAGGGTTAATGATTTTTTTTTTGCAAAAGCATCAAACATCAATTTGCTGCAGTAGTCACATGAGCAGGGACATTTAAAAAGAGGAAACTTAACAAGGTTACTATCATGCATCTTATACAAACATTTTTCAGCTCCCAACTATTTTAGTCTCTAAAGCCAGAGGAGATACCAAAAAGTCAGGCAGGTCCAATTTTCTTTATTGCAGCTTAGTTCTGGTATTTTGACTACAAAAGAGAGGTGGTGCTGAAATAAAGTTTTCATAAGAATAAAAAATGAAAGTTGAGGTAAATGGGAGACATTTAAGGTGATAGTGATAATTATGTAACCTCCCATTTCCTCTGCCTGCAAGGGGAGTCTCTGCTGACACTGAAACCAACCCTGCAGCCACAGAGAGGAACTCCCTAAAGAGCCAACAGCCTCTCTCTGTGCTCTTCAGGGCTGTTCCTCCCAGGGCTGTGTGTGGACTGGCAAACATGCCCCTGTACTGCTGCTCATGTTTTTTGGGGGTTTTATTTGCATTTTAATATATAAAAACTGACTTCTTGCAATGAAAACAAATTCTGGTGCACAAGAGTTGAGAGGAGCTGCTGGCACAGTGCACATATCACACAGTGAACATACCTGACCCCTTCCCAGCAAATAAGGAGTTGTTTTGAATGCAAATAACCCCATGACAACATCCTCATTACCAAATGTCACCTACTTCAAAGGTCTGACTAGAGGTTGGTACAGTTACAGGGGTTTGAACATATCCCATATTTTGTGTCTTAGTTTATTGCTTTTCACAAGAGAGAGAGAAAATGCAGAAAGCTGAGTTCACTGGGAGCTGGCAGTTTGTTACACAAACATTCAGGACCAAGCAAGAGCTGGTCTGAACAGAAGCAATTTTATCCATGTCTCTGGATCATTTCAGACATGAAGTAATGCTGACAAAAGACATTTATCAATGTGATTGGTACTTCTCTAATTCACACCACTGTCATATTCTGGGAGAGGCCAAAACAAGTGCTAGTTCTGTGTGGAGAGGCAGAACTGGATCACACAGCAAGGCCAGGGACTGTGGAGTTCTCCCTACTGTAATAATCCCATCAGACAGTTCCCAGCTTTGCTCTGCACCTCTCCAGCCTAAACCATCCTTGTTATGCTCCCTTGCTGAAAGCCAACTCCCTGCCTGCCACCCCACTGACACTGCCAGCAGCTTTCCCAGCAGTCCCACAGCTCCCAGCACTGGGCAATGCCACAGGGAGGGCCAGGATGGGCTGTGCTCCCTCCTCCCCAGGGCTGTGCCCCCTCATCCCCAGGGCTGTGCCCCCCTCCTCCCCGGGGCTGTGCCCCCCTCCTACCCAGGGCTGTGCCCCCTCCCACCCAGGGCTGCTCCAGCTCCAAGGACCACCCAGACACTGTGGGGAAGGGGGAGGGAAGGAGGGCAGGACTGAGCTCCACTCCGTGTCCAGGACAGCAGCACAGCTCCTTCCTGCCCGAGCCCTGGAGCAGAATTGTTAATGACCACACTGGCTGCTGCCACAGCTCTTTCCAATTATCTGCATCAGAGTTCAGAGATTAGGCATGTCCCGAAATTCCTGGGCAGAGGAGCAGGCTGAGAATGCAGCAGGCTCATGGGGAAGGATGGAAACAAGGTGGGGAGAGGTGCCAGACACAAAGGTTAGGGCTGGAGCAGGCACAGGGCTCGGTGCTCCCAGTTCCACTCAGGCTGGAGCTGCTCCAGCGGTGCCCAAAGAATTCAGTGTCTCACTGACTGTCGGGGCTTCCAGGCAACACAGGGAAAGCGTCCTGGACTCTGGGATGGACAGAATGGAAATGCTATTTTTGAAATCACCCAGCAGGAGAGAAAGATATGCATGAGAGAGCTGCATGGGCGTCTATTTTATCCCTCCAATCAAGAGACTTGTATTTGTTTACAGGATAAAGCCCATTATGTGAAAAGGGCTGGCTCAAGTTATTTGGCTGCGGAGGAGAAGCACGTTCAGGCCCTGCCATCACTGGGAACGGGCTCTGCACACTGGCAATCAACCTGATTATCCCAACATGCCATGATTATTCTCCAGACCCATCCCCTGGGTCCAGCTGGGGCGTACAGAGAAACTGCATGCACAGAGTCAGCTCTAAGTATTTTCATCTAGAAAAAGAAAACATTTATTCGGGAAAAAAAGAAAAAGGGAATATCTTGAAAATCTCAGCCTGCATTTTCATAAATAAAACACTTTCTAGATTGCCCTTTTCATCAGAGCATCTTTCCAAATATTAATAAACTTATCATAATCCAATTATATGACTCTATGATCTATATTTCAACTGCTGGGGAAATCAAGGCAATGCTATAGTGTGAGACTACCAAGGTCACAAAGATGGTCCCCTGCAGACTTGGAAGCAAAATTCCTGACCAATATATTGTTGGGTTTTTTTAACACAGGATAATCCCTCATGTCTCAATAGCTATTACCAAAAGTACTTTCAACTTTTGCATAGATAGGAAAAGTCAACATCCTCCTCTTCATCAAAGATCAGCAAAACACAAAGAATTTCACCTATTTCTCAGAAACTCACAGAATATGCTAATAACTTCCTGGGAAACCCCCACTCCTCATATATTCCACTTCTAACTGTGCAAATGCAGCAGGTGCTGAGGGCACAGAGCTCTCAGTGACACGTGCAGCCTCTCAGGACAGAGGGCTTTGGGCCACCAGGGACATGTGGCTGTGCCAGAGCCAAACTCACTGTGCTCAGTCAGAGCTTTTCCTGCTGTCTCAGCACACAGGTTGGTGTGGCAGAGGGGAAAGCAGGCAGAAACCTGGTTAGTTTAGACAGAAACCTGAGAGAGAGACTGATACAATTTGGAAATGTCCTGAAACAATTCTTGGCTACAGGCTGACACAAACAGCAACATAAGGAAGGGTAAGAGAACCACTCCCACACCCAAGTGCACCTCTGGTGATTAGGAAACAACTGGGTTCTTTTGTTCCTCAGAACAGTGCACAGCTCTGCTGGGATTGTCAAGGCTTTCAGACTATTCTCCATTTTACTGGTGTCAGAGGAGTGTTTGATGGAGCCAAGTCCCAGGAACTTTGCTCTGCTCAGGGTCAGAGGCTGGATCCTGGGGTTTGGTTTGTGCCATTCAGCTCTAATTCTGCTAAAGAATCAACTGTGCTGGAATTGCCAGGCTGGGCACCAGCCCTGAGGGCTGTGGCAGCACTTACTTTCTATACACATGTACATAGATATATTTATATTATTTACGCAGCTCTGTCACTCTCTGTGGTCCAACCACAATGTGTAACTCTGGTGCAGAGGGAGGCAAAGTGCTCAGCTGACACTCACAGGAAGATCAGTGCTCAGGGAGACACTTCATGTCAACTCCTCACACTGGTGATGTACAAAGAAGTAACTGACTTCTTGATTCTAAATATAACCTTTAGTTTCCAGAATAAGGAAGAAACCTTCAAACAGGAACATGTTAAAGCACAACTGGCCACGAAGGAGTTTTTGAATCTTCTATAAAGCAGGTCCTCACAAAGTGCAGCCCCAGGAATACACCCGATTGATCCATCAGCAGTCACAAAAGTCATCCTGGCTGTCTGTCCTGGCAGAGTCACCTCCCCAGGGAGAACACATTGGATCCACAACCACCTGACCCAAGGGAATATCTGCACCTCTCCATCTTTGCCACTCTTGACCTGTGCTGGATCTCAGCCAGACAGAAAGCCAGTCAAATATACCAGAAAAAGCAGGGGATAATAATGTCAAATAGAGCTTGAGAACAAGGAGGTTATGGAGGAAATACTGTCCAGCATGCAAAAAAAGGAATGTGAATTCCTGTGAGAAAAAGAAAGCCACAAATTCATTTAAAAAAAGCTAGTATTAGTCTGAGTCTGAACTGAGCACAAAAGGATAAAGAGCTTTGTCTTATATCCACTGCCAAACCACTAGCTGACTAGTCTCTTGCTGTAATTACTTGATAAACAGCAAATACTGCAACAGCTCTATTTCTCTCTCCTTTGGCATCTTTGCTCCAGGGAGAACTGCCCTTATCCAGAAGCTGGGCCAGTGGCCCTGCCAGTCAGGGAGGGGATGGAATGCAATGGCTTGAATGCCCAGGATACCTGGAATACAAACACCTTCGGAGGTGTAGCTGCCATTGCCCTCTGCCAGTTCTAGAACACTCCCCATCCCTCCTATTTACCATTCTTCCACTGAGGACAACCACACAGACAGCCTGATGGGAAGAGATGGAGGTTCTTCAACAAGTGGATCCCAAATGGGACCTGTTAAACCAAACACAACTTTGATAAAAAGAATAACCACAATTATGCACTGGTGGAAAGAGCCAGTCTCAGATCCTCTTTTCCTCTGTGCACAGGACGGGTGTGTAGTGGTTGCAAAGTACATGAAAATAGTACTTTTTATCAAACCATATTCATTAACATGGTAGCAATTTCCTTCCCTCTCTGGAGAGGGAAAGAAACAATAATCCTCAATTCTAATAATCATGGGTTAAGTGCCTCTTGAAGTTCTGTGTTTTCACAATACATCTGTGGACAGCAATAGACAATCTAGAGAGGTTTGGCCCCTTGACAAATGGTCTCCACAGAGAGCAAGCAGAATCAGGCACTTAAATAACACCCCAGTCACTAATGATATGATTATGGAAGGTGATAATGCAACAAGAATGACTCTCAGCAGCTTCCAGGAGTTACAACCCACAGGAACTGAGACTGTTAGAGAAGAGGCACCCAATGGCTTCTTCTCACTGCTGCCATGATGCCTCATCTTTCTAAACAGATGAAAAAACCCGTGAGACAACAGAGAAAAAGCTATTTTGACATAAATAGCTTACTCTCAGCAGGCTTTGTGGTTTAAAGGACTTGTGGTAAATGAGTTTCAGAGCCACAAAAGCAGTTCTCAAGTCTGTCACCTCATCCCACGACATTTTACATCAAAATGTAAACGAGTTCACAGAGGCAGAAGAAGAGTCTGTGTGTCTGGCAGGAGAGAGCTGTGCCAGTGCACAATTCCTACAGGGAGCCAGACAATAGATTAACGTTAGTTGTTTTAGCCTGCAAATTTTCCATGAGGAAGCTCTGTATAAAGACTGAGCCCAAAGACTGATTTTACTGCAGTTCTTTTTACTGCTGAGACTTTTTCAGCACCTCCCCTGCATGGCTACTCAGAACCAATGGCCAAAGTGCCAGGTAAGATTCATCTCTACAGCAGAACAGGATGAATGAAATAACGTGACTGATCACGCCACGGTTTATGCAATTTCTCTTTCATACTCTTCTCTCCTAGGCATTAAACTGAACTTCCACTTTATTTTCATTCTAGTGAATCTGTTTTCATGTTCTAAATACTCTTTCTCCTCAGTGTTCATATCTTTTTGATATCAAATCCCTGTTTAAATAGGGATCTTGAAACTGACACAGCAGTAACAGCCACGGCAGCTTTCATGTTTCCCCTCAGTCACTGCAAACTCACACAACTTCTTTTTTAAAAAACAAACAAAACCCTCCAGGCCACTACTAATTTGTGCTGCACTTCTCCCAGCTCCCCCCAGTGTCCCTGGTTTGTTTTATGAGATTGCCTCCTGGGGAACATGCTGAGGAATGTTCAAAGCCAGGGAATGTTCCCACTGCACTCAATGCAAGGATAGTCTGTGGTTGGACTCCATCTTACAGATCTCTTCCAAACTGACTCTGTGACACATGCCAGGAGCAGGATGCCACCTTCTATCTATAGCAGAGGGTTTGTATGGATTAAAGCATTTAAAAAGTGGAGTCTTGTGTGCTGCTCCCTGGGTCTCATCCCCAGATACCTTGCAAGGTTACTGATCCAACTTTCCTCAGGGAATGTGGGACATGGGGAGAAGCTGCTACTGAGAGTACCAGTGATTCTACTTCATTTTACTCACACTGCTCAATGAAATCATAACTTGAACAGAAAGGAATCTCCCTCTTCCTCCCCAGCTCAGATGAGGAACTGTTATCACACATTTTACTACTGAAAACAGAACTCAGGCAGCTGAGCAGCTTTTTACTCTGTTCTCTCCTTCTACTGTGTCTCATGGCTGAGAACAGTTTGCACCCAAACTTCTCAGTGGTTCTGTGCTTCATGTTAGAAATTACATGACAGATTTTCCTGGAATTTGCACAGATGAAGCCCCACAGACAGGGATACTGTCCATGGAAGAGAAGCCCTGCACGTCACCAGGGCTCTGCTCCGTGGGCTCCCCACCTCCCTCCCACCCGGCAGGGGCTGAGGCAGGAAGGGCATGACGTCCTTCACTCCATTCCAGTTCTGTACACAAGAATGATAAAAACTCCCTGTGGAGCTCAACATCAGCCTTATTGTGAGAGTGCAAGGGTCTGGGAAAGGCAAGTTCCAGAAGAGTTAGTGAGTGCTCTGCAAAGAGGGCAATGGGAACGAGAATCCGAGGGAGAATGTCCGAGAGAGAGAGAGACTGGCTCTAAATGAAGCAGTGAAGACAGAGAGGGAAGACTCACCACAAATCAATACTGTGGTTGTCCTAAGGTTCATCTGACTTCAATTTCTGCCCTGAGATCTCACACCCACACCCCAGGTAACAACCTCCACCACATCCCAGTCTGAACTGCTCAGACTCTCCTGGGTTACAGGAGCTGGTCAGGGCTTTACCTGCTTGTTCTCAAAAACTGCTGAAATGACCAACAGCATCAGCAGAGCAGGAACCAAAACACCAAAGCTTTTTCTGAAACATCAGCTGGACAGTCCTGTAGCAACAACACTGCAGCAGCCATGCACAAAGCAGAGACTCCCACCCTCCTCTCAAGCATGGACACACTCCCCTCCAGAGACTAATCCTAAAGGAACAACCAACAGCCCCTGAGTGCCCTGCACCCCTCCTGGGTGCTCTGTTGTCCCACTCACACTGAGCTCCTCTCCTTGGGCTCTGCACAGAAAAACACCACTCTGTTTCTGTTCTATCACCAAGGAAATACTTGTCACTCTTGGTGCCAGGTTTGTACCTACACAATCAAGACAGGCCTCTCTGTTCTCAAAGCCACATAATGATTTCTGAAAGCCACACATTTAGTCCAACTTGGGTGTAAAACAGAGAAAGAAACCTACAGGCTGATGCTCAGAGAACACTTCTAACAGAGTGCTCAGAGCTAAACTATTAAGAGAGTGGAGGAAGCTCATCATATGAGCCATTTCTTTTCAAAGGGAAAAACTACTCAGGAGAAAGTGTTACTCAGGAGATGGGTTTGCTGGCTGAACAGAAGTTAGCCTTGGAAATGTTGTGTGCAATTAATTGTTTTCTAAGGATTGGATGGGAATGTTCCCACACACCTTCATATCCCAGACCAGGGGAAATTTGGCAGATGAGATATAAAATAAATCAACACAGCACAGAACACACAATTTCAGGAGCCAGCACTGTAGCCTTTCAGGCTAAACACTAACCCTGGCTTTGTTCTTTCTAAGGTGTGTCTGCAGTCAGGAGCTCTCCCTGATACCTGTCCTGAAATTGCTGCAAGCCACATGAACACACCAGTGCTAAAAGTGACTCAAACTCTGATAGCTCAGTTTGCTGAAAGCAAATGCTACTGTCTTTTCTCCCAACCTCCTGCACCCTGCAGTTAATGCTTCATAAAGAGCTGGTTGTGAAGAAACAAATACTGTATTATTTACTTTAAAAGATGGATTCTGCTTTTATTAAAGACTTGCTCCAGGGTGCATTTCATGTGGTGATGGCTGCTTTTGTCTTCTGCTCCAAGTAACAAACAATATTATTCTAAAGAAAGAAAAATCCCAACATTGTATCAAACCAAGGCAATCCTGCACACCCAGCACCTATCACAGGATGAAATATGGTCTGTAATTGCCTTCTCTGCAGAACCAAAGGCTGAATTCAACTGCACACAAACACTGACAGGTAACACAGCAATGGCCATGCAAGACCTGGACAAACCATTATCCCTGTTGGACAGTGAAAATCACTCTGCAAAAACATGAGACAGTTTCAAGCAGGCAGAACTTGCTTTGTAAAATCAAGCTGCAAACTTCATCTGGTCAAGGCCACAAAATGATGTATTTCTTTGGTTTTGCAGACAGGACCAAAATAAAACCTCACACAAATAGGGGTTTGACCACAGAGGCCTATGGAAAAAATATTAGATTGTAATTTCAAAACCTGATGCCAAATTGAAGCTGCTGTGCATATACACTCTGATTCTCACCACCAGCAGCCTCTGATGCAGTAAATACTGTGGGGTTTGTGTACAAATTGCTTATGACAATGCAAGACTGGGGACTGCAGTGCTACAGAAATCTGAAGGAAGAGGATGGAAACACACCCAGTGGAAGTAAACGTGCAAAAATCCACAGGCTGTAATACAAATATTTCTTTGATGTGACATTGCTTACTGCAAACCTACAGGAGAGTAATTAATGACTCTTCAGATTAAAGTAAAAATGTACCTATTCCCTTACCTGGTAACCTTCAGTCTTCTTCTGGCACCATTTCAACAAAGCATTCCTCTTGGAACCCCCGTACTCCCGAGCCAGGGCTGCCAGGGGGTCCTTCCTCTCCACACTAAGCCAGGGAAGCACAGGGGAGAAGATGATAAATATGCTGGAAATCTCTTCTTTTTAATTGTGTGACAAAACAGAATGGCAGCACAGAAACCAAACTGAAATAGCTTTTGGAGTTTGCCTTCTGTGCCTGCCTTGACACAAGACAAATTCAGGTGGTATCAGGAGTGTGTTAGCCCAATATTTCTGCTATTATTTTCATCAGCCTTTTCCTCACAAAATTTTCAAGTAAGCTCTTTGTTTTATGTATTGAAAACTGGGATTTAGGGTGTAGAACTAACAGAAACATTCTGAAGAATCTGTAACACCAAATTCCCACCCAGCTGAGCTGCTGCAGGATGAGTTGTTGAATGCAATGAAAAATGAACTGTCCTGCAGTTCAGGGCCCTGAGGACAGTCAAAGGCCACCAATCCCAACACCCACAGTGTCTCCACTCTACACCTTCTACTGGTGGAAGCAACAGTGCAGATCAGAGCCAAATACATATACTTTTTTCTCAAGAGAGAAGAAAATCATGTGTCCAATTTCCTTTAGGCCTCAGAGCTTTTGGCTTTTAACTCATCATAACATGCAAAGCCACAGTAAGACAATAAGGGCTGACCACTTGTACACAGGATGGAATTCCTGCATACAACTGAAAGCCCTCATTTAATCATGGTTGTTCATCTTACAGATAACTGTGGTTATTATAATCTGAACTTTCATATCTGGTCTCACACAGTCTGGAAATTCCAAACTGGACAGGCAGTTTTCTCTGGAGACAGAGCTCCTCCTCCAGAGAACAACATCCATCCTGGGGCCAGGAAATGCTGTCAGTCCTTCCAGTGTGCTGGTTTTTCCCAGGAAAGCTGAGTGTTACCTGAGTTTGCTTTGGGGTTTCAGGCTGCTGGGGGTGAGCATCCTGCTGCTGAAGGCCAGGGGGGGTTTGCTCAGGGACTCCAGGGAGGGGCTTTTGCGCAGGTAATGCTCCGGTTTCAGCTCCTCATTCCTCCCCTTCAGAAGGTCTGTGGGAATTAAAAAGAAGCTGTCAGTTTGCAGGCTGAGGAATTTGATTAATCACTGTCCTGCCACCCAGCACACAATATGCAGCCTGTTGTTTTGATTCTAAACAAATGTACTCATTTGTTCACTGAACACACAGGGGCTGGAAAGCTCGGGCAGATTAGAGGTGATCCCAACAAGGGCTGCTTTGATGGCTGCAGCAGCGCAGGCTGCCCGGCTTCCTGTGATTGATGCTCCTGCTGGGGGGTGGGGGCCCAGGGGAACGAGGGGAAATACCACAATCGACAGGCTGGGAGGTTCAAAAGCTGATCACCAGAGTGCTGACCAGCCCTAGAACTGCCATTTCTTTTCTGCCATCAGCAGCCTTGTAAAAAGAAAGCTCCTGCCTCCTCAACAGCCAGCTCAAGGCAGCAGGAAAGGGCACCTGATACCACATGATGCCTGGCATCCCCTCTGACAGAGCTTTGGGGAGTCTCAATATATTTACAGCAGATGCACCTATGGTTTATTACATATATTATGTATTTTGTATAATACATTTAAGAGATATATTTATATATGTGTGTATACACACATAAATGTATATAAATATACACATCTTTTACATACATAAATCAACCAAATTAGTAGCCATGCATCCAATATTGACAGGTTTTTGAAAAGAAGCCAAAGAGATCATAGAAATGAAATCATGGCCTGTGAGTGCATGAGGTGATGCAACAGGTCAGGACTGTGGCCTGCAGATCATGTCATCAGGAATTAATTAAATGTGGAACTCAACTTTTTCTCCTCCTTTTCAGTCCTCTCCTTATGACAATTATCCATATCACCCAGAGGTGTGAGTTCCTTAGCTCAGCTCCAGCTTCCTTTGACTTGTTTCTGGGTGTCAGAAATTCCAGGATGGACCCAATAAACCTCTGCCTCCAAATGCAAAGATCCCAACCAGCTCTCTGGGTGAAGTAATCCATTCTCCTCTCCAACTCTGCAGCATTTGGGTCACATTAAGGCCACCACAGAACCCTGCTGTGACACTGGTCAGATGGAATCAGCCAGAAGAGTATTACTATGGAGACTACTGCACTCTGAATTTCCTTGGGGATGATTTTTAATTCAGTGTTGTTTGCACAGGGCTTGGATCAACTGCCTTCTAGGATTATTTAGATTGGAACCAGAGCCATGACAACTTTACAGTGAGTGAGTAAACCTTTGCTATGGATTATTGGAACTAAATTAAACCCAGGTACAAAGAGAAGCTGTAAATACAGGAACTTGTTAGATAAGCAACCATCAATTTTTACCATACAATGGCTAATAAAATATTGTTACAGAACAATTGTCTATGGGTAATAACAGAAATTATCCATGGCCTGAAGTGGGATATTTATTGTCAAGCAGTGCCTTTATGTCACACAGCTGACAGATGACTTCAAGCTACAGTGAACTGGTGAAGATTAAAAAGGTCTTGTTTGGGATCATTGTGTATTTCCACGCAAGAAAACACACAATTTCTGGGAACCAGCTGGTACAAGTCAGTAAACTCTGGCCATCCCACCAGATGGAAGACACTTCTGCTTGCTTAGCATCACTCCTGCAGGAGAAACCACCAGCACAGGCAAGATGTGCAGCCACTGACCCTCTGACCTGTTCTGCTGTTCTCCTCCATCTTCTAGTGATGGAAGGGGAATCCTGGGCAAACATGTGAAGAGTCTAAAAATGAAGACAGGTTCTAATTTCTCTCCTATATTGGCAAACTACTGCAAAAAATCCCATCTATGAATGAAAAAATTGCTGCTGATATTTTTTGTCCCTCCCAGCAGTTTAACTTCAGGAATATAACACTTCATCTGTCCTTCAAAATTCAAGACTGTTGTCACTAGCTTTGATTCCAATGCAACAACTACATTCAGGACTAGATAATCAAAATAAAGGGCCCTAGAGAAAATGGGAAACAAACACTGGTAGAAAAGGATATTAAATGACAAGAGAACAAAAGCAAAGTGTGAAATAAAAACAAACCCATCTCTTGAGAACTCTCAAAACAAACTATTTAGAGACCAAATATGATTGCTCCTAAAACACTCACATTGGTATCTGAAATGTTTGATGTATTTCAAATGAAGCTCAATTTAAAAACAAATAAATCCTCAAAGGACAGTGCTCTGGACTTGTTCCAGATACATACATGTTGAGCAAAATCCAATCCTCTCCAATTGCACAGCATGGATTAGAGAGGTGCCATGGATACTTGGGAATAAAGAAGGCAAGTTTGTGTTGGCAAACCACAATAAATCAGCTGTTTTTCAGTTATGATGAAGATGGCAATGGAAACATAACAAAATTAATAAGCTCTCTAAAACAAAGACACCAAAGACCCTTTTCCATGTTTTCTTTGACCATATGAGAAGAGGAAAAATAGCCTTGGCAGAGGCCAAGAGTTAATGACAAGCTTTACTTGGTAGAAAGAGGCAACATCTGTACATTTACTACATCTTACCTGCAAGAGGAAGGTCTGACAGGTCTGCATGTCTGGCAATGCCCTTGCTGGCTGGCCTGGCATTATTATATACAGAATGTCTCTGTGAAACAAAGGTACAGGAGATTATTAAAAAACACCTTGTGGGTCCCTTCCAGCCCAGCATATGCTGTGATTTGTTAAGTAGTCTTTCAAAGTCATCTGATCCTCCAGAACACTCACCTAAACACCCTGCTCTGCACCTGCTTTCTACCCAGATTCACAGGGGAATATCCTGTTCTAAGGACAGTGACCACCCAGGCAAAAAACTTCTCCAGCCACAGATTTGAAAATCACTACCAAAAAGTTACCTAACTGGTGCAGTGACATACAAAGCATTACAGAGCAGTTCTACCAGAAGAGGAGAAAAGCCAAACTGAAAGAGCCCTTCATGTGACACTGCCTGAACTTACTGGAGAACTGGGAGCCAGGACCTTGGAACTCACTAACTACCCATTTGTCTCAGCTATGCTGTTTAATGTGATGTTTCTTGTAACTGACTCCCAGTAATTAAAATCTGTTTTCTGGTCAAGGGTGATAAAAGTTCAGAATTGTATCCCAAAGAGTTCACATCCGCCCACTGAGACCTCTAAGCTGAAGTCAAGACAAACTGACTTTGATCTTTTTTGTTAGTGCTACAGCATTTGATGTTCCACAGCAAACAAACAGAAGGGTTTCCCCTTCCCCCTGTCAGAACACACCCACTGGCAGTGCTGGTCACGTTGGAGCCACACCGTGTCCACCTCTTGGAAAACTACCAGGATGGAAAGATCTTGTACCTGCATTGGGGAAACAGCAGCTGCTGGGGCTGTCCTCACTGGAATTCCACTCAGGGGGCTCCTGGGGACCTTGTGAACTGTGATGTTTTGTCCAGTGCTACCTGCAAGGAAAAAGCATGGAAACATTTGGATTCAAACCCAACTGTGTTGTCAGAACAGGCAACCACAGTGTAGCGACACTCCACAGACAGTACTGATGGATTTATGTACCAAGCACTGACAGAAAACACCCACTCAAGCAAGAACCAGCACCTGCTCACTGCTAGAATAACTTTTCCTACAAAACACACTGTTCCAATACCTGAGCATCCCAAGTCAAACGACTTTATGAGGGACTTGACGGTGGCTGCGGATTCGGGCGGCGTGGGGGAGGCTCTGCCCAGGCACACCCCCTGCCAGCGGCTGCCATCGGCCTCCAGAGAGTCCCCCTCCTCGGCTGGCAGCCTGCAAGGCACAAACCACAGCCAGTCAGGGCCACAGAAGGGCAAGCAGAGATGAAAGCTCTTCATCCATGGCAAGGCAAATCCAGCAATGCTCATCTCTGACTGCAGGGCCTCGGCAGGGACCACCTTGGGAACATCCGTGTCCTCCTCTGCAGGGCCTGGAAACGTTAAACCATCGAGTCTGACAAACCTCCTGCACTGTCAACCATTGCATCACCATTCCAAACCCTCACACAGCACGAGTACCATGGGAAAAAGCAGCTGTTTGAGTAATCCTCAATGATTACCTGAGGATGGGCTTTCAGCACAGCACAGGGGCCCAGGGGCTACTGTGGCCCTTGGTTTATAACGAGGAAACTCACCCAAGAGAAAGATGTTCTTTTATACTGTTTTTAACTGGCATGACCACTGTTGGAGTAACAGTTACCAGTTAGAATGTCACAGATGAAAATAAAATAACTTACTGGACAGGGTTCAGATAAAAGCCATAAAAATTAAACCAGAAAATATACATCAGAATAAAAACTTTGGAAACTCAATTCTTACAACTTATCAACAGAGACATCTGCTGAACAAATGAACCTTCAATCACAATCCATGAGCAGTTTTATAAGGGGAATAGAACTGTTAAGTGCTTTATCTGAGCAGACACCAGACTGCCAAAATCCAATGGCTGGAATGAAGAGAGACGAAACTCAAACAGAAACAGGTTTTAAATTTTAACAGGAAGAATAATTAAGTTACTCCATTGAAAAGAAATGTTGAGGTCAAGATGAGGTGCAGGACTTAGAGAAGTTCATCCAGGAAAGCTCAGAGTTGTGTTAAATAGCAAATACAATCATAGAAGGAAACTGTTGCTTCTAGTCCTGTATTTTCCAGATCCAACTGACATTGATTAGTGTTGACACTGGACTTACCTGGTACAAACTCAGGCAAACATGGAGTGCAATTATCTGGCTTTAGTCTAGTTAAGCTTCCAGTAAATAACAAAGTCTGGTCATGTAAAAAGAGACTCTTTGTACATTGCTTTGCTGACCTCCCACCTGCTCAGCCCCTGTACATGAGCTGCTGATCTGCAGGTTCTGAGGCAGCACCACATTCCCCTCTATTCCTGTTACACACCAAGAGCTACAGGAACACAAACCCAGAAATGAGTCCATGAGAAGGCTGGAGGACTCCATCCCTGAAGTGCCTATGGGGTTGAACAACTCTGAGCTACAAATAGAAGCCAGAGCCTTTTTCTTTCCCTTTGGCCATCCGAGTCTATAAAATGGAAAGGGCTAAAGGGTGTCAATGAGCAAGAGAATAGGAGTGACTCAAGCTTCTATTTCTGGCAGAGCTTAAGGAGGTGCTGTCTTTAAGCAGACATTGGCTATTTCTCTGCTAATTCATTGAAGCTCCCTGTGTGCCAGGGGAGCCTGCAGAGGGCAGATGGCCAGAGAAAAAGCCATTTCAATTCCATTCTCCATTTAATCCAATAAGGAGGAAAGACAGATTGGATAAGATTCATGGAGCTCTGAGGGAGCCAGTGCTCTGCTAACTTCTAAGTTTAGCCTTTAAATTTTGTTCTGTGGCTTCACAGAGCATGAACAACAAACCAGCAGGTGACAACATCTGCACCTTAGTTACACAAGGCACAAAAACTAAAGGAGTCCTCCTTCTAGTAAAGTATGGAGGAAGGATAAATTTCTGCCTCAGGATACCAAACTACCCAACAGAGTTTATTACACTTTCAAATATTAAATAGGTTACTATGGAAGAGTTCTGTCCAACTATCCAGGTAAAAAGGGTATGCACAAGGTCTGTGGAGTAGTATGAGTAAGAAACAAGGAGTAGATGCCTGCAGGCCAAGTGTCAAACCTCAAGAACAAAGCAAGGCAGAGGTTGCTCTAGGCAGCCATCACCTTCACTGGTTGGGATTTAACTGAGAACAGCTCAAGGCTCAGCCCAGCCTCCTCAGCCCAGCCTCTGAGTGCAGAAGGATGCAAACGTGTCCAATAAAGTTAGAGCAGCAAGGCCAGCCCTGTGCTGTGCCACAGAAGAGTCCCCTGAGAGCTCACAGGCTGTTATTCTGTCATTGTACAGGTAATTGTGGAGATTTCAGTGCTGGGGCTACAACCAGTTCCAATTCTGTCAGGATGCTTCCTGCAATCTTCAGTCTGTATATTTGTAATAGGCAGCCTGAAACAACCTCCTTGATTAAACACAATCACAACAGAAAACTGAGGCCTCTGCCAGCCTTGGCAGAGAGACAGGAAACACAGTGCTGAGATCCATCTACTTCAGCAGTGACAACACATGCCAGCCAACAAGCAATGGAGAGTTAGGAAACCTGGTGAGCACCTTTCAACTTTAACCATAAATCTGTATGGTGAAGGGATGCATGAATGGGCCCAGATATGGGTTTCTTAAGAGAAAAGCAGAAGAGCTAAACTTGCACTAGGCAGCCAATTCAGGACAGCATAGGAGAACACAAATCAGAAAGATTAATGAAAGCTGTAACTTCAAACCCAAAATGACTCCTCCTTACACACAGAACTTATTCAGCTTAGCACAGCTTAGGCCATCCAAGCTCTGCCACAGAAGTGATGGATTTGAGCTAAATGTCATCTACTGCTCCGTGCTTTGCTTGAGACAAGAATGAATGGTTTACACACACAAATGCAGCTGGCTGAAGTGGAGCAGCTCCAGGAGGAAGCAGAGCCCTGCAGCCACAATGAATTAAGACACACAATCCCTTTCACAAAACCACTGCTGAGTTTCCTTCATTCACTGGTGAGAGAAGTAGATGCAGTGAGCTTTTCTCTAATAGCAAGAGTTAAGTCTCCTTGTTTTCCAGGTCTGAAATATGGACAACCAACCAGCAACAAGGTGCAAGTCTTTCTGTTCTTAATACATATATTTTTTGCAAACTCAGCCTTCATGTGTTTGTGAAATGTCTAAACTGCCCCAGTGATGTTCCAGCAGGGCAGCACCACAGGCCCATATCTGCAGAAATAATTACTCCACCATCCAGTCCCTGACACAGCTCCTCACACTGTGTGACTCCTCCTCAACTGCAAGGGACACAAAGTAGAGACACAGCTACTGATGCACAGAAAAGAAGAGAGGCCAAGGGCAGGCAGCAGACAATTCCAGACACTTAAACATTTATTTGGCACTTCAATATATATTTCTTAAACATAAAACCCAGCACAGAAAAGAAAGGCAACACAGTGCATGTAGGCACAGACTCCAGCAGCATGGCACAAAGGTGGAGGCCATGCCAGAGCCAGGACATCCCTCAGGATTCTCTGCTAGCTCAGCCTGCTCCAGGACCAGGCCCCTCCTAGGTCTTCACATCCAGAAGGAAGGGACAGAAATCCCACAGCCAAAACATGAAATTCCAGTCCTGGAATGAATCCTGATAGTCTCCTTGTAGACATGGTGACTTCTGAGTTTCTCTTCAGCATCCAGGTGTCTCCAGCTGCAAAGCTGAGCTTCTTGTCCCTGATCATCATACACTTCCCCTGAGTTAAAGGCATGAGAACAACTCCTTTCTGGGAGGATATTTAGTGGGGGCTTGATACGTTCATGTCTTTTCCCTCTGATTTCTCCATCTGCAGTTCCCATGGCAGGACAAACCTCTCCTGGAATATTCCCCGTGGAGGTCAGAGCAGGACACGCTCGTTGGGCACCCCCCCTTGCTGAGGCACCACCGGGTCAGCTGTGCCACCCAGTGGCGAGTGCCTCGCCAGTACAGGAGTGACAATCTGACCCCGCCAAAGCAGCTGAGACTGAGGGATAACTCCGTGTTTCTGTTCAGCGTTCCTGCTGGGTTTCAGTGGCCTGTTCCCGAGTGTGTGTGTCTGTACACACCATCTGTACTCACACACGGAGACAGATCACAGAATAAAATACTGTGTGGAGAACTCGTGTATGCCCATTACATTTACAGGTTAGACACACACAGGTTTATTTTTGCTTAAGCTGAAAACGGCATGTTCGAATGTCTGTTCCAAGGAAAATAGCTCCAAAAAAAGCTCAGTTATTTCAGATCCCCAAATCTCTGTGATCACTCCTTATGGCTTAGGTTGCTTTAGATTAATCAAGAACTTCTTCTGCCTCATGGAGTCTTCTGAAGAGAGAAGCCTTTTGAAACAGAGAGACAGGCTCTTGCCCATGGGAAGAGGTGGATTTCAGCACTCACACTTTGCAATGCACTTGACTTTTGCAGGGTAACAATAAAAAGAAACAGAGGTGCTTTCTTGAATTGTAACTTCCTTTTTTCAGCTGTGAGTTGAAGGGAAGTCCTGCAGGGTCTCACAGGCCTGGCTGTGCATCCTCCAGGGCTGTGTTAGCTGGCAGAGATCAGGCACCTACGGAGACAAACAGGTGAGGGGGGTTATAAACCAACACAGTGCCCACCCTGGGGTACAGCTCTCCATTTTACATCATCCCATCATCAGTAAATAAAGGGCAGAGGGGGAAATGCCAGGGGTGTTGCCAGGAGAGCTAAAGAAGTGCCTTAACACTCCATTAACTTGGCTTTGGGACGTGATGAGCAACAAGAAAACAAAATAGAAAATAAAATCTATGTTGCTCAGAAAGGAAGAAATAAATTATTTAAAGCCAGAGAATCAATTCCAGAGGACAGGGAGGGCAATGTTCCAAAGGACAGGGAGGGCAATGTTCCTGGCTGTCTCTCCTCTGGTCAGTCAGGACTATCCATTCAAAATGGGTAATGAACCCACCCAGCCAACCAGAGCTGCTCTACCTCACCCCGAGTTTCTGTTTCAGAAACACTGAAGGGGATGGAATAATTTCATCCAGTTTAAAAAACACCACCAAAACTTCCCTAACCAACCCAAAAGCCCAGACCAAACAACTCTGAGGAGTCACTAACTAGAGCAAACCACCCCTCCCTCAAGGAGCCTGCTCTGACAGTCTCATTGCTCTGAGGGCAGAGTGAACTGTCACACCTCTGGAGGACAGAACAGCTGCAAACACAGGCACGAATGAGCAGCACATCAGCACACACAGACTGACAGCAGGTTTAATACACAGAGCACAAGCTCATTTCCAGGAGAAAAGCATGTGACACTGCCATGCTGTGGCATTGGATACTTTAGGAGGAAAAACAGAAGCAAATTAGTGGGATACATCACAGTCTTGAGTTTAGGCTTCCGTTTGAAGAGCTGGTTAATTTTTTATTATTCTAAGAAGTCACTCATTTAAATACAGATTTAATTTCTCTGTTTTCTAAGCACTACTCCCAGTCCAACTCCATGGTTCAAGGCACAATGTCCCAGTGCCAAAATCATCTTGAGAACTTGAAGGGAAAGAGTCAAAGCAAGACCTTGAAACTTTTACTCAGGATCTCATCCTGTCTGGTCTTGAGAACCTCCTAGAATGGAGACTATTTAACTTCAATTTCCACTAACTGTGAGGAGACAGTCACACAACAGTGGATGGTAAGCTCTACATTTTACTGCAGAGAAATAATATTAATTAGGATGTAAAATACCACAGAAGACTGCCTGAAGCATGGGTTAATCAATTTGAAGGTTTCAATCAGTACTAACTTGGGACAAGTTAACTCCTTTCTTCCTTACTCCATTTGGTTGATGCTGGTCCAACCTCCCCCCCCAGCATTCTTATTCATAGAATTAGACATTTAATCTGTGTTAAAGATGCCTTTGGGAGGCTCTTACCTTCATTCAGATGAACTCTGATGACCTCATCTGGATTTTTTCTGCAAGTTCTTTGGCTGTTCCTAAACCAAAAATTACTTTTGTTCTGATTAGAAGAATGTAACGCTGAAATCCAACTTGGAGGCAGGAACTGAGGCAGCCACAGGCAAACATTAAAATGGCAGGATGTCACAGGAGATAAATTGGCTTCAAGATGAATTTATGAGGTGGAGTCTAATGACTCTCAAGGGATGGCTGAGATTTTGCCAAAAACCTTTGAATACAAGCTCTTTGGAAGGCACATTTTCCAATAAGAGCTTAAAAATCAGACAGGAAACTTTCACTAGGGACTGTCAGATACTCAGCTGAGTGTGCAGCTGCCCAGCATTAGCAAACACGAGGAATACTTTGCAGACTGTGTTAAGGTATCATGCTACAGACTGTTCCCACCAGTGCTGAACATGCAGCAAAATCACCACAGGCACCAGAATCCACTGCTGATTCTGAGCAGGGGCATTTGTGAAAAAAGTATTTGTGACTAAAAGCAACAATGGGAACATCCTCAGTCCTTCCTGGGTGAAAGAAGCTGAGGTGCTGGGGAAGACAGTGACCTCAGGAATGCACAGATCCCTGGGAGTGTAGAACTGGCTCTCAGCAGGAGCTCTGGGTACTTCAGGACTTTGTTTCATAAGGCAGTAGAGCTTTGTGACTTCAGTGCTCAGCTGCTGATCACCGGTTTGTTCAGACAACGACTTACACAGGCTGCATTTTGCTCTCCACACCACTCAGCACACAAATTTAGCCTACTCTGCAAGTCAAATTAGCTGGACTGACAGATGCACAATTTGGTTTCAATACCTGTCTTTGAAGGAGAATAAACACTGCCCACTGCAGACAGCACACCTGGCTCCAGGACCAAGGCAATACTCAAAGCAAGCTCTACAGAGCAAAGACAGACAGATCCACGTGTGTGTGACAGAGAGGAAGACACAAATGCCAAAACTGACATAATTAAACACAGGTCTGAATAGCTCCTTCTGGAACTACACATGCATGGATTCTGGGGTTCCAAATTAAAAAGCAGTATTTGAAGCTGAGGCTTCTCATACCAAATTGCTGACAGTGCAGTTGTGTTCCTTATACATGGGAGATAAATATCCCAGTTTGCAAATTAGCAGGTCATCATCTATTCATTTTAAGTACTATCAAATACATCTTCAGATTAAAACTGAAAGAATAAAGAGGGGAAACTGTAAGAATATGATTCCCCACCCTCACATAGAGACTCTGCTTTAAACAAGAGAAATGTCATTAGGAACAAACTAGGAATGGAAACAAAGCCCAGAACTTAAGTACTCTCTGGTAACCATTTTTTCTGAATACACAGTCCAGTCTGTAACAGCTTTTCTTTGCATCCACCTGGGACTCTGACCATGAAACTGGAGCTTAAATACACTCCTTTATTTTGCAGAGAAGATGTACTTCTGTTTCTTCAATCCAGGAATTCTGATCCATACACCTCTGCATAAAAGCTCTCCCATCTTTTTAGTCCCATGTACTGAACAGCTGCTGTGGAAACTCCTGAATGGAAAACAGTGAGCAAATATGTGCAACATAAAAGCTGGGCTGTTACTCCACCTGAAAGAAATGACAGGATTAACTGTGTTCCTCTGGCCCTTCAGCCAATGGCCATGAATTTACCAGGAGAGATTAAATGGAAAAATCTAGAGGAGTAAAATGAATTTGGCACACATTTCTGACAAACACTGTGACTGCTTGTGTTACTTTGTCTTTCTTCACTGACTTCTCTCAGGGTAAGTGGTTGTCCTCTGGGAGTCCCATGGAGTATCTGTACCCAACCCAAACTTCCACAGATGGTTTAGCACAGCTGCACAGAGAGATATGAAGGATATAAAACACAGTGAAATACCAGCCTGAGAACAAAGCTATCAGAGGATCTTGGCAATTGTTATTACTTAATGTTTGCTGTTAAAACCTTCACACTCTTGCTGACAGAACCAGATTGACAAAAAGAAAAAGGAACAGAAACATCTTAGAGTAAGAGACAACAAAATCCACCAGAAGAGTTACAAACAGAGGACATGCACATCCAGGCCAATGAGCAGTTACTGACAAAGCACTGTTGGCATGCATGTTAGCACTCACAGACAGCAAATCTTGGCCTCTGGGAACAACCAACCTGCTGCTGCCCTTCACTTCATCCAGCTCCTTCTGCAGCCTGGCACTCTTCTCCTCCTCCTCCTGCAGCTTCCTCTTGACCACCCGGAGCTCCTGCTGAGCTTCACACTTGATGTCATTGGCCACAACCACTGCAGTCTGCAGGTCAGCCTGGAAACGCCTCCACTCCTCTGCATCTTCCTACAAAGAGCAACCAGAGCCACAAGTGTTTGCTGTGAAAACACACCCACCTGGGCTGAGCACTGAGCTGAGGTCAAACTGAACACCTGTCTCTTTACAGGACCAAAAGTACTGCCAAAGAAACTGGTGCTAAGCCCTGCACCCCAATGCAAGTGCAAAGAGAAGAGAGTGGAGAAAGGATAGAGAAAGAAATTTCCACATTTGTTCTAGGAAAACACAATGCTTCTCTCATACCCAGCATTGCAATAAAGCTCCAAGACAAAGCAAGGCTGAGCTTTGGGCCTTACCTTCATCTGCTTAGTCAGAGCCTTCAGCTGCCTCTCTGTATCTTGTTTCTGTTCTTCCAGTTTCATTGCTTTACCTAGAACAGCAAAAAGGGAGAAAACCATTAAACACATAAGGGCAAGGGTGAAAGTGAAAATGGGAGGGCAGAGCAGCTGATCTGGTTTAGCTTCAAGTAGTGCCACTCAATAGACTGAACTGAGATTAAGATACTCTGTCAATGGACCAGGTATGGAATCAACAGTAGATTTGTTACTCAAACACCTCAGAAGCACGTTGTTATTTTCAGGCATTAAACCAGACCCTGATATTTAGAGAATCCCTGGTGGATTCACTTCTTCAGCACACACATCCCCCAGGCACTCGAGGGGACACTGATGTGTGGAACGGCCTCTCCTTCCACCAGGTGGCAGCTCCTCATCCACATGACAGCAACCTCGACTTTACTGTCCTTCCCTGTGCTTTCCCCTAAAAGCTCTTTAAAAGACCAGTAATTCCCATTTCTAGAATGGGCAATACTTCCCTTACTGAAGAATGAGGCTTGGAGCCTGTGTCTGATGTGGTATCTACAGCACTGACTGTTAAAATAGTCCTGTTGTGTGTGAACAGAAGGGAATGGCCCAAACTGGAACCCTTGTAAAGGTTATGCTTCCTCCTCCCTTTTGCACCCAGAACTGAGCCCCTCACATAAGTTCATTTAAATCCTTGTTTTGAGCTCCACTTACATTCTAGGTCACTGATGAGCTGGTTATTGTGAAGTTTTATAGCACGATGTTGTTCCACCTGGTCTTCCAACTCGAAAATGGTCTCCTTCAGGTTTTTTATATCTGCTTCATTCTCTGATGTTTTTTCCTGCAGCTTCTGGCTGGTTCTGCTCAGCTGCTCAGCCTGTCGGTCACACACCTCCTTCAGCTGACCACACTCACTCTCAGCCTGCAAGGAAGGAAAGAAAGCTGCAAGTCTGCCTTTATTCCTTAGGAGATATCACTCATTAGAGGCTTTATTGGGCATCTCATGGGCCCCAGAGCTGAACCTGTGTTCTCAGCACTGTGTACACTGAATTTCAGTGCACAGGAGACAGGCTCAGGAAACACAGATGAGCTATGAATGTCAGTTCTCCTTCCTGGGAATGAAGATAATAAAATGAGATGCTGCAAAGAAAATGGAATTTTCTGTATGACAACCATAATTCCAAACCAATCTCTGCAGTTAATGAACAGAGAGGAATTATCTTCCCGGAAAGCTCCACATCTATTTATGATTTCCATTATGAAAGTGATATCACTGCCTTAGGGCCAAGATCATGATCAGTTCATCCACATCAACAACTTGCTGCTTTTACCACGTGCATTTTCAATGGGCTGTGAAAACACACCCAGCAGAGCCAGCTACTGCAGATCAGTGTATTTCTGGATACAGGACATCTGGAAATACTGAGGGGGGAATCTGCTGCACTGCAGATTGTTGGCTCAGCTCACAGATTGATGCTTCCAGGTCTGGGGGGAGCTCTCTGAGCAAGAGGAAGGTGCAAGCTGCCAATTCAGGGAGCAGGACTGGCACAGCCAGAGTGAAGGGCAGCCTTACAGCAGCCTGTGGTCTGGTTTGGGTGTCACAAGTAGCCAATGATTCAAAACAGCTTAATTGGAGGGAAAGGACGAGTAAAAATGAGGAAATCTGTGGTTTCCAAACCAAGCAATAAAAGTTTGGTCCAGAGTCTGAGCTCTCAGCAGTTTTTCATTTATTGTTCATGAGCTGCAGCTCCAGAAAGCACTTGGGAGCTTCCTCTACTAACTCCATTTGCTGTGGTCACCTCTTTAAGCTGAAAGGACATCTGGATTTCCTAACCCACTCAAACTATGGAGGTGCTTTTTGGCAACACTCTCTTCCTCTGCAGCCAATTTTATCATTCTTCTCATGAGCCCTTCCCCACACAGGAAGGACTGCACACACTATCACTCTTTCTGCAGCAGTGGGACACAATCACTGCCCTGGGCTTTATTAACAGTTCTTGTTTGGTGCCTCACACTGCAGCTCCTCCTGAGCATCCAAGAGCACACAGAAAATAGGAACAATAACCAGGGTAAGTTTGTTTGGAGCAAAGCTACAAACTACTAAGTGAGGAAATTGCTCTAAAATCAGTCTTTTTTTTTTAAATTTTTGCCATTATTTTACATATACTAAAATAGAGTATTTGTCAGTTTTGTAAAAATATTTTAGATTTGATGAAAATAATCTCATCTGGAGCTTGACTGTGCTTCATTAGTCATGTTGCTGTAACTATCAGCTTCTCTGAGCATTAACTCAGAGAAGTTAATTAACTCAGATCCTTGTGTTCTCATGACCAATGACACCTATAGCTCACTGCCAATTAATTATGATTAATTAATTCAGAATTTAATATTCACTGCTAACTACTCATGCCCTTCTCTCCAACTGATTAACAAGTGATTTACACTAATATTTGTTCATATAATATCAAGGTAATTTTTTACTGACCTGGTTTTTGCTCCAGTTTTGACACACACAACTCTTTACTGAAAGAGTAAATCCTGCAGAAAATATTAGGACAAAATAATTTGGAATTTACAAATAAAGCCATGTTAACAATCATTCCTGGGAAAATATGCACAGAGCAGCAGAGACCAGGACAATACCACAGGACTCCAGCTTCCATTCAAAACTAATTCATGTCATTTAAATCCTGGAAACTTATAATCAATGGCTTGACAACAACCTAAAGATCAATAACTGCCTATTTATGGAAGGACAGAAACAACCATTCTGTTTCACAGCTGTTACTGCTTTACCTTAGACAGCAGCCCCTGAATGTGCTTTAGTTCACTGTTTGCCTTCAGCAGCTCTTGTTTAAGCTCAGTGCAAGAGGCTTCTAACTGAGCCTTTTCTGCATGGGCTACTTTGAGCATCTCCTGCACCTCTGAGTTGTCAGAGGCACAGCCCATCGCGTTGATTTCTGCAGCCTTTTGTTTCTCGTTCTCCAACTGAGTTTTGAGAGAGCCATTCTCAATTTTCAGACCTTCTAAGGCAATTTTACAGTCCTCCAGACTTTTTGTCACTGTGCTGTTGCTCTGCTGTTCCACTTCTAGAAGTTTAAGCAGCTTCTCATTTTCTTCTCTCAGGCTTTTAATCACCTGCTGGGCATCCTGATGTTCCCTTTCTAAGCTTCGGAGGCTGCTGGTTAACTGCTGCTGAATGTTGAGCAATTTCTCCCTTTCAAACTGTGCTTTTTCAAGAACTTCTGCACATTTCTGTTCCAGTTCAAGGACCTTCCCCTCCTGAGCTCTGCTTTCTTCGTTCTTGGATCGCTCTTGGAGGAGAGTCATGAGCTTCTCGTTCTCTTGGCTCAGCTGTTCTGCTCTATCTCTGTGCTGACGGAAGGAAGTCTCCAGAAGAGCTTTCTCTTCCACCAGCTTCTCATTTTCTGTTGTAAGCTCCTGCACCATTTGCTGTTGATCTGACAGCTCCTGCAAAGTGGCTTGTAACTCTTCTGCTGTGCTGTGGTGATTCTCCTCCATTTTCTGTATTTTCTCTGTAAGAGATGCAACAGAGAGGTCGCTGATGTTGTTTGGGGAACTTCCTGCGGTGGAGCATTTGGAACCCTTGAAGTGGTTGCTGTTGGCAGATGTTGGCCTGGAAGGTACATCTGCAATGTGTTCAAAGTCAGAGGCATCAGGGGACAGGGAGGCTTTGGTGACATCGCTGCTGGAGGAGCCCGAATTGCGCAGGGCCCCCCCGCTCAGGTGCTGCCTCTGCTCCTCCACCTCCCCCTGGGATGCATTTCTGGATGGGTTTCCAAAGCTGGACTCCTGGGTAGTTGGGGTTGGGAGGCTGCTGTCACCTCCACTGCTTGTTGTTGTGTCTGACAGAGGGGAGTTCTCCAGATAAAGCAGTTTCTCTTTCAAGACACGGTTTTCTTCCCCCAGGCTGGCAAGTTTCTTTTGGAAAGTCCTGTTTTTCTCCTGAAGGGTCCGTATTAATGGCTCTATGTCAACAGGTGATACTGTTTCTACATTTTGGCTGGAAGCACCCATTCCTTCAGCATTAAGTGACCCTTTCTCTTTGCATTTCTTCAGCTCACAGCGAAGTTTGGTAATTTCAGAATCTTTTGTCTTTGCTTCTGCCAGGAGCTCTTTAACCTGAGATTCCAGAACAGCCTTGTCACCACTTTCATTCTCTTGCTTGGACTTGCTGGTGGGGCGCACGTGTTTGGTAGGAGTTGGTGCCCCAGAGGAGGTGGGGCTGGGCTGTGTTTTCCTGGCATTGGCCTGGCCACGCAGCACAGCCCTCTCCCTGGACACAGAGGAGGAGATTTCCCGGGGCGCCGGGATCCCTGAGCGCTTCGCGGCCGAAACGGCGCCTGGGAGAACAAGAGATGGAGCAAACTGAGTTAGTGCATGAAGGAAACAAGTCACAACAGCAATGCTAAAGCCTAGAGCAGTCTGGGACAAAACCACCTGAGAGTCTGAATAGGTTTAGTCATGACTGTGAGGATTCATGTTTCAAAGGCTGGTATTATTCTGCATTTCTTGCTTTCCCACCCCCTGCAAAGGAACACGACCTGCTTAACTTTTTCCCAGTGTAATAATACAATACAGAGATGCTGCAATACATGAACTACAATCCCCAGTATCAGGATATTAATTACTTGAAAGTAAAGACTCTTTACACTACTCTGTGAAATGCTGAATCTAATCCTATGAATTTCTGGGGAAAGTTCAGTGACTTAAGAAAAGATACAGTCTTTGGGGGAAAAGAAAGTATTTTAATCACACATAAAACTATTTCTATTAGAGTCTATTTAGAGATATCAAAATATAAAAAAGGCTGAAACATTTATGCTGACCACAGATTCAGTGAAATATAAAACTCTCATGGCAATTCCAGCAGTAAGACAATCGTGTTGCTGCAGCTTCTTGCAGAGATGGAGGAGGGATTGTTCATGTTATAAATTCCCATCCTCTTAAGGAAGAAAAGCAAAAGGGGGTTACAAAGAGTTTGGTTGTTGGTTGGGTTTTTTTTCCTCACCAACATTATGTGATTACAAGGAAAATACAGTTTACAAGTTGCTGATCTTCATCTTTCAAAGCTCTCTTGAAATATGGGACCACGGGCACTGAAGAATTAAGAGCCATCCAGACCAGGAAAGTTGCAACAAGCTGGTTAAAGAAAATAAGCTTGTTCAAAAGGAAGGTATTATATGCCACTGAATGTAAGAAAATCCTGCCTTCAGGACCTTATTCCAAAGGTAAAGCTCTAAAGCACAGGGCCATAAAGTTTGGGGATATGGCACAACTAAAAGATGTCCAATGCAGTCACATAAACAGGATGCAAGGGAGAGTCGTGCAAGCAGAAAGGGTTAGTGAGCCAGTGTTTGCAATAAAAACAAGTTCCAGAAGGACTCAGGGTCAGAGGGAAATCCTAGAATCAATTCCATCTCTGCACATTTGGGAGGGTCTTTGCTGACACACGTGTGCAGCGTGACCCAGATGTGCAGCGTGACCCAGATGTGCAGCGTGACCCAGATGTGCAGCGTGACCCAGATGTGCAGCATGCACAGAAAACCAGAGGGCAGCAAGCCCGGGGGGGAGCAGCCTCCCTGCCTGACAGCAGCTTCACAGCCTCCCACAGCAGCTTCACAGCCTCCCACAGCATCTCTGGCTGCAGCAACCAGGGCACGGGAGGGTTAATACCAACACCACCCCGTTTGCTCAGCATCTCTTTTGAAGAATGCCCTGGGTTTATAAAGCCCACACAAACAGGAGCCCCTCCTCCTCCCTCCCCAACACACACACTCTGCAGCAGCACAATGAACCCCCAGAGACAAAGAGCAGCTGAAGAACAGCCCCTGGACCCAGGCAGCGCTGGCAGGGGAGCACAGAGAGGCTCTGTCGGGGCAGGGCACGATAAGGCCAGACACAAAGGCTGCACTGTCTCTGGGAGGGATGCAGGGACAGGCAGTGGCCCACACAGCTTCATTTGTCATCTACAGCTGGAGGGGACAGCCCAGCTCCAGAGCAGAGCTCTCCACTGCAGCTCCAGAGCTCTGTCACCTGTCAGAGCAGAGGTCCCAGCACACCACTCAGCCATCCCCAAACCCTGCCCAGACCAGGCACCTGTAAACTGCATCCAAAGCAAGCTCAGCACGAGTTCTGTTGGTGCAGCAAACACTGTGAGCTGAAGGACAAGAAGATAAATGAGAGGACCATGATGTGATGTGTCACTTCCAGCAGAGCAATCCCAACTCAGCACTGCTCCTTCCTACTGAGAGGTGAACCCCAGGTGAGACCCACGTGTGCAGGTGGGAGAGCACCTGAATGCACCCTGACCACAGAGCAGGACGAGTGTCCAGTGTAGAGAAGCAGTACTCACACAAGCCATAATCATAATACAGATTTCATATGTAAAACACACATTTACAGATGCCACATTCTCTGATGGAGCCTAAGGGGTGATTTGAAGCCTTCTGTATGTCCTGTACTTCTGTTCAATCTGAGAGGGTTTTCTACTGTCATAAAAAAAATTAAGACAAAGCAAGTGCTCCAAAAGAACTACTCCTCTTTTTTTTTTTCAATGCTCAAACCAGTGCAATAACATGACTCTCATCTGGTCAAGCCCATGACTAGGTAGTACATAAGCAGTGGGCAGTGCTGACTGGGAGCAATCTACACATTACAAGAAATAATGATTCTGTTACACACTGGTGCAAATTTCATGGCACTGGGAAAACCACCTTTTTCTAAGAGAAACAATACACTCCTGGTAGCAATGCCAGGGTGCTTCCAAACACCACCAGATGACAACTGCAACATGATCCTGAGCAATGGAAAACATATATATAAGGATAACAATTAATGATATTTAACTGGGATTATCTGTCCTCCACCATTTTGCCAACCAGTGCAGGCTCTGAGCTTACTCAGTGTGTCTCGTGTTTTGCAAGACTCCACGCTCTGCTGACTTGTTCTGTCATAAATCACTAAGCATTTGCTATCCATCAATAACCATTAACCAAGCTGGATTTTTCATGCCACAGAAGGGCTGAGGTATTTTCCTCACTCCACTCTGCACAAGTGCCATGCAATACTAAAAAGTCACAGGGAGCCCAGGAAGAAATAGTTCTAAATGCATGTGTTGATGACAAAACACCAAATTATGTAGAAACACTACTTTAACCTCTATTTTATGGGCAATACTCCCCTGAATGACCTTGGAGATGAACCTGCCAACCCAGAGCCCGGGGCACCATATGCAGGAAGTGCATTCAGGGCTGTGCAGGGCACCCTGGTGAGCTGGTTGAAGGGGATGGTCTGTTGGAGACCCCAGCCAGACACAGACACTGCAGAGCCCCACAGAGCCCCACAGAGCCCCAGCTTACGTGCTGCTCACAGTCCTGGAACCACCCAGAACTGCAACCCTGGGAACAGGCTGGGCTTTTGGGCAGGGAAGAGAAAAACAACCAGCCCCGCATCCTGTCAGAGACACTCCAGATAGAACCCAAAGCACTCAATACCTTTCTGTGTGGTCAGAATGGTGCTCTGGCACCTCATTCCTGTTTACACTGTTCACCCACCTTGCCCAAGCTCTTACCTTAGCTATGTTCTTGCCAGCTTTGAGCACAATCTCTGTCCCACCAGTCCAGGCCAACTCCGACCATCAGTGTGTGTTTCTCATTCCTTCTGCACACACCAAACCTCCCGTTCTCCCAGTCCCACACCCACCCTGCTAATGGGCTCAGCTCGTGTGTCCCCCATCAGAGGAACCAGGAACTACTCCTGAATTACTTCTTTGAGACTTGTTGCCTGAAAAGCACCTTTTTTCAGGCTGAGGTCACCTCATCACCATGTTCCTTCTTCACCTTGGCACCCAGGAAGAACTGCTCCATTTTCAGCATCAGCCACACTACTCAGGTGTGAGGCATTAAACTGCAACATGTATACACAGCTTATAATTTTCCAAGTGCTTTAAAATTAGCAGCTATTTAATTCAAATCCTCTGAAACACATAATTAAGTTTAGGTTACAGGACAGGGAAGCAGAGAGGAATGAAATGCCTCACCCAAGGTCACACTAAGTCAGGATTAGGACCTGGAGCCCATGGCCACTTGTTGCCAGGGAGCACACCCTGACTTTCCACCAGTGTCAAAAGCCAAAGTATTACCTTAATGAGATAAAAGTTGACCCCTCGTGATGATCTTTCGACATTTTAATCCCATTTTCAACACAACTACAATGTTTTTCACAGGAGGAAGGATCAAGATCACTCCTCAGTTTTTCCACATCATGATCTATTGGATCCGAGCTCCCGGCCCTTCCCTCGGCAGCTCCCACAGGAACACCCCCAGCCAGGAGGAATGGACTATGGGATGGAGAAAAACATGTCCCAGCCCTCCAAGGTGGAACACAGGACTGTTCTTCAGAGTGAGGTCCGTGCAGCACAGCCAGAGTAGTTACAGGGCCAGCAGGGTAAGGGCAGGGGACACCAGTGCTCTCCCAGTCACAGGGACATGGGTGACACTGTGGAATGGAGATCCCAACATTCCTCTGCCTTTACATCCCACGTACTCCAATATACACATCACTGCTCTAAAGCACTGGCCTTGGGGTTACATTTAATTGACTTGACTCTTAATTATATTAACAGTTCAAGTATCTGCTTCTCCAGTCCCAGAGCAGAGGAGTAATCTCAGTTGGGAGTGATCACATTTGATTGCAGAAACACCTTTGGAAATGTTCTGATTTCTGCTTTGAATCTATTTTTTAGAACTAGAGTCAATACAAAACTATTTGTCTCTGGCCTTTGTACCACGAGTGTCCCACAGCCTGCCCTTTTCTTAATCCCTCCTGCCATCGATGTATTAATAACCCAAAGGTTGATGCCATGGGCTTCTGCTGTTCCACAGACACAACTAGCAGGGAATGTTCCATTTTATACTTTCTTCCTCAATTTTAATCCTGCCAACTCTTAAGCAAAGAACAATAAAAACACAACTTCTTCCTGCATGTATTTAAAATTCCACATCAGTAATTCACTGTTCCATAGTTGAAGTAGGTACTAAGTCTCCTGCATGTAGAGCCAGTCCGTGTAATTTAAGCAGCGCTCGCCGAGCCAGCTCAGAAAGCATTTCAGTCATGTAAGATTAAAGCATGGAGACAGATGCAGCTTTGGTGTGATGTTTTTAAACAATGGATACCTTATTTGAATTGCAAGGGCAGGATAACAAGAAATAAAAGAAAGCTATTCATAGCCCTCTGCAATGTCCAAGTCATACATCTGAGAAAGGCAAACTGTTGCCTGCAGACAAGTTTGTCCTCTCATGATGATCTGCTGCTCCAGCAGGGCTGTTACAGCTCTGCCATTCCAGATCCTGCATCTCTACCATACCAGCAATTTCACTGCCCTGAGTCTCTGTCATTCCTAAATCCACCTTAGAAAAGGACAGTGAACCAAAAGAGATCCCAACGAGAAATTATGGGCTAGCTCAGCCTCCTGCCAACAGAACAAACACTGCTGCTCTTCTGGTATTCTGCAGTTCTGTTCCCATGTGCCAAGGTGTTTAATAAATTTTGCCATCTGAACAGAACTTCCAAGCCACAGACAGAAAACTGATTCCTGTGGTACCTTGAGGGAAAGGTCAGTATAAATCAGGAGGACTGGAAGCATTTAGCAGCAGTCCAGTGAAGGGAATGCTATCAAACAGCCCACGCTTGTACAGCAAATTACAAGAATTATTAAACCACCCACTCACCCACAGCATCTTACTGGGCTCCAGCACTTGTGCTTTAGCTGAAATACATCCCTCTTATCAGTGTTGGTTTTCAGCTTCTCCTCCAGCTGTCACTTTGGAAGGTCCAGGACTTGGCCCAATGGCACCTCTGGGTCTTTGCCAGGATTTTCCAAGGATGCCCAGCTGGGCTGGGAACACAGGCAGCAGCCAGGCAGGTACTCCTGTGCTCAGCCTTGCCTGGGGAAGGTCCTGCTCTAGTCTTACCCAACACTGAGTTTCTCAGCACAACAAACCTGGGTCACCGGTGTATCCTAATTCCACCAGGTTTATGACACCTAGTCTAGGACACTGAAATAAAGATGTCTAGAGCCAGCTTGGATGACCTTTAGTGTATTTAAAATAACTTCACTGTGCTGAAAGGTTTGACAACACCTGTGAAGGAGACCTGTCCTCTGCTCCAGAGACAGACAGAGAGCAACTGGGATGTCTGAAGACACCTAAAATGCCACTAGACATTGAACTGAACAGTCAGACTTTCACAACACACTTACAAGGTGGTGTTACAAGGCAGGTAATGGCAGCTTTTTTGTGCCTATTTAAAACTACTCCAGTACCCAAGTACCTTTTAGGGGATTTTCAGCTACACAAGGAACAACTGAACACAATGGATTAATGTGGGACTCCTTGATATGACTGATCTGAATTTACCCACAGCCACGTCACTAAAGATGGCATCAGTCTGGAGCCATCACACTCTCTGCTGACTCCCTGTGATAAAAAAGCACAGGTTACAGGGAGCCCAGACATGTTTTCTGACTTCTTTTGTCTACTCAGAGGAATGTTTTCAAGAACCCCCTTAACTTGGTGCTTAAAATCCATTTTGCAGAAGCAGCAAAGCCCCTGAGAGCTCAAAGCTGAACTGAAAGCACAGGGACTCACAAATCACTCTCACTCTGCCCCACATTGATCCTGAGACTGAGATGAGACTGATTAGGAGTGATCCAGGAATGTCCTCTGGGAAATGGTGACTGTACAGCACAGAGCAAGGAGTGGTGTACTCTGCAGTGCTTTGAAGTCCTTTTTCATTAGAAGGTTTCAGATCACACACCTGCTTTATTCAAAGGCCTTATTTTCCCTGTGCCATTTTTTCCTCTGATTAAGCAAATGAAACAGTTAAAAAACAACTTCCCTGCTGACCAGAAATGTTCTGATACCCCAATTAACAGGAACCACACTGACACATTGCATGGTGGCATGAGAAAAAGCAAACACAACTGCTGAGAAGTAGAGCAGATACAAGAACAACCCTTACCTGGCTGCTGGACTCCTTCACACAAAACCTACACAGAGCCACAATCCCCACACACATCCTGCCACATCAGTGCTCCTGTCCTTAAACCTCCAGGCATGCCAACAGCAACAGAGCCTGGTAACTAATGCTGAATGGCTGCACACAACTAAACCAGCTCATGAGGAAGGTCTGACTCAGCCCTAAGTGCTTCTTGGGGGTTGAAATGAGAGTGGGACTGGATGCAGAAGGCTGGATTATCAGAGATACAGATGGAAGAGACATTGATCAGCACCCCCTGTTACTTTCAAAACTGCTTAAGCTGTTTAGAACTTCATAGTTGAGATGAAATGTCTAAAACATCTGCCCAACCAGCAGCTTAGGCAAAAGTCAGGATGAAGAATGGCTCTGTTATACTGTGACAAACTACTGTGGCTTGATCTGCTTGACACACAGAGGGAAGGAGCTGAACAGTTCAGTTGTCAGCATTGAGTGACCACAGCATTGGATATTCCTTTGGATAATCCTCAAAAACTCAGGAGAACACACCATTTTCCACTTCTTTTAGGGCTGTCCTACAGAAACCCAAAGGTTTCTGCTACCTGGTCTTTATGCAAAAGCAAACAAAGCAAAGCAAGGCTTGGCCAGTCCCAGTTCTCCTGAATTAATTAGTCTGTTTGCAGAGTGTTAGTCACAGAGCCAACACCTCTACAGGTCAGCAACCCTTGGGAAGGTTCACTTGTACTCCACCTAGCTTGGAGGAAAGACAAGGAGATGGCTGCAGAACAACAAATGTGGGTTGGATAATCCAGCACTAATTATATAGAAGCATCTGCTCAAATAAGGCCTTTTACTCACTTAGCAAACACAGATTAAAAGTAATTAAAACATGACATTTTTTACTGAATCATTTTAATGGCCTGTTGGACTGTCTGGACTGCCTGACTACATTGCCTGTGGAATACCTAAAATATGCAACTGGAGGAAAAAGCTGAATGCAAAGATTCTGATCTGTGTAATTGTTGTGGAAAGTGAAGCAACTCAAGTACTAATATTTGACATGGAGGAAAAGAGACCAAAGAGAAACACAAATTATATTACAAAGTCTTAGGGAACAACAGATGCCTGTATTCAAAAGCTACACTGCCAGAGGTTCCAAAGGAAAAGCAACAGTGAGCACCCTGACCTGAGCAATTGCTAATTTAAGACTACAGAGACCATTTGAGCTGAACACTTGGTAAAAGGTTGGCTGATTTTTTAATTTTAATTAAAAGATGTAAGGCTAGAGATCTGGGGTGCAAGAAGCACACAAGAAAAGGCACTGAGGACTAAGTCATGACAAAACTACCTGCCATCCATTTAAGTCTGCAGGTCAGCTACTGGCAGGACATTCTTTTGAAGGGTGGCCACTGCAAGAGACCCTCCCAGGGCTGGAATGCAACCCAATAGGAGAGGTGACCTTATAATCTCCATTTAGTTCAAATTTTAGCATCTCAACAAGTACTCTCAGAATCCACAAAAGGCCTTAGTAAGTTCTGTAGTAGTTTTAGAAGAGAAGGTACCCAAGGAATCTCTGCTGCACCATTAAGGAGTTTCTTAAAGATCACAAACATTTTATTTTCAGCTTTTTGGATTTACCCTGATCAGTAACTGTCACCTCGTCCTTCTTACATGGAAAAGCACATTTAACTCTTCCAAAAATGTGTTAAAATGCAAATAGAAGAAGACCAGCTCTGCTCAGTATCTGGTGGTTCCCAGCTCTGAGCACAGCCACAAGAACAAGCACTGAATTTCAAGTTCCCATTGTCACAGCTCAGTGGAAACAAGGTCGCATTCAGGAGGTAAATGAGATCTGATCAAAACCCTGTTCACAAGGTCTCATTGTGAATTGCAGCTGACTCTTTATGGGCCTGTTCACATACAATTCCTCTCTGAATAACTGCAGGAGGAGTTAAAATCTCTTTGCCCTGAGAGACTTGCCAGTGTCCACACAAAGGAGCTCCTCTGAGCATTTCTTGCACTGTTTACTTGAGTTTCCTGAAGGTCTGTTAAGTCTCAACTCAAAACTCCAGCCTGGATATGCCTGTCTTGAATAAAACTGCACTACCAGGACAAAAGCAGAGCAGACTGCAGTGTGAGAGGGGAGTTCTGCCCAAAGACACACCACCAAAGTGCAGTGGCAAAGCCAAGAGGAGGCAAGAACCGCCCTGTGCTCCGCTGGCACTGCCAGTCTGTGCTGTACAGACACAAACCTCCCCCTCTCACCTGCCCAGGAGTCCCAGAGCACCCAAGGGGCCTCCCTGGTCCATGGGGCACCACGAGCTCACCTCTGGAATGAGGGGCACAAACCCTGTGGAACAACCAGCTCTGCCAACACGGGTGCAGGTGGCAAGTGCCACAGCAATGCACCCCTGGCTGCCAGAGTGCCCAGCAACCTGGCACAACAAACACTGAGCCATCCACAGCAAACGGGCAGGGAAACTGTATCCTACACTGGCTGCAATGTCCCTGTGGGAAACTCAACACCACCTTCTTTGGAACTGTTAATACCTGTGGGCCTGCCAAGAACTTTAGTCACCTACAAACTATACCCCTGGACTAATCCCCCACAAAAGAATGATTAAAACTTTCAATAGGTAACATTATCTCAAAATTAATCTTGTGAAAAGTTATAGAAAAACAGAACTTTCCCCTTTTAAAATAAAACACCCCTACTTGCTGCTTTAATACAAATTTGTAACTTCCACAACCATCATAGCTCATTATTTAAAAATATAAGTTTTATATTCCTTACATAAAGGAGGGCCTTGGCTCTATATCCTTGTGACATCAGCACACCACAATTATTGGGATTTCTGTGTACTGTGGTATTTCCTGATTTTGTTTGTTCTGGAACATTTCCTGCCTATGCACCTGTAAAAACCAGATGAGATCAGGTATAATCATCTCATACCACTGGTGTTTCACAGAAGTAAGGGATTTTGAGTTGGGTCTGGTTACTGGTTTAGTCTGATATTCAAACTTACCAAGTCTGGAGTTTCCTCTGTTCCCCTCCCTGCCAGTTCTGAGGCTTCTGCTGTGCAGAAGGTGCTCATCCCTCTGCCTTGGGGATCCTTGGAGTTTACTAACACATTTCTCCAGAAGGTGCTGATCAGGAGAATCAGCAGAACACTGATTTGCTCACTCATATGGCTGCACCAGGAACCTTCCTGAGACACATGACTACCAGCTAGAGTAGGAATGCCAGGACTTTCCTTGATTCTGGCTTGCAGACAAGGAGATTATTCTCCTCAGCTCAGAAAGCAGCTTCCCAGCTATTCTATCCCAGAAGTTCATCACTCAGCCATTACTGGGTTAACAGGGGTGACAAACCAGCTGTACTTCCATTTCTGGAAAATACAATTATAATAGAGAGAATACCAGTGTTGAGTGTTTCGAGAAGTACAGGAAATTAAAAAGCAAACAAAGGGAAATCCAACCCTAAATCCAACCACCCAAACTCAGTCACTGATGGCCATCAGTGAGCTGCAGGTAGAGATGGTCCTCCATGTGCAGGGCACACACAGTGGCTGCCACAGCTGGATGTGAGCTGGGGCTGGAAGGTAAGGAAGGAGCTTCCTAAAGCCTCCTGGTCCAAGAGTCTCATTGGAAAGAAGAGTGTAAAGAGCCTGCTCCTTCCAGACACATCAGCTGCTGTGGATCACTCCTCTACCAGAACATACCTGACATCTCTCCATCCACACACAGGATTACCAACAAGCAATTTAAGTGAGGAAAGGCTTAATATCAACATTTCCACAGTCAGAAAGCTAATTAATTCAACCTGTTTAACTGTTCATGAGGCCACCCTGTGGACTGAATCATGGCACTGATTTGGCTATAAAGACATTTCCATGGGGCTTTACCCCTCTTTGGGTTTCTTTGTTCCAGGTGGATCCTGAGGGAATTCCCTGCCCTTCCCACAAACCCTTCAGTGAGCACCACAGAGGGAGCAGAGCCATGGCAGAGGGATGGAGGGAGTGTGGGGATGGGGAGCCCATGGCCTGAGCCCCCCAGGGCAGGAAAGCTGCCCCACACCCAAACCCTGCCAAACCAGGGCAAAAGGATCAAAACTGGAAACATGAAACTTTCCTTTTCCTTCCCGAAAGTGGAGGCAGAACTTGAAGTCTAGAGGCTTTTCTTCAATTTGTTTGTTTAATGCTTAATAACCAGTTTGCATTGCACTGGTGCTACAACTGCCTTTTGTTGACTGAAATGCAATGGCCACACAGTAACTCCAGTTTTATGGTGATTTCCAGCCTGGTCCTTGAAGGGGTGGGGAGAGGACTGTGATGTAGTGCCCACAGCTCATGCAGAGCTTTGGCCCTGCCCAGCACTGTCCTGGCACTGGGAACCCAGCTGAAATCACCAAAACTGTAGCACAGCATGAGATACATCAAGAGAAGAACTGAGACAGGAGGGGAGAGAAGAAAGCTCGTAACATATGAGATGTTTATCTATAAAACAGTGCCCACTTCAAAGCAGGAAGAGCTTCGACTCCTTGGTAAAAAAAGGAGCTTTTAATTAAAAGATCAGTCAAAGATTTTCCACAGTCAAGCAGCTTTAAAGAAACTATGTGTGGAGGAGGCTGAGAGTAATTTCTAACATGATTAATCCATTCTTCAAACTCAACAAGGTTTTATGAAAGCAGCATTTCTCAAGATGTAGAAGATAAGGATTGTGGAAATATCCTCAGCCCCTCAAAGGGCACTGTTGTCTCTTCCCTTCTGACACCTCCATCCTCATCAGCTTTTGCCTGGAGAAACACTCTCTGAGCTTTGTGCCTCCCACCCTGGGGCAAGACAGACTAAGCCAGGGCCAGCTGCACCATCCCAGGGGTATTCCAAGCAAAGTCACTGCCATGTACTTTGGCAGGTCTGGAAATATAACTTGAAATATTTCTGTGTGTTGCTGTAACCAGCTGAAAACAGGCTGTCCTGAGTACACAGCCTTGCATTGAACAAAGGTTCACAGAACTTGGAGGATTTCAGTGAATTGCACCACTTTCTGGAACACTCTTTTCATACAAGGAATATTTGCAGAGAGGGATGGGCTCAACAGCAGCACCAGAACAGCAGTGTCAGAGTGACATTATGTGCTCTGAGGAACCAGACTCAGACCCACTTCTCTGGTCATACAGTTCTTCATGCTTTGCTTTTTCTTTTCTGAAAAAAGCAGGATTCTGACAATTCACCCTTAAAGAGGCAAAATGCAGCATTTCCCTACAAGCTGCAATTTAGCAGCTATTTTACATTAGGGCAGACAGACAACACCAGGGCTGTTGCTCTCTGGAGGAGCTTCCCCCTGAGCAGAGAATGCAGGCCCTGGAATGACTCCTGCTCATGGAAACTCCATCTCATCCCCACTTACCAGCTGGTAATTGTGACTAATGGACCTTAGCTCAGTTCTGCACAAGCAGAGGGAATTACCTCTGGTTTATTGCAGGAATCATATGCATTTTTGTCCATGAGAGTAAGGCTTCAGTTACACTTTTGAAGGTCTTTCTCTCCTCTGTCCTGCAGAGAATTCAGCTCCTGCCAACAAATTTCTCATTATCCACACCCTTGAAGAAACAGCCCCTATAAAAAATATTATATGAGGCCTAATTATTTGGTATTATAAGGGACAAATTTACTTAATCCCTAATAGTCTCCCAAGCAATTGAACAAATTCCAGTCAAGATACAAAACCTACAGGGCTGGTAACAAATGGCAAAATTATTTCCTGTTCAGCCAACACACCCTCAGCTTGTGCTCAGAACCAGACCCTGCAAACTCAAGTTATCCTTGTCCTCTCCCACGAGTATATTTTTCCAATGATGAATATCCAATTTTCCTATCAGAACTCCACATTTGAATTTTGCTGCTGATAAAGACACAGAGCTTGTGGGGTTTGTGCTACACAGCCTGATCAAAAGGGAGAAAACTGCAGCTCTGCTGGAATTTATGGCCTGAGAGAACTGACTGATGATCACAGATCACACAAGGACATGCAATCCATACCTATTGATGCTTGTGGAAAAACATGACTGCTCCATGAAATTTAATGGCTGGAACATTCCAAAAGAGATCTGTGAACACATGTCTGCTTTGGATTGTGGTAAGAAAAAGGTTGTTGCATGGAAAATGTACCATCATCAGAGACCCTCAGCCTTTTATCATCTTCAATCATCCTGCTCAAATTGCTTGGAGATACAGCATGGGAAAGTGTCACAAAATAATGAAAACACCAAATATTTGTCAATCTTCTAGAGTCAGTCTGTGAGAAACACAGAACAATCAAATAAGTCCTCCTCAAGCAATGCAGTGCCAATGAAATCAGAGGAGTTCTCTGCTTCAGCTTTACCATTTCATGTTGTTTTCAAAGCTACACTCCCTGTGGAAATCAGGAGATTTTATGAAGAGTAAATTAGCAAAATAGGGCAGGAATCGAAGAGAGGAAAAAAACAAGAGAAATTACTTTGCTGAAATACTAGTAGCTCCAAAACACAGGATTGCTTCCAAATGAACTCCTCAGCACCCCCAGGGCTCTGGCAGGTTTCAGTGGGAAGACCAAGGGGCAATACTCAGATTTCTTTGGCCAACTTTACAACTTTATGATCTTGAGGAGCCAAATATTACCCAACCAAAAGGAAGCAAACTTCCCTTTTCCTCCAAGGCCAACATTTTTATTCCCTCCTCCTTTCACCCTTCCCCTCTTTCGAGTCATTCAATACTGTGTCAGAACCAACACAATCACAACCATCCCCTGCATGTTTCCTTGTCACTCTGCCACTCAAGCCAATTGCAGCATATTAACTACACTAATAAAAGAGCCATCAAATCATTATTTTTGCATTTACTATCAGGTTAGATCTCCTATTGCTAGACCCTAGACCACCACCAGCACTGGGGCAAAAGCTCCATCTGCAGAGACAGGACAAGCTCCTCCTGACCAGTTCATTCAGAAGGATTCCCAGAAGCTCCCTGTGCTCATCCAAGAATGGCTTTAATTTTCATCAGCAAAACAATCTAACACAAAACAAAATGCAAAAACCACATCCTGCTGCCTGCCATGCCCTGAAAGCTCTTCTTTGTAAAAGCCCATGGAGAAAGTACTCCCACTCAGCACATCCTCCCAGCCAAGGTGGAAAACTGCTGGGAAGGCCCCTTGGTGTGGGAGAACTTATTGATGATCTCTTCCATTAATTTTGCCCTTCAATTTGGAATCAGGGGACCTCAGATTATCACTTAACTGTGCCCCAAACAGCTGATTTGAGAGGCAGCAAGTTACTCATCCTCGTGACTAAATAGCTCTAGGAGGCCATTCCAAGCTGTGACACGTCTCTGGCTGTTCCCCTTGGCTGGCCCAGGAGCAGAGGAGATGCTGCCACTGCCATCTGTGTGTTGGGTGCTCCTAAAGGGATTTAACAGTGTCAGCCCAGCCAACCCACCTCACAGGACTAACCAAGAGAGCTGGCCCAAACTGGCCTTGGGAGAGAAGCTTAAGTCGGGCAAAAATGACCCTCCAGGGGAAAATAAACTTCTTCAATACCAGTTTAATCAGCAGTGTGTTACTACTCTGAAAAATGAGAGCATTTGTAAACCCTCCATGCAAGAATGACTTGTGGGAGGGAGAGGTGACTAAGGAATTAAACTATCCACTGGAGAGCAAATTGTGGTTTGTTGGCTCCACTGGGAACAAAAGGTCTGTGGCTCCCTGCCCGAGCTGCAAGAGGACATGACTTGCTGTCGGTATTTCCATGAAGGCTGTTATGTGATTCATCAGCTCTGCTGGCCCCTCTCTCCTCCCTCCCTTCCCCCCACACCATCATTAAACTCATCTGGTCTCTGGAGCTCTTGCTTGGCAGAAATGGTGTTCTGACACACAGCAGAGTTAAAAGGAACAGCTCCCACGTTTAGGAGAGAGAAAGGGAGAGAAGCAGATGAGGAAGACTAGAGAGAGCACCCAGAAAAGATCTGACCACACAACACGAAAGAAAACGAGAAATCACAAGAAATTGTGTATTTCTACAATACCCTTTATCTTGAAAGTCTCCCATGTTTTACAAACTGCACATCCTACACTGAAGAGCCCCCTCAAGCCCCGGGGCCAGGACAAAACAGACATAAGAAAGCAGATCAATACTGGCTCAGTGTGTGCACTGACACTTGCTATTCTCATCCAAGCCATGTCAGCATGTTTTCCAAATAAACACAGCCCCAGAAAAAGCCTAACCCTTGGATAACCCCACCCGCCACCTTGTTCCAACTGGAGAAGTCAACATCTCCCATTCAACTGATTCTTTCAAGAAAGTTTCTCTGTGTCTTGAGTCATTTTTCCCACCTCTTACCAAAGATATTAATCATCACATCACCTGCAGATGTTTAGAGGATAAACAAACCCCACCATCACCGTGTCAACCAGTGCCAAAGAATGTCAGAGCTCCTGTTCAGGACTAACAGGAGGCCTCACTGTTTCCAAGGCAAACTGTGTTTGAAAGGCTCTCCCAGTAAACACAGTGCACTGGATAACACTGGATTCTTCCACACAACTCCCATGAAACACAGAGCTATCCCAGAGGTGCCCTGGCCTGTGTTGTACAGACTAATGGTTCCTTCAGCTTGAGGTTCCTTCACTTTCAAACACAGAAAACTACTCCACTGACAAACTGCAGCAACACTCACTATTGTTTTACATCTGTTTCTGTGCTACTTTATAGCCGTTTTCATTCTAAAACCCCCACAGGCTTTAGAAAAAGGGATATTCTGAGCACTCAGGAAAGCCAACCAGTTGCAAAGAGCAGAGTTTGGCAAACAAGTGATGCAAACGTGGGTCACACACCACACAAGTTCTGACAAACGATCATAAAAGCTGTTCAAAATAAGTCTCAAGTCAGAAGGCAGGAGAAGCCTAAAGAATCTAAAATTATTACAAGCAATCCTCTCAGGTCCTTGTTAAACATTTACACTCTTAGCAAGATGCAGATCAATTTGAGATGATATTGGGCTGTTACAGTCTTGAAAGTTTTCTGCTCAAAGTATTCCCATCAGGCACTAGTAGTGGATTACTTTTCCCTGTCTTCTCCTTTCCACAGTCCCTTCCTCAGGCAGCCACATTTCCTTCCCATTCCCCTCCATGAACGTGTTAACTTCCAACTGCTCAGCCTGGGGGCAATAACTTCCTTCCTCCTCCCTGGCAGCACTGATCAGCCCACCCAGAACTTACATTCAACAGGAAAACCTGTTAAAGTACAGAATATCTCCTAAGTCCATGGAAGCAAGTATTTTACTCAAGGTTAGAACCTGTATCCCAATGGGATCAGGTATTTCAAGACTTCAATATCCACGACACCAAGAAGAGGAACAAGTGTTTTACAGATCTGACCCCAAGATGGTTCTGTGTGAAAGAGAGATGAGCCACACTGTGTCCATACAGTTTCCTGAAAAGGTAAATAAACAAGATGCCTGAGTGTCACACTCAGGGAAACAGGTCCCAGTTTGGGTGTCTGTAGTTAAAGCTGTCTCATGAGCTAGATCAATAAAGAGGCCCATTCCTGGGGTTTAGTTTGGTTATTCTAAAAACCTAAACTTACTAAGACAGTTATTCAACATGCAGGTATTCCTGAGTGAGAGCTGAATGAAGTCTATCCAAGCAGAAAGAGAACTCAGAGATACTTCCACGTTTCACATTCTAACACGAGAAACAAGTTTTTACATCCTACTACTCAAAAGCCCAACACAAACTCTGCTTCAGACGTCTTTGCATTTTCCTGAGTTCCAAAGCCAGAGCTCTCACACACAAGGAGAACCTTGTCAGAAATTTTTTTGTCAGGAGAAATGTTCCTGAGACTTGTTTCATCATTAAACAGAGTTTTGAGCATGTCCTATTCAAACTTACAGAGTGAGGACATATTAAAGTAAGGCATAGTACAGATTACACTTAAAAACTGAGAACAGTTTTAAAACTTCTCATGTGCAACTGTTCTGCTTCCCCTTCAGAAGCAAATATAAAATAAATCACAGGACAAGAGAAAACAAAGGATGAGAGACCTCCCAAACCCACAGGGGTCTGCATGCTCATTTATCATCTCTGTTAATAGTAATAAGCTGTTCAAATCCCACCTCTGCACAATCAGTCATTTTCTCAGACTGCCCCGAAGTCAGCAGTGTACCCCCATGCCATTATCCAGCTCTGCCATAGTTTATTGTCAATATTATCCCTCCCAAATGACAGCAACATGTTCAGCTCCAGCAAAACTGCTACAGCTGGCCCGTGAAACACAGACTGGGGGGCTGGGGATGTTGGCAGCCACACTTTCCAGCCTGAAGTTTAACTTTCCCTTAGGGCAGCATTTCTTCTGGTGACTGGATACTGGCAGCTTTTGTGTTCTTCATTAGCCTGCTGATTAACACAGTGCCAGAGAGTTCTCACTCACCTCGCTGCTGTTCAGCACTGCTGGCACATCTATTGTGAGCCATCCCCAGCAGCAACGCAGCCTCGCCTGCCTCTGCTCTCCCTAACAATACCAGAAAGCAGGTACAGCTGTATTTGCTTTTAAAACAATACCTACATATCTAATCCGAAGTCATAAAAAACCCCGATCAAGCAAAAACAACTTAAAAGGAATTCTTGAATGAAATTCCCATGGCAACAGCAAGAAACAAGAGTGCCAGGAAATACAACCGGCTGCGGTTTTATGTGCGATAGAGGGGTCTGAATTCGAACAGAAAGTAAGAGAAAAGCAGCAGAGATCAGTGGGCCTACTGGGTTTCCCCCCTCATTCAGCATTTGAGAAACAAGCAAAATAAATCAAAAGGCAACCTAAGCAGCTCTCCGGCATCAGGAACAAATTACCAGCCGTGCTGGTGCACGGCGCAGACATGGGGCACACGGGAACGAGATATACCTGATAGCAGCGCTCAGCTTTCCGTGAAATCTGCTCCTGATTAACATGCAGAGCACTACACTTCTGGGCGGACAATGGTGGGAAGACCGTCCACAAAGGCATCATTTTAAATTCTAAGGCCTGGAAAATCTCAGGCTTCAGGCCACGAACAATGGTGGAGGCTCACACAGCCAAGCTGCAGATCCTGACAAGTTGTACGTGCATCGCTCCATCAGCTTTGCAACTTCGGAGCCGCATCATGCGGGCTGTGTAACACAATGTGTCAGCGGGCACGGTCCCTCCCTTTGCAGAGCCTCCAGTCGGAAAAGCTCCTCTACGGACGGCGCTGCAGGTCCGGAGCAGCACGGAGAGCATTTACAAGGCTCAAGGCAAGCAGCAGCCGAGTGTGTGCCCAGCACGGTGTCCCAGCAGCCGTATGTGTCCTCAACACGGTGTCCCCCCAGCACGGTGTCCCCAGTAACCGAACGTGTCCCCAGCAGCCGAGGGTGTGCCCAAGCACCGGTGTCCCCAGCAGCCAAGGGTGTCCCCTGCAGCCGTGTGTGTGTATCCCCAGCGGGCTGAGGCCCCCGGCGGTGCCAGCCCCCCGTACCGCCCAGCGGGACACCCCTCGCTGCCGCCCCCCAACCCCGCACACCTTGCTCGTGCTCCTCCGCTCTCCCCGGCTGGTTGCCCATCTCGCGGCTCCTCCCGCGCCGCTCTACGGCCGCTCCTTCGCGCTCATGCCCGGCCCGGGCGTGGACCCGCCTCCCTGCCCTGCCCTACGCTCCGGCGGGCACAGCAGGCACGGGGAGCCGGCGCCGCCCTCGATGCGGGTCCCGCAGGGGCAGCGCGGCCGCTCCCGCCCCGCTCGTGCCGCCGCCGCGGCCGGGAACGAGCCGGGAACGAGCGCGGGGCAGCGCCGGGGACACCGCGCGGCCGCCGCGGGAACTGCAGCGGCTCCGAGCGGGATCGGGGACACCAGAGAGCTCTGGAGCCGGGAGTGGGGACGGGGGAGCGGGGATGGGGGATAGGGGAGCGCAGGGAGCCGGGGTCGGGGAGCGCAGGGAGCCGGGATAGGGGAGTCGGGATCGAAGCTGCACCACCGGCGAGCACTTCTCGTGGAAGGCGGAGCAGAGCTTCGCTGCCTAGAATCCATAGGATACACTGGAAACTATTAAAATCTAATTCTCTCTATCAAAGTAAGGATATGGTGGTTTATTCCTAAAAAACTACTACAGTGATTGCCAAATTTCCCCTCGTGCTAGTTCCTTTCAAGCACTAAAAAACCCAACCAAACCTGACAGACACTTTACCCACAAATATGATCCACATACCATATCTCTACCATCAGTACTTTGGCCTGTGACTCTTTCTGCCAGAGCAGCTGCACAAGGCAGGCCGACCCTGAGCTTGGCCACCAGCCCATCTTTCAAAGAAATCAAGCTGCTCTCACTAATGGGAGTCCTGACATACCCAGCAAACAAGGATACTGAATGACTCCAGGGATCAGTTTCCATTATGTGGATAACTAACAATCATCTGAAGGCTTGGTTTCACCAAGAAGGTTAAAAACAAATTCAGGAATAATAAACAAATGTGCCTCCTAGGCTCAAAACAGACTAACTCTGTGTGGTTTATTTTCAGGCTAGCTAGTTGTGAATCCACTGTGGATTCACAATGAAGAGATCATTCATTATGATAGAAAGAATCTTGCTAATGTTTCAGCATAACAGGGTGAATCAGTTGTCACTCAGGTTTTCCATTGTTCTTCCTCTGACACTTTATGGATGAAGTGAAAAGTTTTCATACAGCTGTCTATATCTGGATGACATTAAACAACTCCTGTCTGCTTCTGTCTCATGACATGCCAAGAATAAGACATTTTGTTTAATGAATAAGCCATCTAAGCTCTATAAAAAGGGACCAGCAATATGCATTCTGTTTCTAAAAGTCAACTTACAATCTCTAAAGTCTTGTATCTTATTAGGATGGATACTCAGCTTGGCCTTTCAAAGCTACAAACATCCCTCAACAGCTGTTGAAATGGATCTCCCAGACAAAGATATTTTCTTCCATTACAGACTAAAGAGTGACTTCTGCTTTTCTCCTGCAGGACTCACCCAAGGAGTTGCATTAGCTGAGAGTGTCTGTCAGGTTGATAAATCCTGAAGCTGAGCATTTATTATTTCATCACCTGCTTCCTATTTCTGTAACCACAAAAGGGAATAGTGTAACAGGGTCTCAGTGCAGCAGGAGTGCAAGCCTGGAGCAATTATGAAATGTAATCACTGAGTTGGAGCAAACACACCTGAAATCTGAGTGCTGTAGAAGAGTCAGGGCTGGAAGAACCAATCTGTTGTTTTTGTCAGTGGCACAAAACTAAGAACATTCTAACACCAGGACAGGGAGAATGATGTCAGGCAAAAGACTTCTAGCCCAGGTTCACAGTGAAAGGTAAGGCACAAATTTTAAAATGCAGCTACAGCCTGAACAAAATTCATGGATAAGAGATTCCTGTGTATGGAGCTTGCAGTTCAAACTGGGGAAAAGGGAGTAACAAGTATTACTTCCAGCATGGTGATTAGGTAGTAAATTCCAACAGACACATGGCTGAATCTTTAGACACCTACTGGTTATCTGAACATTCCACATATCTTCCCTTCCTCTTCAGTAAGAAGGGTATGCAAATGAATGAATGAATTTCATCTCTATAAAGCAGATTAGCTGGTTTCTTCCTAGGCATGAAGTTTGACTCATTCCTCTGCACTTTGTTGAGCTGCCAACGAAACCTCACAAACACTCCTTGCCTTTCTAGTGAGGATGGGAATGAATCACTCAAGGTGTGACGTACATAATTCTTACAACTCACGAGTCAAATGACAGGACTTGCTTGCCAGGCATAACCTTTCTTCACATCCAACTCTCACAACACAGCTAATGAATTAGTGTAAGTTCAGCTCAAATTGTAATCCCTGCTCAACAGAAAAAGGGTGACAATGCCAGAGTGAGCTCAGGTTTGCAGGGGCAGGCAGGTGTCAGTCACTCCACAAGGCTCAGCACTAAAGAAGGTGCAGATGCTGATGCTGCACCTTCTCTCCAAGACTGAACAAACCTGGATGGGACTTAAAGGTGGACACTGACTATCAATACCAGACTTCAGCTGTCACACTCTATTTGTTCCATTAATGCTGAAGGTTTTATGAGCACCAAGTACTTAAGTAGTAGGGGAAATAAATTTACAGGATGTGCACATCATGCACAGTAGTGGACCCCAAAGGGTTAGGAATGTAACATTTAAGTCAAAACCCAGAAGAGCAAAAGCTTTTTTTGACTGTGCTAAACCCAATTTTTTTGTTGTGAGGATACTTGGTGAGGTCACAGGTCATGGCACAGAACTACAGCCTTCCAGGAACCCATCTGAGATGGAGCTGTCAATCCCTCCCCTCTTCCTCTACAGTACTAAAATCCAATGTAAGCCAAAAGTTGCTGAAAAAAAAACAGTGGGAAAAAAAAAGCAATACAAGGAATGCCAAGCCCTCCCCTGATATGCAATACTTGTCAGGCCAGGCCAGCTCTGCATTCCTTTCCTTCACTCCCTCCCATTCCTTAAGTGCAAACACAGTGGCACCCTGCCAAGGCATTCTGGCTCTGATCCATTTAGGCCCAGAGAATTTGTGCTAAGGATCCTTTCCCTCCAAAGCAGCTGAGGGGAAGCTGATAATTAACCCAGGGCAGGTAGTCAGCACAAGGTTCTGTTGACTTTGCTGAACAACTTCAGTGAAAAGGCCTGAAAAGAAATGAAAACAGAGATGATGGATTTATGCTATTCCCCCTGGACCATCCAGGCATGTTCCCCTCTCTGTTTAGGTGTCCCCAGCAAGGCTTTTATGATCACCACAGTTTTGCTTACAGCTGTAATGGATCTTCCCTATAAATGTTGGCTTGAGCCAATTAACTGTCAACAATTTAATGAATCAAGTCATTATAGTCTTTAAGATTTAGCATTTCAGTGTCCCTACCACACACTGAGTTGTCTTAACTGGCCCAAGTCCCAGAGGGGGAAATGTGTGCCAACAAAGTCATTCTCAGGGGGATGAATATAGACAGAGAAAAGGGTCTCTCTCACAGGTGGTTTTAACAACAAGTTGCATCAGAAACTTAGAATGTGTTAATAGAGATTCAGCCTAGGAAATGTAAATTGTGCAGCAGATTACAGCAGAAACAAAACTGAAAAAGGAACATTCTGCAGACAGTGTTGTCAGCAGAAGTTAATTCTACTTGTTTAATAATGCAAGATGACTGCAGACAGCCTGTGAATGCCTCTCAAAAACCTGCTATCCATAACAGGATCAGGTATCAGAAATCCTATCAGCCTCTGAAATGCTTTGCTCTCCCTCCAGTCCCAGTTGGCAAAGAACAGTCATGAGAAGCAGCTTCCACTCCAAGATACAGAACAATCCATGGGTTACAGAAAGAAAGAGCAAAGCTTGGAAGAACATGAAAATTTAACATGGCAACAAACATCACAGAGGAACACTTGCAGCAAAGGCAAAGCAGACAACACCTGTACTTGGAGGCTGTCACAAGAGAAACACATCCCTGGGAAAAACTTGACAAGTAGCTGCCATAATCTAAATCTGGAATGCCAAATTTGATCTACCTCAATTCTTGAGCTTTCCCTTTAGAGGTCAGTGGATAAAATCTTTTAAACTGGTGCTGAAACCAAGTCTGACTATTTGACACCTGGGGAAATCACACACAGAGGAAATGTTTTGCTAAGGAATGTCAGGGAGGTTTAGGTTCAGATTTGTACCAATATGTTACACATCCTTGCAGGTATTTATAGGTGTGTGTAGATGTCACTGCACATACCCAGCTGCACGTGGATGGAAATGCAGACACATTTCCATTGGTTTCATGTTAAATTCCTGCAGTACTTCTTGCCAATTTGAATGACATTCTGACAAAGCAATATCTTGAGTCTTCCTTTGCTTTTTATACCAGTTTTGGGGCTAGAATCAAATTTTCTTTGTGAGAAAGAATAATTATGCAAGAGCTGTGCCTTGCACCTGGAGGGGGTAGCAAAATGCAACCAGCTTTCCAGATGAAGCTTTCAAGCATATTTCTGGCTCCTGGGAAAGCCCAGATGAGCTCAGTGCTCTGGTTTGCAGTGAAGCCTGGTGGAACAGAACATACCGATCTCATTAGTGTCTCTCACACTTGGCACTATCGTTCACAAGACAAATGAGACAGTAACGAGCCTGAATGCAAAGTGCAGCAACCCTTCTCAGACCTGGAGCAGCCCTTTGATGTGGCAGAGCACAAAAAGCAGGAGCTGTCAAAACCTGATGAATGGGAGAGGGAAAGGGCCCCAAGGTCAGAGAGCTGTCCTTCAAAAGAAATCACTTTCCCTTTTCCTGTCCTAATTGGGGTGCATTAGCATCTTATGAACTAATAAACTGTCAATTAAACATTTTCAAGGATTTTTTTTAAAGAAAGCTTTTATTAAAAAATTGCTTTCTTGAATTTTCTTGCCATGTATAGAAGGTGTCTGGTCTGGATTTGCTTCACATTAACCTAAACTTTTATCCCACATCAGAAAGTGTCAAACACTTGTCAAGAAGAGAATTTAGCTGAAAGAAGACAGTAAATTTGATAGAGTCCATGTCTTATTCTCAAAAAGCAAGCTGAAAATGACAATTCTGTGAACATGCAGGGAGCTCTGAAACCTGCAGTCTCACATTTTCAGTTTTGCTGGGAAAGAATTGTATCCAATGAGTGTTGTGTGCCACAAACCACACCCCGGGGGTCCCTCTGAAATGCACCCCAGGGCAACAAGTTTCCCAAGGGACACCCACTCTTTCCCAACACTAACACCAGTGCTGGCAGGGACCACTTGGGCTCCTTCACTTAAAGCCTCTCTTGTCTGAGTATCATCACTATCTACACAGAAAAGCTGCAAGAAGTTGCTTTAGAGAGAATCCAAGATTTTTCTGTTCCCATAATCTATATGACAAGCAAACAGTGATGGACAAATGGAGGGATGGGATGTGCTCTACCAGCACTAGGGAGGAACTGAAGACACACAGGTATCATATCTAGTCATTAACTCTGACAACTGGGCAGGAATGTGGGGGGCAATTCACAGAAAAACTCAACAAAACAGAGATCCTCCTTATTGGAGCTGAGCATTGTTCAACCTAAACTGTGTCACTACAATTGTTCAGGCCCTTCTATGGCTTTCACTGATTATGCCCAATTTCTTGCTATTTTTCTTTTCCTGTTTAATTCCCTGGGTTTATAACAACAGCCTGTGCTGTACAGCAGCTTCATTTCTGATATTGGCAACATTCCCCTCTGGGATTAGCAGCTTTTGTTCAGTAACCTGCTGAGTTCAGAGCCTCGACACTCAGTGCTGAGGAGATAATTGAAACTCTTAATATCTTTGAGTTTGCCTCCTCTACCCTTCTGCACTGGCACCATCTCCAACCTTGGATGTTGATCAGCCCTGCAGGAACACACAGAGAGCAACACACTTTTGTTGTTTTGGCTGAAAATTCAGCCAAGTATTGAATCTCCCATTTTATGCAGAAAAACAAATGGCCATTTGTGATGGAGCAGGGCCATCCCTCACAGTCCTGCTGCCACTGTGGCTTCTCCTGGCCTCCAGAGAAGTAACACACCCCACAGTCACTGTGGGAAGTTACAGCACCTGCCTTCTGCTTTGGGCTGCAGAGACACCCTGAGCTTGTCAGCAAAATACCCAAATGTCTATAAATAGTAATTTAGGTGATAATAGCAATGGTTTTGACAGTTTCCTACTGTTTCCAAGGCAAATTCAATAGGTCTAGAGAGCTTTAGCCTTTAAGTGGGAGTAAAGAAACAAGTTGATGAAGCAGCCTGAGGAAACAAAGCACAGATATCTGTTACTCATATTTCAAGGGTAGCTGATACTTCATATATTGGAGCTGGCCAAGCTTGATATAAAAATCAATATATTTGTGAGAAATGGGAATGCCTGAAGTGTTCTCAAAGGTTTTGGATGACGTGGGCATGGCACAGCCCTGTCACACACCCTGTCCCTGCTCTCTGATATCCAGCATGAGACCCTTTGGGTTCCTGTCCAACCTGACTGATAAAGCTGCTGCCACTGAGAGAACATCAAGGAGGCACAGGAAGATGATTAAACTAGACAGCCTTGAGGGAAATTTTCAGAAAGTGCTTGAAGTGGGGGTTTGGAGGGACTGAATGACAGAAGTGAGAGCAAGGATTTGGAATGACTTCCAGGCTCCACTGAGAAAGCAATTTCACCTGTCTGAACCTCAAATTCTCCATTTGTACACCAGTCCTACCATGCAATGCTCTTCCAAAGAGGTACATGATCACATAAGAAGCTTTGAAATTCTCTGTGAAATTGCATTTTTAAGGTTATTTGTCCTGCAAACCTCAAAGGAGAAGAAAAGCCATTGATTTCCTACAACCCTGAACCTTAGGAGAAGAGAGTCCTAGTTCCTCATGAATATATACATTTCTCTATTTCAACATTTTACAATCATTTATTTGCTATGTGGCTTCATAGACTGGATGGCTTTACAAGTGCATCCATTAAAATCAACATTTTTCAAGATTAGTTTTGCAATTTTCCCAGCTCTTTTTCATCTACCTAGACATTAAAAGCAATGCCAGAGCTCTGTACACTTGCTTTGAACATAAACCCAGAATGTTACTTCAGGACAGCACATAGAAAAACATAACACTGGGGCTAAGGAGGCTGAATACAAGACATTTATTTCTCTCTGTGCATCATTTCCCACCACTTGGGATTTCAAACCTGCCAAGCAGCTGCAAAGCCAAACATCAGAGCACAGAACTTCCAACCAGAACTGTCTCCAGTTCCACAGGCTCAGCTCCCCTTGCCAAGGATGGATCCATGAGATTGGCCTCACCCCCCTTTCAGTTGCTTATGATTTACTGGGTTAGCTCCCAACAAGGCAGACAGAGCAGTTCTGTCAACAGAAGCCTGGGATGAACAACCAAACCTCCACCAAGGGCAGCAGACAAGCACCTCCATTTAAGCAATCCTGAGGTCAATTATTTATTATCTGCAGCATTTGGAACATGGGACTGCTCAAGGTCAACACAAAAATGGTGTAGTCACATGCAAAGAAAGAGACCTAAGCATTTTCATTTCTATACCTGTTTCCTTTAGTCTCTGTTACACAATACCATAATACCAACTTATTACCACCAGAGTGTGGCTGGAACCAACATAATACAATTTCAGTAAAATAATCAAATTGCTCACTTGACTAACAAAGAAAGCCCAGCCTGAAAAGCACAAACAAGGGGGGAACGATGCCTGCAGTCGACACGAAGGGCACAGAACAGATTAACCCCATCAAGGAGCCCAAGGAAAGCGATTTCAGAACGAAAGCTCCAGAGTTACACACTTGGTTATGTACACAAACACCTGCATTTCCCAGCTGCTGGAATGTTCTCTCTTGCACTGGCTCCACTCTCAGCTAACACTGTATCTTGATCACAATCAGACTATGTGGGATGCCATTTCAACAAAACACAGCAGCTGAAAATGTTCTCTCCTCTTCTGCTTATGCTCCCCGGAACACGCTGTGCCCTCTGTCATCCTGACTCTCCCCTCAGCAACAAGACACTGTATTTCAGTCTGCCTGCTGGGATTTTTTCAGTGTGACAATCTAAAAGCAGCATTGTGCTTTTTTACCTTGCTCACTAATATCAAGCACCTTCCAGTGTCCATGACAGTGACACATTCTCAGGGTACAGCTGGATTTCCAACCACCCTTTTAGCCTATGAAACCACCATAAAAACAGACAGGTAAAATACAGGTCTGTCCATACACATACCCATGATAGTCCCTATAAGGCCTGGGGCAGGCCTTATAAGAATTTTAGAGGGGTAGCACATAATATTCTTAGCATTTATATAAACAATACACATAGCTCCACACTTGTACTCTCCTCATTCAGCACTAGTATTCCCATTCATACTTCTACAAATGCTGATGCAGAGCAATATCTGAGGTTACATCCAACGATGTAATTTAAATTGCCAAAGCAATACCCAGCTGTAACCTGACCTCTATAAACCATTTTACCCTTGGTATTTAAAGTGCTCATCATCATAAATCTTGCCCCTGCTCCAACCCCAGCTATTCCAGCTGCGTGCAGGAGAGGGCTCCCTATTCCAGTGCTGTATTCCTGTGTCTGACATCCCTATTCCATCCCGGACACCCTGCAGTGCTGTTTCCCTGGCTGCATTCCCAGAATCCTGTACTGCATCATCTGTACAGGTTTTCTCCCTGCTTTACTCCTCTCGAGCATCATGCCTCTTTTATTGGCTCGTGGGTCTCAAATTCCTTTGGATACAACCAGCCACTGTCAAATTTGAGGATTTACACACCAATTAACTGCAGAACAGGATCTGTCTTTGGGTTACTGTGAAGCATTTGGGCTGTTACAAAACACATCATTTTATTCCAGGGATATATAAAGGTATTGGGAGGGGGGTGTGTGTGTTTGGGGGTTTTTTTTGTTTGTTTGGTGAGGTTTGTTTTGGTTTTGGTTTTGTTGGGGTTTTTGTTTCGTTTTTTTTTTGTTGTTGTTGTTTTTTTGTTTGTTTTTTTGGGGGTTTTTTTGGTTTATTGTTTTTTCTTTTTAACAGAAATCTCATTCTGGTTAGTGACATTGATCTGTCACACAGCCAAAACCTGCAGAGGCTGTGACAAATGGGGAGGTCATGGTCGAATTTAATAAGATCTCACATTCCCCTGGAAATGCCAGCAGGGAGCAGACAAAAGCAGGCGTTTGCTGAGCTCCTGGGGGACAGAGGAGCGTTTGCACAGAGGCCCTTGGTATGCAGATGGTGTTGCTGCCTTTAGAAACAGGCTTAGGTCTGAACCCAACGGGCCAAGCTGCTGGGGCTGGGGCTGAGGGTGCCCCACGGGAACACAACTCTGCACGAGGCTGCCCTTTGTTCTCACGCCTGAAACAGTGGGATAACCACTCTGCTCATTCATACAGGGAGAAGGGGGAATGCCATGGGTGGAGAGAGCCTCAGAAAGCATCTCCCAGTGGTGGATTTACCATCCCTGGAGGTTTTTAACCTGAGCTTGGCCGTGGCACTGAGTGCAATGATCTGGTAAAGGGACTGGAGTCGGACCGAGGGTTGGACTTGGTGATTTCGGAGGTCTTTTCCAACCCAATCCATTCTATGATTCTGTGTGTTCTCTGGCAGTGCTGGGCTCTGCCCTGGACCACAGCCTGGCAGCTGGGGGTGCCCAGGCCCAGCTCAGCCCCCGACAGCTCCAACCCCACAGCCTCTCCCTTGGCACTGCACTGGCTCCTGCGTGTGGGATGCACAGCCTGACCCCTCCTGGGGGCTGCCAGCAGGGGAGGGTGGCTGTCCCCAGGGGAGGGTGGCTGTCCCCAGGGGAGGGTGGCTGCCAGCAGGGGGCACAGCAACACTCCGCTGGGATCCCACCAAACTGAGTGACACCACAGCACATGACACAGACTGCCCTCCAGAACCTTTGCACCTACCTGGGCAGGGCTTCAGGCGACTCTCAGCAAGCTCAGAAATGGCTCCTGTTGTGATGGTTTTCTTCAGCCTGGAGACTGCAGGAGCTGCTGCTGCCCCAGGCTTGGTGAGCGTGTCCTCGCTGCTCGCCCGCTTCAGCTGCAACAGAACAGGCAGCAACACATCAGGGCCCTGAACATGCCCAGCAAGCAGCTCAAATGCAAGGTCCTTGGAGAAAAGGAACATTTCCACAAGGGAACCCCATGGGAAGATTGCTTTGATAACCACACTACATAATTTTTGTATTTGCTTTGCCTTCCAGACTTTTGTGAAGTGGGTTAAGAGGTGACACTGTTTCATCAGCGAAGAATGAAAATGAGAAGTGTTCAAATAGGCAAATAATTGAAAGGCAAGAAAAAAACAGTTTACTGAGCAGCTCTGCCTTCTCAGATCTCACTCTGAACAGCATTCATCACATTTCCTCACTGGTTTACATTTAGTCAGGTACTTGGGCCAGTGCAGGTAAGTGCCAGTGCAGAGCAGCAAATAACTGGCTCTTAATCTGTCTACAAAAAAAAAATCCTAGAGGGACCTGCTGCTTTCTTGTCTCTCCACTCAGGATCACAAAGTTTTGCCCCAGTAGTGGCTTTAGATGCTCTGAAGACACCTCTGAGCTATTCCAACAGGCAACTGCCAGTTCCTTCTGTGTCTGACACACAGGAGCCACCAAACTTCGTGGCATCCTAAACTGGGTTACATGATATGAGCAGAGAACAGGCTGGAGACCAAGCTGGAATCTGAAAATCAATTAGCTGAGAGGCTCAGGGTGCTATAATAAAACAGGAGAATGAGATCCAATGCAATTTCCAACTGGAAATGCCTTATCTTGCACATGATGATTTCAGCTATTTACCTCATTGTTTACTGGAAAGGAATGAGCAAAGGTGGCTGATGATCTCATGTGGGACCCAGGACTATTTGTTCTACAAGGGAATGAAGGACTCAGTGGAAGAGAAATGGAAAAGTCTGCTCACAAGAAAGCATTTTTCTCATTTCCTTTCAGCAAGGAAATAATTTGCAGCAACAAAAAAAAAAATCCACTGGTTTTCAGAACTGATAAGCTGCAGAATTCTAAAGATTAATACTGATTACTTTCATAGGCTTGGAAGAAGCCTATTAGCTTTACAGGGTATTTTCCAGTAGATGTTTTAGAAAAATATTAGCAGATATCACTAATTTACCCAGCTTTACTGTACATGAGAATAGAACAGCCCATTGTTGCTGTGTGGTCTGTTTGGGAAGGGAGTTCTGGCAGTGCAAGTCTACTCTAAGTGCCTGCTCAAGGAACCCCTGAACACCAGCACAAGGAAGGGAAGATTCAAGGAGAAACACCAAAATTATGTTGCTTCAGCAAGCAGAAGTGGCAGTTTATCTCAGCACTTTGGTCAGCTGATTTCCCATCCTCTGATTAATTTTGGGGAAAATCCTTGAAGCATTTTAAGCCCAAAGCTTTGGAGAGTCTCCCCAGAGCAGTGCCTTTTCTATCCTTTTCAGTTTGTGGACACTCAAACTGCTTTCACTAATGAAAATGCACTTCCTTTGAAGTTGTCCAGTGAGACCCAGGGGGTTCCCAACCACAGGCTGAGAACCACTGCTCAGTTAAGAGGGAAGAGAGCACACAACAAACACTAGTTAGTGGTTCCTGAATGTGAAACGTTTAAGCAAAATGAAATCTCTCAACTCCAATTCTTTCCCCCTTTCATCTCTGACTCAGTGGTTTCCTGGACCCTGTGAGCACATAAGTTTCAATAGCTGAAGTGTTGATGTGCTCCAGGATACCAAACAGGGAACGTTTTGCCTTCTGGCAGAGGCTTTGTCAGCTCACTCTTAGGAGGAGAATGGAACAACCTGCCCCTCTGATCTTTAGAGACTTCTGCAACTTCTCTAAAGTAATTTTTTCAATGTGTTCTCTCCTACAGCAGCAACTATGGTGCCTTTTCTTCAAGGAAACCACTGTGAGGGTCTTGCATTCGCTGATGAACAACAACTTGAAGGCATTAACAGTCATTAGGAAGGAATCTCTCTACATTTAACACTAAATGTAACAAATTAATCATATCAGATTTCCTTTTTAGTCCCTTCAGTAGCATTCCTTCAGAGCCACACAGCAGGTACTCCAGTGCTGGACACAACCTGCCTGAGCTCTGGACTGAAATATCCTATTGGTAACAGCATCTAGGAAGCTACACAGCAAAGTGAAGAAATTAAACCTTTGTTCAAGAAACTGTGGCAATTAATGAAGTTTGAAGCTTCTCTTGATTAAAATACTGTACCCTGTTAGGTACTGTCCACTAAACTTTTCTGCTGGAACCAGTTATAAGCAGGAAATGGTCTATTTTCATTACAGGTACTTTGGTGTGTATTTGGATGACCAGGTTATTGGTGTTTGCTGGCTGCAAAGGTACAGATGCAGCAGCATTTCAGGTGTATTACTCCACCTTCTTAAAAACACTACTTAGACTAAAGAGTATTTTTAAATATATCTGTACAGAAAGATGGGATTCACAAAATACATTTGTTGCATTGCAAGCAACATCTTTTGTTAATACATTTTGCCTTGAAGGGAGAGGCACAAGTTTTTAGGAATTCTGAAAATTCATTAATAATTCTTTGAATTTCTTTGCATGTGTATCCACCAGCTGAACTAAGAATTTGCCATTTCTCCTTCTCTGTCTTCAAAGTTTAGGCAATTCCCTCACACAGAGTTTACAGACACAGTGTCGTTCCCACACATGCAAAACAATCCCAGAAATGTGCACTAGTCTAATACACAAGGTAATTAAAACCTCCCTACTCTTCATACAGCAGCTGAGCCCAGCCCAGGTGTCAGGGTTAGTGCTGGACCAGGACTAAAGCAAGGCCTTAAGCTGGAAAGGGCTGGAATGCCTGGCAGCCCCCCTGGTTCGTACCTTGCTGAGCCGAGACTCGAAGGCCAGGGAAGAGGAGGACTTGGATGTCTTCATTCCTGTTGAGGTGCTGCAAAGAGATTTCCCTCCCTCCACCCCATGGCTCCCTTGCTTTGCCAGGGCACTCCAAGGTCTGGCACTGCTCTTCATTTTCTTCCCAAATAACTCAGTCTACAGACCCTAAAAAAGAAAAAAAAAGGGAAATGTTTATTTATTTTTATATATACACTCACAGAGAAATGAAAAGTTGTTTTTATGTTACCTGAAAGAGACCAACAGAGATAAGTGGCACCAGCTTAAAGGGCTGAAAAGGTTGTGCTGAACTGGATTCCCTCCCTGAATACACATCAAACCTCAGCCTAGAGAGTCCTTCAGAGCAGGCTGCAGCCACTCCTGCTTTTCAAACTGGCTGATAACTTGAAGCACCACAGAAGGAATATTGATTTTTGTTGTGACTAAGTCAGAGACTTCTATCAGGCCCAGCAGAAAACCCGTGAATGCTGAAGCACAATGAAAGACTAAATGAGAACACTGAAGGCCACAGCATTGAAAACAACCTTGGGATAAAATTATTTCTTTTACTGTAAGATCCAGCATCTTCAGCTGAATTAATACTCACTATTTAAAAGTCACATGAGAAGCAAGTTTCCTCAGCTGGATGGAAAATCTTTAACTTATCAGTGTCTTCTAGAGAAGCAGCAGTTGATGTTGCCACAGTGATAAAAAGATGTTTCACAATACTACAATTTACAAATCATGGTAAAAAAAAATCAACTTCCTTGCAAACAAAGATCCAGGTCCACTGTTCCTCAGAGATGTGCTTATGCAAGAGAGAAATCCTGCAGGAATCAGCAAATAGATGCAATTTCCTTTTTTTGGACATAGCTGAACGCATTTCATCTGCCACAGAACAACTCTCCTGTTTCTCTGAGCAGGCTGACAGCTGCCAGGTAATCAGTTCCCTCAACTCCTGGAGATCCAAAGCCACACATTTTCACCAGCCATTGCCCAATGCAAAGCACAAGAGGAGTAAAAGAATTAGATGGATATTTTTTTGAGTCCCACCAGCCTGCTGGGCTGGGAGTGGGAGGGAGGGGAGGTTGCTTGGGAACTCCTGCCCTCCTCCACTTCAGCAAGAGCCACGTTTGTCTTTGTTTTCCCAAACAGACCCAGGATGTAGCTGAGGATCAGCCTCCTGCAGGCAGAGGCTGGGTGGCTCCTGGCTGTTAGATGGGTACCCACTGTGGGCACAGAGCAGCCCCAGCCTGGGCTGTGCTGGCAGGAGAGTGCACTGGGCTGGGGCAGAGGGGCTGGAGACAGAGATGTTTCAGTCCTGGCTGAGGCATGAAGGGCTTTGGCCACATCTGACACCTCGTAATGTGCTTTGTACTTCATTTCACACAGAATCACAGAATCAGTTGGGTTGGAAGAGACCTCTGAGATCATCAAGTTCAACCCCCTTAATCCAACCCCACTGTGATTACCAGATCATGGCACTCAGTGCCACGGCCAAGCTCAGCTGAAAAACCTCCAAGGATGGAGAATCCACCCCCTCCCTGGGCAGCCCATTCCAATGCCTGAGCACTCTCTCTGTAAAGAATTTCTTCCTGATGTCCAACCTAAACCCCCCTGGCAGAGCTTAAGCCCCTGCCCTCTTATCCTACTGTTGGTTGCCTGAGAGAAGAGACCAATCCCCACCTGGCTACAACATCCCTTCAGGTAGTTGTGGAGAGTGCTGAGGTCACCTCTGAGCCTCCTCTTCTCCAGTCTGAACACCCCCAGCTCCCTCAGCCTCTCCCCACAGCACTTGTGCTCCAGTCACTCACAAATAAGAACTCTCAGTGAGCTCCCAGGACACCCAGCTGTCTGGGGCCAGGGTGTGTGTGCCAGTGCCAGTGCCAGCACCTTGCAGGTGCCACCGTGTCTGTTTGGGGAGTGTTTGCTGCACAGAGCAGGGGGGGATGCCAAGTGCTCTGCTGCTGTTTCACAGAGAACAAAGCCAGCAAGTGACATCCCCTCAATTTGTCCTTGGGGCTGTCTCCTCTGCACAGCAATAACCTACCAGCTCCTAAATAAAGAAACAAAAAAGTTAGTAGTTATTGCTAAGTATAGTCATTACTCCATTAAAATTCCTAACACATGCAGTGTGGAGCCATCCACTGATCTCATTAGAGTCTTTGTTGGTGATTATGCTGATCACTTGGCTGTTTAAAGCCCTGGCAGATACCTAAACTATATTAAAATGATAATAATGTTTAGCATTCCCACAGCTCACAATCCACCTTAGCAAACTCTGGTGCTTTACAGTATTTAAAGACCTATCATTTAACAGGCTTTTAACATTCACTGTATTTATATGGCTGAACAAGCAACTACACAAGCAAACTCTATTCCTGATTAGATCTCCAAATTATGCAGATTTTAGGTTTTTTCAGATCCAGTGGCTGCTCATACATTTTGCTTTATTGTACCCCCTGCATTCTCATAACCACACCTCATATTTTCCTGCTTCAAGCTGTACAGATGCTTTCTTGATATCCAAAAGAGTTTAACTTTGAGTCATCTATGACATTTTAAAGTTGCAGTGGAGTGGTGCTCATTAGACCATGATGTCAGAAGTGGAAGAAATAGATACTTTAAAAAAAAGCAAACCACAACTCCAGAAATGCAGGCAGTAGCCTGAGGCACACTGGCTCTTTCATGTAACAACACTGAGTTATGTGCCATGCAGATTTAATAATATTTTACTACACCAAACAGATGAAATGAAAATTGAGAAGAAATACCCAGATTTATTTGTGTTTATTATTAGTTTTCCCTGTATTTCTGTGAGAACTGGCATTTTAAAAGGTGGAGGTAAGACTTCTCAGGTATTTGGCTAAGCTGAATTTGCCTTGTAGATAAAGATTTCATCTCTGAAGTGGGATTCCAAGGCTTTGCACAAGCCTTACATGTACTTCAAAGCACAAAGCCAGGTTGCACACATCCTAAGCTGCTTTCTTTCCTAAGGAGGTGACACATATTTGAGTTATTAGAAGTACTGCTTCAGGAGTAGCACTAAATAAAACTACTTCCAAAAAAAATTAAAGGCAAAAAGAAAAGTCCTGCTGTTCTTTGATGAGAGCAGGAAGTGCATTCTCAGAGTCAACATCAGCTTTCCCCCTCCTCCAAATTCAATTTACTGCATTCCAGGAACACAAACCAAACCAAAAAGCTCCATGAAGTTGGGAGCTGTTGGGAAATGGAAACCCAAAGTTGAGCCCCATGCAATGGCTCAGGACTGAGGCAGGTGGGTGGCAGGGACCTGCCAGCCAAAGGCTGAGGTGCCCCTGGCTGTGTGAGCTCTCACCCAACCCATGCAATGGCTCAGGACTGAGGCAGGTGGGTGGCAGGGACCTGCCAGCCAAAGGCTGAGGTGCCCCTGGCTGTGTGAGCTCTCACCCAACCCATGCAATGGCTCAGGACTGAGGCAGGTGAAGGGCAGGGACATGCCAGCCAAAGGCTGAGGTGCCCCTGGCTGTGTGAGCTCTCACCCAACCCATGCAATGGCTCAGGACTGAGGCAGGTGGGTGGCAGGGACCTGCCAGCCAAAGGCTGAGGTGCCCCTGGCTGTGTGAGCTCTCACCCAACACAACAGCCACACCAAAGCAGAGTCATTGCAGCAGCTGCCTGGGGAGAATGGATGGAACACAAAATTATGAAAAGCCATCACTGAATCTGCAGAGTAATGTACCAGATGGCAGGTTCACAAGGACTGGGAATGCCCAGCACTCCTGCAGGACGAGGCCAGAAGCACCAGCTTTGCAGCTCAGACTCTCCCAGGACAGAAGGCTGACCTGGGTGGGTTAAACCCCACAGTCCCCTGTGCCACCTTCCTGGAATTCAGTTACTTCTCATTGCACCAGAAGGTCAGACTATTCCAGAAGCTTTATTACACATTCTGGTGAAATCCAGCACAATTTATTTTTTTTCATGTAAAATCTGCATCATCCTTATACTATTTTCCTTCTAATCAACCTCTGCTATTTTCAGACAAACTATCAGCTGGAACACAGAAATATGTAACAAGTTCAGTAAACTGTAAAGCATTTTCTGGTGGCACGTAGGAAGCTCTATGGCAGCATAGACAGCTGGGCTAAAATAGAATTCTTTGCTGCCTTTCACATCAATTAACTTTAAACAACAATTTTTAGGCCTGACAGATGCTTCCATATGACTCATCCTGATTCCTTAACTGATATTAGGAATCAAACCAGGGAAGTTGATAGTCCAAATACAGTAATTGGTAACCTGCAGACAGACAGCCTGGATAAAAATCCATTTGGAAATAAGATCAGGTTAACAAATAAAGCCAAACTGTTTATTCTTTTGGTCATCTCTAGCAGCTTTCCTCACACATCTCCTCCTTCCCCCTCAGTGGGAAACATTTCTGTAACTACCCATCCTCCCTCTTCACTGACTTCTATTACCTTGGGTTTAGTGTCTCTGGGGCTCTCAGCACAACCTTCTCCACTGCCCCTCCAAGCACAGACACTTGCTGGGCTTTTGCTGGTACAAAGCTTGGCATTCATCAGAACTGGATTAAAAAACCCACCCAAAAAAAGAAAAATCAAAGCAGCCCACCTTCCTCCACACAAACACAAGTCCAACTGAGAAAAAAACATCTCTAAGACTCAGAGATGGCTGAGGTGAGGATGGTCCCAGCTGGGACAGGTTCCTGGTCTCTCCCAAGCCTGCCAGGGGCCAGGTCAGGTCAGCAACTGCACAACTCATGTCTCACCACTGCTCAAAATAAAATCCTCTCCCACAGCAACCATTAGAGCCACTGATGGCTTTTCCAGGCAAGGAGAGCACTACAAAACCTCTGCCCACCCTCCTCTACAGAAGTTCTCCCTGGAGTTTTGGGTTGGTCATCTTTCACTCACAATCAGGTCACATGAGAAAAATGCAGAAATTCCAACAAAATCCCCATGAGTGCAAATGGACAAAGAACTGATTTAGCTGCATTTCTCTTGCCTTTGTTCCATATAATGCCATTTGTAAGACAGGAAAATCTTTGCTATTTCCCTGAAACTGTCATCCAGCACTTAAAAACCAAGCCAAAGCTGCACTTGGAGATGTCTGGGAACACGCTCCTCCTGTGGTTTGAATGACTCTGTTTGAACATGGATTCTCCATCTCCTCCTCCTCCTTCCTCACACTGATTATCTAACCAGTCACCACTACACAGCTCAGAGGAGAAACTGCCCCCACCCCCTTATGACCCTGATCTTACAAACATGAGGATAAGGAAACAAACCCTCCAACCCATCTGTAACTTTCTACCCATTAGCAACGATGTGGCAATCCTGAGTCATGTCCATCACCTTCCTGATGGATGCACACAAGGAAAAGCACGACTGGGAGGGCTGGGTGGGAACAGGCATTTGCAGAAATACAGGCAGGGACAACATATTCCTATTTTCATACTGGGAAAGGGCACATGGAACCATGTGGTGGTGGAATGAATCCACAAAGGTTCTGCAAGAAATTCCAAATTTCATCAGGTCACATCAAAACTCTATCCAGGAAGTGATTCCACGCTACAGAATTTGGAGAATGCGTTTTCTAAGTTGTAGTTTCCTCAGTACTTTGATGCATGACAGGCAGGGAAAATATATCAGTTTACATAGTGCTAAAATCCACTCTTTGGAGACAGAAATCAAAGGAAAAATTCAGGAAGGCTAAAAATGATGCATTGATTCCAAACCCCCTTTTTGAAGTTACAACCATGTTAAAAGTGTTATGAAGAATTAGGTCACTTGAGGCTTTTCCCAATATGACTCTGTCCTGAATAGTTGGGTTTAATTTTTGTTCAGTATATTTGCAGGTTGAGAACAGAACGTTTTGCAGAACCATTTCATGCAGCTATTGCTCATTAATGCAGTTTCTTTGAACTCCTGCCCCAGCAAATACAGCACAAAGCAAGTGACACATATGGTCACTTCATGTTGTGCCAACCCACAAGAAGGAAGAAAAGAAGGTTTCATTTCAGATAGAGCAAGAGCTACGTAATTGCTAAAGAAATTAAGAATAATTGCAAGTGGCTTGCCTAATAATTAGCTGTCATTACATTTTTTCTGTAGCATGGAGGGTAGATACAGCTACAAGGAAAAAAAGGAATGATGTTTTTTGGAATGGCAGACAGAGATGGCCAGCATGGGATCCCATGGTTGTCCTGAGTGGTGCAAGCACAGACTGGCAGCTCCCCTGTCCCCTCAAAGCACACAGGGATGCTGTGGCAGGCAACATGTTCTCTTGGGATTCCACCTGGTTCCACCCTCACCTTCAGCACCAGGTTATGGCACCCTCTCAGCCATGTAATCCTTCTATCCCTTAGTTTTTCCATTTGTAAAAATGGGATAATAATTGTTCACTAAATAGAACATTTATGAAGATACATTCATTCATTTGCCTTGGAAAGGAACCCCACAGAAAAAAAGTATAATTGAGATAAATCAACATCTGTGACACAGCAGCAAGTGAGCAGCCTCCCGGATTGCCACACGCTGGGATGTTTCCCTGGCTCCTGTTTTCCATCCATCACCATGCAGAGGAATACTTGAGATCCAGCATCTATCCCTTAAGGAGATATTTATCTTCCATTAGAGTGCAGAATAGCTCACTTGAAGTTAATAAAGCAGGAACTTGTGAGTGTTTATATGAGCAACAGAGTGAACTTGGAGCAGAAAGGGCTCTTTGCAGAGATGAGGACATAACCCCAAAGCTGCAGGAGAAACCAGAGCACTTCTGCATTTTAAAAATATTCATAACCAACAGGAACAGAACAAATTTAAGAAACAGTATCAACAGTTTACAGCTGGGACTTTGGAGACCACAGGTGGGCTGAATGACCCACCTTGGTGGGCTACATAATGAAATGACATTGGTTTAGAACTGAATGAGAAAGGGAAGGGACAGCACATACCTGTGTGTGTGTGTTAGGGTGAGGTGCTGGTGTGTCAGTCACCTGTCAAACTGCGCAGACAGAGAACTCCATTTCAGCAAATCAACTATCCTCTCTCCTGCTGAGGTTACAGGGGCAGAGAACACTTTGTAATTTAGAAAGAGAAACATGCAAACCAGATAATATTGGTAGGGGACACGTAAAACAGACTGTACACAAGGGGCAGAGAATCCCTGTTTTCAAACCAGTTCTACCAGTAATCCTTTACTGGTGCACATAGAGGGCTTAATTCACATCCCTACAACTTTGCCATATTACCTGCTGTATAAATGCTTTTATTATTACAATTGTTATTATGCTCAAGCTTCAATCCACAGCTGTTAAACTGCTGTAGTGGAAGGGTCCTGCTGAGACCCTGAGCAACTCTTTGCTGCAGTGCTGGGAGAGGGTCCCTGTGCCCCTCGGTGCTCTCACTGATCCCCTGCAGAGACAGGAGCTGCCAAACCCATTCTGGGGGCAGCTGGGTCCCTTCTGCCCCTTCTAGCCTGGACTGTGTGCCCAGGCAGCACCAGGGGAGAGTCTGCCCGTGCTCCTGCCTCAGTTAACTGCGGAGAACAACCAACAATTGCCAGAGGAGAAAGCAGAAACTGGCACAGAAGCAGCTTCAGCCCCTCTGAATCAGTCACTGAATCTGTGTAGCTCAGCAGAAGTAAAACACAGTAGCCAGCTCACACTGAGGGATTTATTTTGGGGGTTGTACTGCCTTTCAGACCACCCTCCCAGCTCATTTTCAGCTAACACAGGATTGTTTACACTGTACAATTTTTGATTCAATTTAGTGTTAGAGTGAGATGGCATGGAAAATGTGTTGTTGAGCAAAGCAGGTCCATTCACTCCAAGATCACATCCCTGACCCAAGAAGCCTTCTAGAGATAACACCATTCCCACCTTAAAAAAAAGTAAAAGATATTAAAATACTTACAGTAAAAGCTTGTCCTTCTTTTCTGCATCAAAAAGAAAACTGTCTCCCAGTAGCTTCTGACAGCATGTGCAAGGCAGACTGAAAATCCAGAGCTTGAGTGCTTCGCTGAGAGGAAAAGCACATTGCAGAGAGCCCCGGGAGCTGCCTGGGCAGTGATTCACACACGGAAGCAGCGGCTGCCTCGGCACACACACACACAGGCACACACACACACACACAGGCACACACACGCACACAGGCACACACACGCACACAGGCACACACACGCACACAGGCACACACAGGCACACAGGCACACACAGACACACACAGACACACACAGACACACACACACACAGGCACACACACACACAGGCACACACACACACACAGGCACACACACACACACAGGCACACACACACACAGGCACACACACACACAGGCACACACACACACAGGCACACACACACACACAGGCACAGGCGCACACACACACACGCACACAGACACACACACAGGCACACAGACACACAGGCACAGGCGCACACACACACACACACACAGGCACACAGGCACACAGGCACACACACAGACACAGACACACACAGGCACACAGACACACACACACACAGGCACACACACACACACACACAGGCACACACAGGCACACACACAGGCACACACACACAGAGGCACACAGACACACACACAGGCACACACACAGGCACACACACACAGAGGCACACAGACACACACACAGGCACACACACAGGCACACACACACAGAGGCACACAGACACACACACAGGCACACACACAGGCACACACACACAGGCGCACAGACACACACAAGCACACACACACACGGGCACAGACATGGACACACACACGGGCACACGCACACAGACACACACACACACGCACACACAGAGGCACACACACACGCACACACAGACACACACAGGCACACACGGGCACAAACACACACACGGGCACACACGGGCACACACACGCGGACACGCGCACGGACGCGCACACGCGTGAACACGCGCACGGACGCGTGAACACGCGTGAACACGCACACGCGTGAACACGCGTGAACACGCACACGCGTGAACACGAACACGCGTGAACACGCACACGCGTGAACACGCGTGAACACGCACACGCGTGAACACGCGTGAACACGCACACGCGTGAACACGCGTGAACACGCACACGCGTGAACACGCGTGAACACGCACACGCATGACCACGCGTGAACACGCACACGCGTGAACACGCGTGAACACGCACACGCGTGAACACGCGTGGACACGCACACGCATGAACACGCACACGCATGAACACGCACACGCATGAACACGCACACGCATGAACACGCACACGCATGAACACGCACACACAGAGGCGCACACACAGAGGCGCACTTGCTTACTCAGGGGAAGGACAGATCTTACATCTCCATCAAAGCAAGGAGCATTTAGGCAAGCCAGTAATTGGTACCCTCCATACAAAGCACGGAGATGCTTCAATCCTTGGAGCAGGTGAAGAGGCTCTTTCAGGACCCCATCACCCCAAGGGCAGAGCTGGACACTGGGCACAGCATGAACCCCAGACTGGTCTGCAGGAGTCAGCTGAGCAAAAACTTGCAGAACATACCACGGAGGAAGGGCAAGGAGGTGGCACAGAGAGAAGGCATTTTTCAGAGCAAAAGACAGAAACAGCTTCAGAAGCTTTTATATTCCACACCAATAATCTCTCCCCCAGAGTGCCAGCTATCACAGCCAGGACACCTTAGGACATTTCCTTTGCCTCCACCATTGCTCAAAAACTAGAAGTGTGTATGTGTGCAGAGAAGGAAGACACATTAGGACAGAAGCTTTTACATGCCATAACTTATTTACCATGTGATAATGCTCTATGTTTGGCATAACAACATTATTAGTTGTTAGAACATTCAGCCACCTGCTATTCCAAGTGTGGCACCACACAAAGTACCAATCCTTCCATCCACCCTCCTCTGCCAGTCTCCTCAATACCCGAGGATGGGCTGGAGAACTCACCCACCTCATATTTTTACACATTTAACATTGTGCTGGTTTAAAGGTGAACCAGCAGGGGAAATGAACTCACCACGAGAGAGATTATAAGTCAGAGCTAAAATTTAATAATAATATTACAATAACAACACTGACACACAAGGGAAATTGCTTTCAACTCACAAAACCCCAGCAGCATAACCCAGTGTCCTGGGGCACAAACCCAAGGGGGTTTGTTTGCCCTTGTGCTGAGACCCCTGTGGTTCCCCCAAGTCCAGAGCAAAAGGAAAAGAGAAACCTGTTGGTGCAGGCGAGGGCTGTGGTCTGGGTGAGAGCGGTGATCTCCTCCTGTCAAGGTCCTGCTGCTGCTCTGGATCTGACGAGAAGTTCCCGAGGTCTTCCTACCCACCACTTATGTACCCTCAGGGAGCACTCAGTCCCTCCCCCTGGGCGGGGACTCACACAATGGGTGATTAACTCTGGGAGCCAGGGGGTGTGTTGAACTGTTGATGGCCCATTAGCAGCTCCGCCCCCTCAGGCTGGGTGTGAAGTGATAATGGCTCCCTGGGCAGCTGCTGCTAATGGCCCATTGACCTTGGGGAATGAATAGAGGGGGTAGAATACACAGATTTGATCACCCCCACACAGGGTTAGCTGGTCCCTCCTGCTGAACTAGGACAAACATCTAGAGTTTTTGAGATTATTCACAGCTCAGATAAGGAGTAAGTTCTTGCAGACAATGTGCATGCCCTGTGTTTCTCCTCCCTGAGGAAGTGACCCTACATTCCCTAACACAGGCACTGGCAGTGAGGTCACTCAGGTGGGCAGGGGCTGCAAGTCACTCCTTCTGCTTTGGGTATGGACCATCTTCTCAACTGAACAGCTGAAAAGTGCTGGCTGGGGGCAAAGAACTGCAGGAGCCTGGACCTGAGCTCACAACGGGAGGGACATCAGTCGCAGACACTCCCTCAAGAGCCCCTCTGCCTGAGGAAACGAGCACTTTGGGCCAGCAGGCTGGTGGCTCTGGCACTGCTGGTGGCTGGGCTGGCTCAGAGGGGCAGCTCTGCAGGGTTCGCTGTCCCTCAGCCAAGAGAGATACAGAACTGAAATGAGGGGAGTGGGAAGGGAAGATGAGCTCCTGTATTTCACTCTTGGATATATTTTTGCTACACTTGATAAATATAACTTGACCCAAACCTAAAAATTAAATGCTTGGACATAAGGAGACAGTCACAGCATTTATATACTCCAGTTTGGGTAGACAGCCTGGAATAGTGCTGGAGAATTTCCCTAAAGCCAACAAGACCAGACAGTATATTTGTTTATTTAGAGGTTTTCTGGTAGCACTTATGGCTATAATTATCAGATCTCTTTACTTAGACCAAAGAATTATTCAGCACAAAACCTTCTGAATTGAAAAATTGCCCTTCTGTTTAATAAACAAACAGCCCAGAAACAAACAGCTAAAATGAGTTTCCAGGCTCATCAAGAAAACCTGTGGCCTGTCCAGGGCCTGGGCCACAATTACTTTCACACAGCCAGGGTGAGAAAACAATTTCAAGTAACAATATAAACTTTTATAAAGTATCTGCCAGGTTCTCAGCCAGCTGGTAAACTGGGCTGACAGACAAAGTCACACTGAACATATTGCCTGCATTCTGCTCCATCCACTGCTCCCACAGCTCTGCAATAAGGGGTGGGAGAGTAACACCAACCCTCATGAATCAATGCTCCTCAAACACAGCATTTGAGGATTTTAAAGGATTTGAGTTGCAAACTGCATTACCTGTGCAATTTCACAAGAATATGGATGAGACAACTTCATCAAATGGGCAAAGGACAGAATGTTGAGTGGCACAGCTCATTTGAGAAGCAAATGCACAGAGTGTGGAAAAAGGCTCACACAAGGAACAAGATTCAAAGTATCTTTGCATTTACAGATATTTATGCCATATTTAACTGCTTTTGTGCACGAAACAATCTTAATTACAAAGGAGAGAAATTCCATAAACAAGGCTATTATGTCAATAACAATGTGTTTCTACAGCAAGTCTCTAATTCAGTCCTAAGGCTTGGAACGTTGCTGTCTGGAGTTATAAAACCAAAAGTAATTACAAAGGAAAGTCTGCATCAGACAGTGGGTATTAGTGGAGTCAGGCCATGGCTCTGGGACAGCATTTACTCCCTGCTCTCCTCCTTTTTGGACAGAACTGACCCAAACTCCTCTGTTTGCTCAGTTGCAGTGCAGATGTGGGGAAGGGCACGCTCTGAGTGGACATTTGCAGGATGAATCACGGGCACCACTTTCCACCCTGACAAAAACAACTGCTGTTCAGTCAGGATGATGCTGCTGAAATGGGTGGATGGAACGAGTGAATCCTGCAGCTGCTGCCAAAAAGGCTCCACCAGCACCAGAAATCTGTGTGCACTCAGATTTATTTTTATTTCCCTGTTCTTAAGGGACTACTCACAGATTCCTGTTCCCACTCCCACACCTGAGGGGCTCAGCCTGGCTGCCAGCTTTGACCTGCACCCAGAGAAAATCTGTTGCTGGAAAAGACTAGATTAAATAAATCAGGGAAAAAAGGCAGATATGTTTTATGGAACATGGAGTGCACAGGAGACAAGAAAAACAGCTTCCTCTGGTGCCTATTGCCAAAACTTCAGAAGATGAGACAACAACTTTAACATTTCCGAGGGAACAGCCACTAAGTCAGTCAAAAATAGAATTAGGAAACTGCCTGTTTCAAAAGTCTGCAAGACGTGCCAGCATTTTTCAGTATTTCTGTCATTTCTGAGAATAACACTGAAGAGTTAACACACATCTATCTACAAAAAAAAAAGCCAACCCACAGAAAAAGGAAAATGAGAAAGGAAATCTATGTAGTGAAGGAATACTCATCATATTTCATATATTTAACAGTCTCTGATCACTTTTGCACACATTTATCCAATGTTTATTTCTCTCTGCAAATTTCAAGAGTCTGCACTTCCTTCAGATACAGCAACAAACCAAGGACACCCTCTCTGCAGTGAACCTGCTATTCAGAATGTGGAGAAATCCAAACATGCAAAACAGGCAATACTCAACGTTCTTCCCTGAAGGAGTAAAATAAGATTGATGTATTTTTATTTCACTGACTAAATGAAGGACTTAGAGGAAAGAGAGAACCTCTACCTTTTATTATTCCTCACTCTTAGTTTTCTGATATAGGTTATAACATGGTGTTCATTAACAATTCATAGAGAATTACCATATTCAAGTAGCACAGCAAGTTTTTCCTACCTACACAGGCAAAATACTGCACAGCCCTCCTTGTTCCCTTTGCTCATTGTCCCCCAGGGATCACATGCTGGAAAACCTTGCACTGTATCACCTCACGGGGACGGAATTCCAACAGGTTCCCTTTAGAAACACTAAGGAGCCTCCAAGAGAAAAACACTTCATTAAATCTTTGCTGATCACTGACAATGCAGAGCTGCAGAGGGAAATTAAGGACCAGAGAGGATGTGCTGGAGGCTGCCTTAGAATGAAAAACCCCAAGGGATGGTGGAGGAACATCCCACTGCTTTGAACTTTTTGGAAGGTTCGAGGGTGATGCAAATAAAGGACCTGCAGCCTCAGCTTTGTTTCTGAGGGACTCACACTGGAAGTGGCTGGATGGAAACAGCTGCAGGGAGAGAGGCACAGGGAGATCCCAGGGAGCCCAACAGCAAACTGGGAGCCCCCCCAAACTGGGACAATTCCCACAGGGAAATGGTGAAGCACAAGGAGTTCCAAGTGCCAGGAGATGAAGGAGCCCTCCCATGCAGATCAGCATTTCAGAAAAAGGGCTGTTGGCAAGGTCTGATTCCCCACACAGCAATGTCTGAGAGTTCCCACCTCGCTCTTACCCTCTGCATCTTTTACAGAACACAGTCAGTTGATCATTGCTGTAGCTTAATAACTCATCTATTTCACAAGGAAATGAAGGCACCTAAATTACTGACTAAATGTCACAAGTTAACAAGGGTCCACAGTGCCCACTGGCTTCAACTCCCATATAATAAGTCAGCAGTTTTCAAAAAGACATGCACATTGTTATAGAGTCACACAGAAACTCGGTGTAAAAGCTTGGCTTTGATGATGTAATCAAATCAGAAAAAAGGGAGCACCTAAATTAATGTTCAGCAACTCCTTCCTTCTAGACAGCTTGTATGAACAAACATGTTTGCTGCTGCTTAAACTTTTACATCAACTTGGCAGACTGGAGAAATTTAACCATGTAGCTGAAATTGGAAGTACCCAAACACTGAGATCCTCCCAGCATTAACCACAATGCTACAGAAGAACCACCAAGAAACAAGTAGTGGTGTAATGCAAGCAAATTCCATCCTGAGACCCAGTTCTGCTTTCAAGACTTCTTATGAAATTATTTCCTTGGATTGCTTGGTTAGTACACACAACTACTGCAGATTTTAAATGCTCAGCCCAAATTTGGCATGGAATAAACCCTGTAACTAAAATCAATTATCAGCATCTTTCAGCTCAGCAAAACAAGCTCTCAGGATGTGGCTCACGTTGCCCACGAGGCAGGTAAGGACAAACATCAACCCAGTATCAGCAGGAGCTCGTCCTGCCCCATCCTTGTCCCCACACACAGCACAGAAAGGGGATGCAAATCCCTCCTCTCCTCGTGCAGAACAGCCCCACAGAACAGCCCAGGGCAGGAATGGGCAGAGGGCCCAAATGCCAAAGCAGGAGGCACAGCCCGTGGAGTGGGAGAGCAGCAGGAACAGGGGCTCAGCTTTCCATGTTTCTGCAAAAGCAAGTGCTAATGTTAAACCTCTCAGATACTCAAGTAGGAGAACAGATTCTCAAGCAAGAGAACAGATTGCATGAAAAGGAAGAAATGCCCTATGGAGTTTCTGACCTGTTTACCACAAGTAAATAAATAAATAAATGAGAGCAGAACAACCCCCTGAAGAGACACAGTTTGCATGAGGGACATCAATCAGTGAGTCTGTCATGTGGAAGCCCATAGAATGAACTGCCATTGCAGAGCAAAGGAGCATTGATCAGCCACACAACAGGAACTGGGGGAAGAAAGCAGATGTGAGAGAAGGAAAGAGGAAGATCTGGAGATCTAGGACAGCAGGAAAGGCACTCTGAGTATCACCCAGCCAACACCACTGGCCTGAAGGCAGCTGAGGGCCTGGAGAGAGAAGGAGCAGTTTGGCAATGCAGAGAAATGAGGAGACAACACACAAACCAGCTCAATTTTTTCTACTCCACCCTGAATCACTCAGCAACTCTGCCTGCTCCTGGGGCAAGTGGAATACCACGATTTTGCATCCTTCATCAGGATTAATTAGTTTGCTTGTTGACAGTATCAAAACAAAGGCCAAGTGTTGGCTCAGTCAAAGGGAGTGACATTTCCCTATTCCTGCAGGAGCTTGAATGCTGTCCAGGGAAAGTTTGGGCAGTCCCTGCCTATGGAACTGTCCTCAGTTCTCTGATCTGAGCACAGACTTCAACATCAATCTTACTTCTTTCAGTACCACGAACATTCACTGTTATTAAAAGCCAGAAATGTTATTTTTCCCCTCTTTGATCTCATTCAAACCATGAAAACAACAGCCCAAGCATTTTGCCCTGTTGTATCTCGGGGAGCTGGAAACCTTTACCAGCAAGAAACTCTCACAGCAGTTACCATGGTGACACTGGTAATAGATATTTAAAGGCAGCTCACTCATAATCACATCTATTGGATACCAGGAGGCTTCAGTGAGAGGCACAAAAAGCTTCAAACCAGGGAACCAGCCAGGCTTGGTGATGGTTTAAGTGGACAAGAAATTTATGGAGAGGGATCTGCTTATACCACCACTCAGCTGAACACAAAGGACCCCTGTTCAAATCTGCAACAGCACTGAAGCTTGAAGAATAAACTATTTTTAGTTAGTCATTTAAAAATTGGTTCTGAAAGCCTCATTTCAATGGGGGCAGCTCTATAAATCCTTTCAGAGTGGTCACTGCCAGAAATACAATCAAAGCTCATGCCCCATCACACCCAGGCTGCTGGAAAGCAAATCCCCTGGCTGCCAAAGTCACCTGCAAGGGGTGTCCTCCAGCAGAGGAACCAGAGTGGCTGCAGAGAATCCTGTCCTGTGTGCCCACCCTGATGTCCTGGCACCAGGGAAGGGATGAGCCCCAAAACAAGCCCCAAACTCAGCCCCAAAGGGGCCCTGCCTCCCACCAGGAGGGTGGGCAGTCCAAGGAATAGTCCAGAGTCCTTTTTAGACAGTATTATGCAGTGAGGAAACTTGAATCTGGATAAAGCTCCCTAAGTAGAAGAGGTGTGTTTGGTTATATAAATGTGAAATAATTGATTTCTGTAGGTTGGAGTCTGTAGCTTTCCAGCCCCCTGGAACACAAGGCAGGGAATCTGCAGAATCAGATCTCCAGAAATGAAGCCACTTCACCAAGTTGGCCAAGGCTCTGTAACAATCATCAAACAAGTGAGATTTCCTTTCTCTTTTTGCTGCATATTTCCATGACAACTTTCCTGCAGTATCAACTTCTTTATATTGGAAAGGTCTCTCGAAGAGAATTTAGGCTTCTATAGCAACAGCTTAAATCCCTGGGAGATGATGATGCCTGAAACTTTACACAGATCTTTTTTTAGACCACATGAGCACATTTGAAATCTTATAGGTGAAAAAAAAGCATGTGTGATATCAGGGAAATTACACAGAGGAGAAGGAGTAACTGGCTGAAGTGGAACAAACACAAAGAAACCACCTTACTTTGAAAAGGGACCTACATGTCAAGATCTCAGATGTTAAAAGAGAGCACAGAGGATCAAACACTCATCTTGAGAAGCCACATCCTGTTCCTCCTCTCTGACTTACAGAGAACAGTCATAAGGAGCAAGTCTGCTGATTCTGAAAGGAGATTTTACTGAAAGATCTCTGTCTGAAGACTATTTTATAACAACCCAAAGGCAAAACAATTCAAAAAACCAGCAAGCCAGGATGCCTTTTGAGTTTTAACTCCCATATACCTGGCACTTAACTCCAGTCCAACCTTTCTTCAGTCCTGCAGCTGTTTGTCATGGCAGTGACAATATTCTCCAACACCAAAAGCCATTAATTTATCCTCTCATTCCTCTACATCATCACAGTTCTGGTAAGGGAAAAAAGGTGTCCACAGGTAGGTGTGAGTGAAAAAGCACGAATTAGATCTAATTCTTGTTGACTTCCTGCCCACTTGGATAACCTCAGAAAAGACTCTGGAACGGGCAGTTTTACAAGACAAAGCTGAGGGCTGTGAAAACTTATTTTAATCCTTTAACAGCAACGCCAAAAATGAGAGCTAGAGCCTATTCACAGCCTGGGAGCTCTAGAGCTGAGCCAGATGCAAGGGCAGGATTTCAGACACAGCCCGCGGTATTTCCAAGGGTTATCCTGGCTGGAGAACACGAGTGTGGGAGGAGGACTGAGTCACTGCGGAGGTCGGGGCAGGCAGGACTCGGGGCCGCCTGTGCTGCCCTCTGCTGAGACAGCCCCTGAGCACAGAGCGGGAGCACCGCACAGCACCCACCCCCCGAGGGAAGGGCTCCAGCCCCGGGGCCACGCCGGGGTGAAACAACCTCAGCTCCAGCGTGAGAGAGGGGCCAGCAGGGCCAGCAACCACAGCCTGGAGCAGCAGGAGGAGAGGAGAGGACAGGACATCCCCTGCGCACAAGAGCAGCAATGAAGGTTCAGGGCTTCTAAAAGGAAACAGCTGAGAGTTTCATTGGAACAACTCATTTGTCAAAGATGGGTTGGACTCTCATATTCCCTCTGAAGTCCTTAATCCTCCATCTGATTTCACCCACACAAAAAATCTGTTCAGACAGATGAGATTATTCAAGTACTCAAGCACAAGTATTTGTTCATATGTAGAAGATGGAACAGCATGAATGGGAAAAGGAGAAAACTATCACATATCTAAGGGGTTAAAATACAGCATATAATAATATATTAATATCTATAAATAAATATATTTTATATAACCTTATTTTTTAAATATTTATATAAATATTATATTTGCAAACAAACAGTAACCCAGCACTTCTTCCAAAATCCAGGAACTGAGAAAAGCAAGTCAAAGCAATATTCCAACTACACACAGAGACTTTCAGTGATGAAAATTCAAATCCAACATATCCTTTTCTCCCTTTATGCCTTTGGAAATTGGGCTTTGCAGTGGGACTCCGAGATCAGCCCAGCAAGGTTATTTTGGACCAAGGAGAAGATTGAAATCTCAAGTTCAGGGCTCCTTAGGGAGATCATCCTGCCTGCACCCTCCTCTACCTTGTCGAGATCCTGCTGTAGTCGATTTTAACAACATGCTGTTCCGGGGTTCTGACCTCAAAAAGGGGAAAAAACACCCAAAACCCAATAAAAAAGCAAAAAAAAAAAGATTAAAAAGAACGCGAGGGAAGAGCAGCGGGCAGGTGGCCCCGCTGGTGCAGCCAGCAGAGGGCAGTGGAATTTAGAGGAAAGTTGTTGAACTTCGTGTAATTAAATATTCGAAGTGATAAAACCATCAATTTAAATCGTTATTTGAACCTACCTATCCCGGCCAACACTAAGACATAAGCAAGACAGAGAGCAAAAGAAAGGTAAAAGAAAGGAAAGAAAATATATTACTTTGGGACCTCCAAAGAGCAGCACTTTGGGCTATCAGGAAGATCTCGTACTTAATGCATAATTTAAAAGTAATTACTTCATCTTTTAAATAACTCTCAATTACTGTAATACGCTATTGAAACCCACACAGCTGTTCCTCAGGGGGCTCAAAGCCTACGGGGAACGTTAAAAATTAAAACTGAAACACAACAAAAAGAAGTCCAAAAGCCGTTTGCAAGGCAGACCTGTGGTCACCTGTGGAGATAAAAAGCGGTTCTAGTGCACAAGAACAAGAAAGTAAAACAGGGTAAGCAAAATGCAACACAAGCAAGACACAGAAGATGTTTAACGCTCACGGCACCTTGTTTTGCGAGGGGAAAAGGCACCATCTCTCACCTCATCTCCCAGCTGAGCGGTGCCTGCAGCATTTGCCACGAGCCAGGTTGGCATTTTGTGTCAGACAGACAGACAGACAGACTGTGGTTACCGCCGGAGCCCTCCGCGATACCCCCGTGCCGGTACCAGCGCTGCTTCCACCGGGGGCAGCGGGTTTGGCCGGAGAGGCACCGACCCCGCGGGACACGGGGCAGGGCAGGCACCGCCACCGAGCTCGGGGTGCGGGCTGAGCCCCCGGGGCTGCGGGGCCGGGGCTGGAGCGGCCCCCGGAGCTGGAGCTGGAACTGCCCCTGGCGCTGCCCCTGGAGCTGGAACTGCCCCCGGAGCTGCCCCCGGAGCTGCCCCTGGAGCTGGAACTGCCCCCGGAGCTGGAACTGCCCCCGGAGCTGGAGCTGCCCCCGGAGCTGGAGCTGCCCCCGGAGCTGGAGCTGCCCCCGGAGCTGCCCCTGGAGCTGGAACTGCCCCCAGAGCTGCCCCCGGAGCTAGAACTGCCCCCAGAGCTGCCCCCGGAGCTGTCCCTGGAGCTGGAACTGCCCCCAGAGCTGCCCCCGGAGCTGCCCCTGGAGCTGGAACTGCCCCCGGAGCTGCCCCCGGAGCTGGAGCTGCACCTGCACCTGCCCCCGGAGCCCCGCCCGTACCTGTTGCCCTCACACACCAAGTCGGTCCCGGGGGGGACGCGGCGGCCGCACCGCGACACCTCCGAGCCCTCCCGCCCCCGCCCCGCACCTCAGCCCGGGCACGGGGACCAGGTCCCGCACTGCGGCACCCCAGCCCTCCCTCAGCGCGGGGGTGTCCCGGGGGAGGCTGCCGGCCCTGCCCGGCCCCGCGGGTGCCCCTCCGCCCTCACGGACGCCCCTCACCTGCGGCCGCTCCGGGATGCTCCGCGCCGACCCCGCTCACCTGCACCGGCCGCACCGGCCGCCAGGGGGAGCCGCGCGGCACGCCGGGTAATGTAGTCCCCGCGCTGCGCGGGACAGCCAATGCCGCGCCGCTCCGCTGGGCATGCCGGGAGTTGTAGTCCGCTCCCCGGCACCGCCGCGGGGGGTCGCTGGGAGGAGCAGTCTGTCCGAACTACAGCTCCCGTGAGGCCCCGCGCGCAGCGGTGTCCCAGGCCCGGCATGGCGGCCCCGCCGCCCTCCGCTCCCAGCGATCCGCCGCCGCCGCCGCCGCTGCAGTACAGCGTCCTGCTGCAGCACCTCGTGGGCGACAAGCGCCAGCCCCGCACATGGGACCCTGCCGCGCTCGGCGGCATCCCCTGCCCGCCCAAGAGCGAGGAGCAGAAGATGGTGGAGCGGGTCATGGAGAGTTGCCCCTTCAAGGCGGCGCTGGCCTGTGTGGGAGGTGAGGCGGCTGAGCGGGCCGCGTGTGGGGCGGCTCGGGCATCGTGGCTCGGGCATCGCGGCTCGGGCATCGCGTGTGGGGCGGCTCGGGCATCGCGGCTCGGGCATCGTGGCTCGGGCATCGTGGCTCGGGCATCGCGGCTCGGGCATCGCGTGTGGGGCGGCTCGGGCATCGTGGCTCGGGCATCGCGTGTGGGGCGGCTCGAGCATCGTGGGGGAAGGCGGCAGAGGGTCTGAGGGAGAAGGGGCCGCAGCGCCGTGGTTGGTTTTCCTCCTTCCGAGCCTCCTGCAGCGCCTGCCGCAGGTGCCAGGGAGGGAGCGCCGTCTGCCTGCCTGGCTCGGAGCTGCTCCCGGCCCGGCCCGGGCTGTCGGCGGAGCCCAGCACCGGCACACCGGGCACGCTCCTGCACTGCCCTGCCACGGGCAGAGCTGCCCCGGAGCCCTCAGAGCTGCCCCTGCCACGTGCAGAGCTGCCCCGGAGCCCGCAGATTTCGGATCGCGCTCCTCCCATCCCGCCAGGCTCACTCCCCTCTGGGTGCCGTTCACAGGGTTTGTGCTGGGAGGTGCCTTCGGGATCTTCACGGCCGGGATCGACACCAACGTGGGCTTCGACCCCAAGGATCCCTATCGCACACCCACGGCCAGGGAGGTGCTCAAGGACATGGGGCAGAGGGGCATCTCCTACGCCAAGAACTTTGCCATCGTGGGTGCCATGTTCTCCTGCACCGAGTGCGTGGTGGAGTCTGTGAGTAAGAACCTCCTGAGCACTGAGAAATGTTTCATTCATAGGACTAATAGTACTAGATCCACATAAGTACCTATATCCTCTCTGCAATAGGACAGCTGGGAACAGACTGGTTTGCTCTTTCTTGGCCAGCAAAGCTTTTCAGCTTTGAGACCTGTCTTCAGAGCTGCTGTTCTCTTGCAGAATGAACCAAAGTCCTTTCTTCTTTGCAAGTATAGACATCACTTTTTACACCCTAGCTACAGGTACTTGTTAAAGATCAAAGTGTGAGTTGCAACATGGTAATTTGATTTAAATTTGATGTGCTTTTGATTAAAAATTCCATATGCAGCATGGGATCCTTTGATTAATGTTGTTAAGTAACAGGCCTGTTCTCATCAGCAAGAGATGACCTTGTGTAGCTCAGCAGCAAATCTATCATCCATTTTCTTAAACAGGAAAATCACCCTGTTACAAATTTGAGCCTTTTAATTGAAAGATACAGTTATTTCCTGACTCATCTAGAAGGAAAGTGTATCTGCTTGCACAGAGGAGCAGAACAAAGATGTGCCTGCACTGGTGAACATCCAGCGAGTCCTGGCTATGCAGACAGTGCATCTTTGTCAGCAGGAGCTGTGGCCCTCACCTGGGCCAGGAGCAGCTGCACAGCAGGGCTCAGGCTGCACTCAGGTGGTTACAGCACCTCTAAACCCCCTGAGCTTGTGGTCATTGCTCTGTTCTGGGGCTGTGTGAGCTCAGTGAGGATCCTTCCATAGCACTGCATTGCACCACATGGGTTTGTCTCACCTCTCCCATGCCCTGTCCCTTCCTCCTCTCCTGGCCCTGCAAGTTTGGGAGTGCAGGGCCATCTGCTGAGAACAGAGAGAAAAACATCCTCAGCTGAGAGGAGGCTGGAAGGTCCTTTAATCTGTCTTGCTTATCAGTACAGACACTGAGTGTTTATTGCACGTGCACTTGTTGACTCTGATTTTAATTCCACAGTATCGTGGGAAGTCAGACTGGAAGAACAGTGTGCTTAGTGGCTGCATCACAGGAGGAGCAATCGGCTTCAGAGGTTGGTGCTCCTGCTGGGAACTGTTTCTGGGGCAGGACTGGAATCTGGTTATGCAGCACGTGGTGTTCTGTGTGGAGCACACACTGCAAACCTCTTTGCATGGGGTTATGGTGAAACCAACGTGAGAGTGCTCCAGACTGGCAGAACTGCAGCCTCACTTCTGATACATGTGGCTGGGGAGGGCTTGGTCATACAACACAGAGATTGGAGGAAAATCAACAGAATTCACAAGCAGAAAAATGAGGAGATGGTGTTGGTTGTCTGCCCTCTTCTGTGGTGTAGTGAGGAGGAAGCCAAAATATGTACAGAGCCACTCAGAAACTACAGCTCTTGTGTTAACAGAGCTTTACTTGTGTCTGTTATTTCACTGGCACTAACTCTTAGTTTGCACAGTATGTGAAATGCTTTCCTCCTTTCTTACATATCAAACAGATGAATGGAAGTAGGAGCACTGGGGTTTTACTCCAGCAGCACTAGTGGGGACTTTGGGAAGCCTTGAGTGGTAATAACATCTGGAAAAAGCCCCAAGTAGGAAGAGAGCTGCTCTGCTCATCAGAAATACCAAACTTCTCACACCTCTCCTTAAGTAAAAAGCCTGTCCATAGAGCATAAAACAAAAGAAAGCTCTCTTGAAAGTGCTTCTAATTGAGCTTGTTAAGTTGTGTTTATGCTCAACGTAATCCTCTTAGAGCTTTCAAAGGAGTAGCTGCTCTTGCTGTCCCTTCCTAGTCCCACAAAGCCACTTGCAGTGCCCAGATCAGAGCACACCCAAATCAGCAGTGCTCTCTTCTGCCCCTCTGGGGAGACTGAGCAGCACAGCCCCCAGCCAGGCTGTCCTGCTGGTCCCACATGGGGCTGTACATGGGGCTCCCCTCCCCTCGGGCAGTGATCCCTGGGGTGCACAGCCATGCCCTGCAGGTGTGAGCCCTTTGAGCCAGCACAGAGCGAGCTGGTGGGAGCCCTTTGAGCCAGCACAGTGAGTTACTGGGAACAGAAGTGTTTTTCCTGCCTTGCCTCATTCCCCCTCTTGCCTTGCAGCCGGGTTGAAGGCGGGGCTGATCGGCTGCGGAGGGTTTGCCGCCTTCTCCGCTGCAGTCGATTACTACCTGCGGTAGCCGCGCCTCCCTCGGAGCAGCCTGCCCTGCTCCAGAGCTGCCCTGAGCCTGCACCACGGCACAACCACCGGCTTCCCTCCCCAGTGCCCCTGCAGCCCTGCCCCCTGCGAGCAGCACGGCCTGGGCTGCTCCTCTGAATGACTAACAGCGCTCTGGCCCCGAGCCTGGCAGACTCCGGGAGCATGTGAGGATGGAGCCAGGGGCAGAGCAGCATCTCCAGGATGGATCAGCTGACTGTCAGTTTCCAGGAAACATGCCTGGACTCAGCTTTTTCAGTGCTTCGGGTCTGCTTTTGATTAAGTGTGTTGCTGGCATCAGAAGAGGGGGGAGGACAACCTTCAAACAGAAATGCAGATTTAGGTTACCTTGTGTCTGAACGTGCTGCAAGTGTTTAGCAGTTCCCAGTTTGCAGCTTGCTGTTCTGTTGGGGAGAGGTAAAATCCTGTGGAGAAATAACTTTGTTCCAGGCTTTTCTTAAAATACCATCTGAAGACAAACCACCATCTGTACAACTTGTCTTTTTTCATAAGTACAGAGATGAGGGCCAGATTTCTTTACCATGTCTTAAAGGGAAAAGCAGAAAGGAATCCTCAGCCTTAGAGCAATGTGGTTACTGGCAGATGAACAAAACAGTTTAAGGAGAAAGAAAAGAGGTTGTTGCTGAAGTATAATTCTCTGTAGCCACTTGGCTAGCCTGATTTAACCTCGCTGTGGGAGCACAAATAGTCTTGCTACTGCTTTAACTGCCCCAGGCTCACCCCATTAGTTCCAGCAGTTTGATAGTGAGACCAGAAAGCAGAGCTGTGAGAATAAACCACTGTTTGACAGATAACTGGGCATTCACTCAGCAGTCTGCTTCCTGTCACATCCCTGTGCCACCTCAGAGTGCCCCACTGTTACACTGGGGGGAGTGAAGTGTTACTCTGCAGGACACTGATGCTGAAGGCAAGATATGATTGTTAGCTAAAGAAGCTGCTGCCTTTTTGATTTGTGTTCCTGTTTGCCCTCCTGCTCACCTAACCAAGCTCTGTTCTCAGGCTCCAGGGGGTCATTTTTAACCTTCACTGAGCCACTCCAGAAAGGCCAATACCCACCACCATCTTTCTGGGGCAGAGAGATTTCAGATGCAGTGCACACACCTAGTGGGGGTTCTCCCACCCACCTCCCCTCCTTTGACATCCCAGAACAGTGACAGCACTTGCTTACCTAGAAGAGCAGTCCAAGCAGGGTGGTTTGGCTGATGGTCAGTTCAGAGGCACACTGTTTCCCATTCCCACATGGAATGAAGTGGGGAGACAGCACCATGTGATCTATCAGATGAGATTTCCAGATCTGATGTCCCTTGCTGTGCCTGTTCAGTGTCCTCAGGCCAGGAGCTGTGCGAGTCAGCTGAATTTTAAGCTTGAGTAATTCTGGGCTGATTAAACAGGCTGGCTCCAGACAGTCCAGGTTTTTTCCCTCCAAAATGCAAGGATGTAGCCCAAACCATAAGAAATCTCTTCAAATATTGCCTGGCACAATGCCTGTGCTTATGCCCCTGGCTTGAAGTACAACTAGCAGGAATTCTACAGCAGACAGAGGAGAAGCTGTGATGGCAAGGTGATCAGTTAGTGCAAACAGCAACACAAACAGGGCTGCTTTTGTGCAAATATTGGGGCTTTGCATTTTTATTAACATTTTTTTTCTCCTCACATGGTTTTACAGCCATTTAAAGTTTATAATCTACAGAAATTGAAACAGAACACAAACAAAAATATATCCTTAACAACTTTTGAAAGTCAAATATTAATTAACAGTTCTATTCTACCTTTAGCTGCAAGAGTCCACCCCCCTCTTTCCTTCCTGTAGGGACAAGCAAAGGCCAGTCATGGGGACCAGGCCTCCAGCCACTGTTGTGTGGGGGGAGATTTGGCTGTACAGAGTCTCCATCTGGAATGCCAGTGTGGTGGACAGAGACTTGGACACACAGAACAAATCAGACACACACAGGGGTCTGTTGTGCAGTCAGATCTAAGCTCGGCCTCCTTACTGGGTCCAGGGCCAAGGCAGACGCCTGGGTCTTTTCTGCAATGCTGTTTCCCTTCTGTTCAGCTGGTAGTCAAGAGGAGCAGGGTCTGGAGTGTGAGCCCTTTGGAGGGGGACTGAGAGACCTCCCCTCCGTGGTTGCTTTGCTGGTGCAGGGCTGGCAGGTGCTGCCTTCCCCAGGGAGGTGGGCTGAGGACATACCTGGTGCATGGGGGCAGGTGGCTGGGCTCTGCCTGGCACAGTCTGTCAGTGGGGAGGGTAAAGGCAATGCCACTGGTGGGGGTACACTTGGTCACTTCTCATCCGTCTCCATTTGGCACAGGAGAGCACAGGGCCAACAAAGGGGGAGAGGTGGGGGGGCTTTTCCCACAGGGACACGGACTCAGCTCACAGAGCGAAAGGCTTCGTGTCCCATCAGGCACCAACACCTGCGTGGGAGGGTGGGGGACACCCCCAGAGCCAGGCACTCAGCACAGCCTGGCCATCCTGTGGCCATCCTGCCCTGGGATGTGGCCTGGCAGCTCCAGGCACCAGCCAGGGTGGGCTCAATTGCTGGAGCCACCGAGAGGGACCTGAGCTGGGAGGGCAGAGCTGACCCAGTGGCCACTGCTTTGTGAGAGAGAGGACAAAGCACATCTGCCTTCAAGGGCCATCAAGGCTTTCCTCCCATCCCCCTGTGCTGGTTTCCAGGCTGGGGGACCACCCAGCTGCTGCAGAGCACTTGCCTCTGGCAGCCTGGCTGCCATTGAGGCAGGGCCACGTGCTGCCATGTGCCCTGTGCACTGGGGAAGGGCAAGGAGGGAAACAGAAACCTCCTCATTCCCGTGGCCATGGCAGGAATGCTGGTGCCCTGGCAGGCTCTGCCATGGGGTGCATGCAATGCTTGTGGCAGTGCTGGGCTGGCAGGGGCGTGAGTGCCTCACTATGGCACAGATACAGGTTTACAGCAGGGACCCTGTGCCCTGCCACATTTCCACATCGGGGAAATTTGGGATCCACATGCCCTGATGGGACCCTGTCGATGCCAGAGCACAAACCTGGGGTCAGCCCACGGTGCAGGAAGCAGACCTACCTGGCTGGCCATCCCTCCAGACTGCAGTGGATCAAGACCAGCACAGCACCTCTTGCTCCAGCCTTGTGTGAGGGGTTATCCCAAAATGAGGCGAGATCCAGCGAGGGAAGTAACCGCCATGCTACACACACACGGGCAAAGCACAGGATTAGGGCTGTGGAGGGGACTGGCCTGAGAACACCCAGAAGGGCTGTGGTGAGGAGGAAGCAGCAGCTGCTCCTCTGCTCTTGTGGTCACAGGTTTGCTCGGCCAGAGCAGGATCCAGGCACAGGGTCCAACGTTTGCGCAGGCAGCAAGTCAAAGCAGAGCTGGTCGTCACCGTCACCGGGGAGGGAGGCCCGTGAGCTCCCAGGCTCTGAGCAAGCCAGTGCTGCACATGCAGGTGTGGGGCAGAGGAGCTGGGCAGCAAACAGGCACTCGTGGGGCACTGCAGGCTTCAGGGGTGCCTGGGAGGAGTGAGTGGGCAGGAAGGAGTCCAGGAGAAAACTAGCCAAGGGGAAGCCTGTGTCCACGGCCCTTGTCAGTCACTACCTCTTCTGTTGAGCAAATATACATAAAAACAATTCTTGAACACAAGAAGGGACATAAGACACGACTACTTTACAGATTGGGGCGGTGCCTGTGGCCCCGGGGCACGACTGTACAGGAGCTGCAGGCGGCACTGTCCTGGGCCGGGCTGGTCTCCCCGGGGCTGTGATCAGTCCGTGCCCCCCGCAGGGAGCTGGGAGTGTTGGCAGCTGGTGCCTCCTCCCTGCAGGCTACACGTCCGTGGAGAAGTAAAGTGTGTTGCGTTTCAGCTCGGTGAAGGAGATGGGAGGATGCTGCAGGTAGTAGAGAAGGACCTGCACCTGTAGGAGGCAAATGGGGGTGTTACTGCAGAAGGGGGAAGAGCTGCCACCTCCCAGCTTGTCCCTGTGCAGCAGAGAGTGACAAATGCACCCAGACAGGCAGGTGAACCCCTCCATTCTCCACCCAGAGGTGCAGCTGCAGGCTGCCCCACACTGCCAGCACTGCTCTTACCTGGGCCATCACATCATGGGACCAGATGTCGGAGGCCAAGGTGAGGTGTGTCTTGCTCTCCCCCTCTGAGGGTCTCAGCAGTGTCGGCCCAAACACCGTGGCCAGATTGTGCAGAGACATTTTGTTGATGGGCTCCTTTTCAGCCACCCTGTGGGGGACAGAGAGAGGAGTGTCAGCCCCTAACGCTGCCCTGGAGTGGGGCAGCTGTGGGGTGATGTGGGGAGGAGGGCTCTCTCCCTGCTCCTGTCCCAGTGGGGCACCTCCAGCTTGCCCCTGCCCTCCACAGCCCTCAGTAACCCTGGAGCAGGGCAGGGAGCTCTGCCCCGTTCCCGGCCCCCGCCAGAGCCGCAGGGCCTGGCCAGGAGCCCTGGCTGTGATGTGGCAGCAGCCGAGCCCTCACTCGCTGATGGGCCACGGGGCCTCCTCCCTTCCCACCCCAGCAGGGCACGGGCAGCCCCTGTGCCCCCTGCACCCACTCCCCACAAGGCTCCTGCCCCAAGAACCCTGTGGAACCCCTGCCAGCATCGAGGGAACCAGGACCACAAGATGGCCATGTTAGGAGGCAGCTGTGCTCCCCAGCACAGGCTGCTGCGTTGAGTCCTGGCCAGGGGAGCAGATGTGGGAACTGGCTGTGCCCAGTTCTCAGGATGGAAAGGGATTTTTCCTTCCCCATCCCCCAGCATCAATCACTTTTTCTGTTTGGCTTTAGCCAAACCAGAGGAAAAAAAGAACTTTGTGATGCAAGTAACATGAGCTGTGAGCCCCAGTCCCAAGCTCAGGGCCAGCTCTGGCCAGGCTCTGTGTGCTGCTCTGCTGCTCTGCCCACAGCCCCATGCCCTCCACATTTTCCAGGGCCCCAGTGACCCCTAGAATGGCCCATCTCCAGGTTCAGACTGGCTTCATCTGGGACAAGATACAGCCTGTCAAACCACACACTGCTGCATTCACCCAGGGATGGGTGACATGGGGTGTGACCTGCAGCTCTGGGACCTGCCCACACAGCTGACTGGCTCTGGGTCTTGGCCACCCCCTGACAGGTGACAGGGGGCTACTGCTGGACTGGTGGGAAGGGACACAGCACTGTCTTCCTGCTCAGGGGGACACTGCCCAGCTCCCTGTCCTCTGCCAAAGCCAGCTGCTCCCCACAGAGCTCACCCAACCAGCTGCACACCTGGGCAGCCCCTGAGCCGTTACCTTTTCAAGTGCTCCAGCAGGAAGAGGAAGGTGATGAGGTTGGGGTCAGGCAGAGAGCGGAGAAGGTGCATCATGCAGTTCTCCTTGGCAGCAGGGTCTGAGAGGGCTGGAGACAAGGAGGGAGAGGGCTCAGGACAGGGGCTGGTGCAGCAGCAGGACCCACCATGTCCCCCAGCAGTCAGTGTGTGAGCACTGGGGAGCAGCACCACGAGCCCTGAGCTGGCCTGGAGCCAGTAAGAACAGCCAGGACAGTGGGTGGAGCTGGGAAGGACCCTCGGGAGTCTCCCATCCCAGAGCAGGCAATGCCAAACAGAGTCACGTTTGGGCATGAGCCCCTTCCCCATCCCCAAGGCCTTACCAATGCCCTCCATGAAGGCGGGGTAGAGTCTGTCAGTGAGGAGGGGCTCGGGCAGCTCACGGAAGTACAGCTTCAGCGTGCCAGCGATGGCATTGATGTCCATGTCACTCAGCATGACCAGGACGTCCTTGTTATCTGTCCAGAGAGCACCCACACGTGACTCTTCCTGCCCTCCTTGCCCTCTGGGTCTCAGCCCGCCACGTCACTGCATCAATCCAGGCAGGCTGCCAGCCCGAGGGCAGGGACAGCACTGCTGGGGTCACTGCCCCTTTAGCCAGGCTGAGGCTGGGAAAAGCCGAGTGGTTCCCGCCTGGCTGGGCAACAGGACACGGAACAATCTGCAAATCCATTTGCAACGTTTCCCTGACTCAGTGTCTCCCAGGAGCCAGCCAGGAGCAGCAGCAGCTCAGAGGCATCGAGGCACAAACAAGGCTGGGATCTCTGGGTGTTTGCTTTCCCAGCGACACCCTCCTCACCCCCAGCCCCTTCCTGGGCACAGCAGCACACATTGCACACGTGTGGTGCGATAACCCGACCCTGGGCTTGCAGGGCAGGGGCGTGTCTGTGCCTGTGAACCCTCCCACAGGAACGTGGCACAAAGGGCAGATGTTCCCCAGGACACTCACTTGCATCAAAGACAGCTTTCAATGCCTGGATGTCAGTGGCAACGCCAGAGATCCTGTAGATGCCAACCTCCTCAATGCCCCTCTTCTCCACCTCCTCGATGCACTGGCGCACGATGTAAGGCACCTTGGAGCGCTCGCGCCTGGCCCGGGAAGCACATCCGTGAGCAAAGGTGCCCAGGGCACCCCTGGCAATCGGCCCACCCTGCAAACCCCGGGCCAGGGGCAGGATGGGCACGCTGGGTGGGAAGGATGGGGCTGGTGAAGGGAACAGGCAGTCCCCAGCAGAGAGCAACAGCTGAGCTCCCTGGTGTTGGTGGGAGAAAGGGAACACCACGGTGTAGGGACAGAGCAAGGGGACCTGGTGCCACCCCACACCCACAGGGACACAGCAGAGCAGGCCCAGGCCCTGCACTTACTTTGTCACAACGCTGATTTTGACCCCGAAGACACCGGTCTGCTTTTTGGACGGGGTCCTCTTCAGGCTCATGTCCCTGCTTGTGAACTTCATGGAGAACTCCACCTTGATCTGTTGGGAGAGTGAGTGAGTCCTGGCTGGCATAAAGGCACAGGGAAGGGGCTGCAATCACAGTGTGGGGCTGTGGGTCCCCCAGCCCCACTTACCCCATTCATCTCAATCACGTCCATGTGCCAGTTTTTTGTCTGCACGGCCTGTGGGTCCAGCTGTGGGGAGAGATGGTGTGTGAGCTTCACAGGGACACAGCCCCACGTCAGCCTGGTGTCCCCCAAAACCCCTGATCCACAGACGCTGTAGGGCACAGGACATGCTCTTTGTGGACAACACGCTGCTCATGACAAGAGGATAGAGAAGTTGCCCTCTGGGGTCCCTCTGGCCGTGCCCTGAAGGCAGGTGGGCTCAGCCTCCCCATCCTGCCCTCCCTGGAGCCCCTGCAAGGCAGTGCTTTAACCCACACCCGAGCTGCAAGAAATTTCCAAGAAATTAGGACTATTTCTGGCGGCAGATTGATGAAACAGAACTAGGGCAGCGTTTTCCATGCAGAAAAACAATATCTCCCCATAGCCAAGGCTATTTATAACCCCTGGGAATGACAGGCTCCGCTATTTCTGGCTTTGGGGCTAGCAGGGGACTCGGTGACACTGCCCTATGGCGAGGTGCTGCCATTCCCAAGGGCCCGGCACGTGCCACAGTCGGTTCTGGGCCCCAGGGCTGGGCAGAGGTGGGTACAGTTGCCTTTGGGGGCTTTTTTGGTCCCCAGCTGGTGGTATCGATCCTGCCCCATCGATCCCTGTAATGCACAGGGCGGGCAGTGGGCAGAGCCCGGCACTAATGACCCCCTGGAGAAGGGGATGGGCTGCAGGGGCTGGTGGGGGCTCCCAGGGCTGGGGGCAGCAGCTGCCAGGCCACACTCATGCCAAGCACACGGGGTCACTCTGCAAGGACACAGCAGCTTCCTGCAGCTGCTGGGCTGGGAGATGCTCCGGGCGAGCGGAAAGATGTCCAGAGCTGCTGCTCCAGCCACGGAGCTGCTGTTCCCCTGCCCATGAAGTCACTGCAGGTCATGATGGGGGGGAACCTGCAGTCCTTCATGTCCCTTCTTGCACACCGAGACCCCACGGTCCCAAGGACAGGCTCAAGCTGCCCTGGCTCTTGGCACAGACCCAGCATGGTGGCATCGTCCTACACCCAATCCTGTGTCGTGGTGAGCCCAAGCAGCTCCTCAGCGACCTCAGTGCCAGGGGAAACACTGTGGCCTCCAGCAAGGTGGAACTGCTGCTGTCCCCAGCATGGCCCAGGAATGGCTCCTGACACACAGCCCTCCCTGGTGCTCCAGCCCAGCCCATGGAAGGGCCCAGTGAGTGCCACGCTGCTTCCTCAGTGCCAGCCCTGCGGCTGCTGGGAACAGCAGCAAGGGAAGTGGAAGGAGGAGGGGGAAGGCTGCAGCTGCCCTGGGCTCCCATGGGACCCTGCAGCAGGTCTGGACACCAGAATCACGAGACTGCAGCCAGACCACTGCCAAGCCCAGCCCTGCTGCTCCAGCTCCTCTGTGTAGTTCCCCAGCAATGGATCCCTTGTGCCACTGCCATGCCCCCAACCACAGCCAACACCAATCCAACCAATCTGTCTCAGGGGCTTTCATCCCCTTTCCCCACTCATCCCCATCCTGCTCATGGCAGCAGGAGTGAAGCTCTTTGCTCCTCAGCCAGGTCAGGGCCTCCCTGCTCTGCAACAAAATTTCTGCAACCACCCCAAGTGCCATCCCCATGCCCACGGCCCAGGTCACTGTGGCTCCAATGCCCTGGCAGATCACATCTGGAAGGGCTTTAGCAGGGCTCTGGAGAAAGCTCTAATAAAAGCCAGGTTGGCTGCTACCAGTGCTGCAGACCTTACCCTGAGCATGTCACCTCCCCGTAGACTCTTCGCTCTGGGTGGGCAGAATCATCCCCATCCAGCTCCCCATTGTGGCCAGGATGGCCCAAATTTGGGCTACTTTTGCTGGCACCACCAGCCCAAGACCCCTTTCAGTTGGGTACACCCCTGTGGCACAGGCTGCAGCCTGGCTCTGGTGCTCCTCTAACCTTCCCCTCTGGCACTTGGCACAGCAGGCAGCACACCACGCTGCCCACCCCCCAAGGCAAGCAAAGCCACGTCCAGTGTTTCCTCTCCAGGCGTGGGAGGATGGACAGGAGCATCCACCCACAGAGCCAGAGGCAGCTCCTGCCCACACAGAGCTGGCAAACACCCCATATCCACCACCACCACCATCTCCTTCTGCTCCACAGGGAGCTGCCTTTGCTCCAACACGATGCAGGGACATCCCAGGGCAGGGGGGAACTGCTGGGCTGGGAGCCCTGGGGAACAGCCTCTGCCAGCGCTGTGCAGGATGAGATGTCAGCATCTCTCTGGCAGCTCAGATGGTTTCAAACACCGGCCTGTGCTTGGGGAAACACCTCAGTCAGGTCACCAGCATCTCTCCAGGTCACGCCCTCCTGGATCTCAGAGACTCTCAGCTGTGGTGGTGTCTGTGCCCAAGCCAACATCCACTGCAGTGCTGCTTTCATGCACGGTGAGGTGAAACACCCCATGCTCCCAGCACAGGGATGTGCCATCATCCTGGTCTCCCATATTATCCAAAGGTGTTTGCTTGTAGGAAACAGGCCCCAGGTTGTGGAGGAACAGGCAGAAGCACATCAGGTGATGAACATCCCAGCAGTCCTGCAGCACCTTGTGTGTCCTGGGCAGGCTTCAGTGGCAGACAGACCCCCTGCCTGCTGCTTGTCTTGTGCATGAGGCGACTCTGGACTCGAGGGGATGAGGCCACACCCTGGAATTCTGTCCTCAAGACACCTCCAGATAGTGGCACTGTGGATACAGTTCCTAAGTGGACAGTGGCAGCCAAGACAGATCCAGGCAGTGCTGGGTCCCCAGAGCTCCCAGGTAAGGATCTGGGAGGTCTCCAAACCCTCATGGTGGCTCTCCAGGGCCCTGAGTGCAGGATGCTGCAGCAGGACAGGAGCTGCCAGGCTGGGCATGTCCCTTCCTCACACCTCATGCCTATGAGGTCACTCAGCTGCCAGCCTGGGGTGAAGCACCAGGAGCACACTGGTGACTCAGTCGGGGAGGTCATCTCAGTCACAGCCCTGGGGAGTGGGATCCCAGTGGAACTGCTACAGCCAGTACTGCTTCCCATCAGCACAGCCCCCAGGGACACCCCAGCCTGCCCTGGCTCCAGCAAGGAGCTCCCCCACCAGCCCTCCAAAGCACAGCCCCCAAAAAGCAGTGATTCACAGCCTGGTCTGAGTGACCCGAGAAGCAGCAGCGCCTGTGGCACATCAGGACCACGCTGGGGTCACATCCTGCCCCGCAGCCCCAGAGCCCCCAGGCAGCAGGCACAGTGGGAATGTGGGGGGTTGAGAAATGAAGCCCCCTCTTGTTTTGACCCAGCAACAGCCGGCAGTGCCCCCAGACAGCCTCCCCACACAGCCCTGGCTGCCCCTTAATCCCCTCGGCGGGAGCAGCGGCACAGAATCGAGGTTAATGCCGCTGCGTCACAGGCGGCCCCGCTGTGCCAACCGAACCCCCTCGGGCCCAGGCTGCTCCTGCCCGTGCTCACAGCTGAGCCCTGGGCCAGCAGCTCCCTGGGCAGGGGGACCCCATGGAGGGAAACACCCAGGGGTTCTCATGGGGCTTTTGGGACAGCCTGTGAGGGTGCTGTCCATCTCCTTGCCCATCTCTGCCCTCTGTGCTCCCACAAAGACGGGCAGCACTGGCTGATGTGGCTGCAACAGAACTGTGAGCTGGGAGAAGTCTGCATGGACCCGGGAGGAGGGTCTGCAAACCAAGGAAGAGGAGACATGCAGGCACTGCGTGCTGCAGCACCCCATGAGATGCCCCTGACCAGACCACAAGCACTTCTGCCTCCTGGGCAAGCCCCAGGGCTGGGAAGGGTGTTCCCTGCCCTTCCTCTGCAGGACACCCGTGTGAACAGCTCAGCTCCCCCCTCCGGCTCCCCAGCACACAGGGGGAGAGGTGAGGAGGAAAACAAGCACCTCACAGGCTGCCAACTGCATGCAAGAGCTCCCAGAGCACCCAAACAACTCCATGCACGGACCACACCGCGCTCACTCTCCCCATAAGCCCCGCATGGCAGCGACCCTCACCCCACAAAACCGCCCACCAAAAAGCCCCGCGCAGCAGAGCCCGGCGACACGGCAAAGCCACCCCGAGCCCAGCCCCGTGCCCCGCAACCCCCACCGCCCCGCAGCCCGGGAGGCACCTTCTGCCGGAGCAGTTTGCTGCGCACCCTGCCCCAGAGCCGCGCTCCCGTGTTCGGGGGTCGCCTCCCCTCGGGCTCCTCCACGCCGCGCTCCGGCTGCTCGCCCACGGGGCCGGGGCTGCCCTCCGGCTGCACCGACACCTCCGTCATCGCGGCCACCGCTTCGGCTCCGGGCAGGCGACACCAGGCTGGCCGGGGACCGTGCCCGGACTGGCTCAGCAGAGCACCCGCATCCCTTTGCCGGGGCAGGTCAGCGGGGGCCGGCCAGGCGAGCCCGGCTCGGGCGGCGGGGACGCGAGCGGGCAGGGCTCATCTTCAGGGTGTGAGCCAGGCTGTCGAGGCAGCTCGGCAGCCCCAAAAACCTCCCTCCCCCTGCGAGGAAGTGACTCAAAGGCAGCCCCCCCCGGCGGCCCCCACGCGTTTAACTCTCGCCCTGCCGCCCGCCGCCGCTCGGGGAGGCTGCGGGGCTGCCCGAGCTCCCCGCGCCCTCCGCCGCCGCTAATCCTCGCTGTTAGCCCTTGCTGTTAGTCCTCCCTGTTATCCCCTTGTTGTTATCCCCTTGCTGTTAGCCCTTCCCTGTTATCCCCTTGTTGTTATCCCTCAGCTGTTCCCGTTTCCCGTTGCCAGCGCCAGCCGCGGTCCCGCAGGCACCGCCGCCGGTGGTGCAGCATTCCCGGTGCCGCGGAGGAGCCGCTCTGGCTCTCCTGGCTCTCAGCAAGGGCACAGGCATGGGACTTCTGAAAGCCCTGGAAGGGCTTCTCCTGCTGGGGTGAGGTGCTCCTCCTCACGGTGAGGTGCAAGTTGGGGGGAACTTGCACTGCCTCCCAGTTCACCCCTCAGCAGCCCCAGGAGGACATATGGGTCACCCCGTGGATCCCTGCAGGTCTGAGGAGCCCCAACACCATAAATCTACCCCCCCAGAGCCTCTGCCAGTGACAGCCAGACAGGCAGCCATTCCCTGGGGGTACAGCAGGCACCGTGCCCATGACAACACGGACTCTGCTTCAACAGCCACATCCCCCTGTGCATCAGACTGAGGAAGGGGCTGCCCCAACACCCTGAGATCCCCTTCATGCATTCGCTGGGGGCATTTGGCCACACTGGCAGCCCCAAAACACCACGGGCCTTTGCAGAGCTGCTGATGCCAGTGCTGGTATCTGGAACCAGCAGCAGCTCATGATGAACCCTGGGACCAGTTAGAGTAAGGACCAGCCAGGGCAGCAGCTCTGTCTCAACAGCTCAGGGACAGGGCAGAAGGACAGCCTTGGCACTTGGCTACAACCCACAGCCCCAGGACCAGTATTGCCCATCCTGCCCTGTCACCCACCCCACCCTTGGGGCAGAGGCCAAGCTGTAGCTCTGGGTGACAGCAGGACAGCTCCAAACCTGACACTGCTCCATCCAGCCAGTTCCTCCTTGGGATAAGCAGCCCCAGGGCCTTCTCCCCTTCCCCTCCTTCCCCCCCAACTCTGCACAGCAGTACGGGCTGTGCTGGCCCTGGCCCGACCCCCGCAGCTCCCAGCATGACTCATGTTTGTTGATCCAGGCTATTTCCGAGAGCGCAGCTGGACTGCTCCCCGCGGGACATGGAGCTCCTTCCCTGCCCTGGCCCTCCTGCTCGGCCCAGTGCCACCCCCACACCGCTGTTTCCCACGACAGATGAGTGATTTCAGGTAAGAATAAGCCCTTGGTGAAGCCAAGTCCCCATCTCCCACCCTGCACCTGGCACAGTGCTGTCCCCTGCAGCATCCCCTTCCCAGCAGCATTTCCATGCTGCTCCCACTCCCCTGGGACCTGCCCTCAGCTGCTTTCCCACGGAGCAGGCAGCCATGCTGGGCCCTTTGAAGTGGCCTGGGGTCAAGGACTGTGTCCCAGGCGTGACACTGTCCCCAGCACAGCTGGAAAGGCAGCCAGCCTGGGGGTCTCCACCAGGAAAACACAGGGACGCCCCCATCCTAAACCATCCTCTGCTGGCCTGGGCCTCCCTGCAGCCTGGCCAAGGTGGGTGCTGGGGGAATGAGGGGTCTGGGGGCTCCCTGCCCCTTGCTCCATCCTCCCAGACCTGCTCACCTGGGAGCATCTCAGGGCAGCCCAGGCCTCCATCCTTCCCTGCCTGGCAACCACCAATCAGAAGCGGCTCAGCTGTTGCCCTGGAAACTCTCGTTGCCATAACAGCAGCTGATGGAGGCACAGGGAAGGCAGATGGTGGCAGAGCGGGACAGGAGAGGGATGGGGGGCTGCACGCTCAGAGCCCTCCCTGGGGCAGCTGCCAACCCCCTCCCCACAGCCCCCCAGGGCCGCAGCACAGGAGGCAGTGAAACAGAAATGCTTCCAGCCCAGCTGGGGGTGGATGCATGTCTTGGGGACAGGTCTGGCTTTGCCACCTCTGCAGGACCCTCCCTCACTTTGTTCAGCCTCCTTCTGCAGCCACTGTGCCCCATGACCATCATCCACACCCCTGATGCCCACCAACCTCACTGCCTTCAACCCCACAACCTCTGCACCCCGTTCCCAAAAGTGGAACTGCCCATCCATGCAGCCAATCATCCCTCATCCCAGGCATAACTCCAGAGCAACCCTCCCAGCTGAGGCTCCTGGCCTCACAAGGTTCACTGTGGGGTAAGAATATGCCCAAAAGACCCAGCACATACCTGGATCTGTCCCTTGCCCATGATCTTGTCCACAATTTCATTGTTGTCCTTGTTGAGTTTGGTCTTGTCATAGCACTTCTCGTAGCAGAGGATGCGCAGGGACTGGGAGCCCTCCAGCTCGATCTCAAACTCCTGGTGTGCAGAGGGAGGGTGGCTCAGCCCCAGCACCTCAGAGCAGGTCCAAAACCAGGGTTGAAGGGAAATGGGGAGCACAATCCCTTTCCTGCATCCCACCTTCCCTCACCTCATTCCACTGAGGCTCCGTGGTGTCCCGGAAAACCCTGGTCTTGGCTTTGCTGACAAAGTAGCCGAAGGAGTCCACCTCCAGTGTGCAGTAAAGGTCTGGGGGAGCAGACACTGCTCAGCACCCGAGGAACATCCCCACCAGCTCCCAGGGGACCACTGTGGGCAGAGTGGGGCCACATGCTGGACCCCAACTCTTCCAATCACAGCGGCCCCTCGGAGCAGGGGAGGGCACCCACACTTACCGGCAGACTGCTTGAAGCCCTTGGCAGAGTGGACAATGACGTGCAGGAACCCGTAGAGCCCGGGGGACTCATCATCTGTGTCAGAAGAGCAGAGGCTGTGTCAGGGCTCAACTGACACCTCCCGTGCCCCCTCAGGGCTGGCTGTCCCTGAGGTGCCTGCAGTGACATCCAAATGTTTCCAACCCACATGAGGGCCATCCCTAAGTTCTATATCCCCTGCTGATGGGCAGCCCTGGGGGTTCCCAGGAGGGCTGGCTGGGTCTCACCCTGGGGACACTCTGGTCCTGCCCAGCCCACTGGGGTGCTGGAGAGATCCCAAATGCAGTCTCATGCTGCTGCTGGGATGGCTCTGCCTGGGAACTCGATGCTGCTCCAGCAGTGCCACCTGGTGGGAAGCTGTCCCCTGCACAGCACAGTCCCCAGCAGGGACCCCGTGCCAGCCCAGGGACCTCACAGCTCCTCCCTGGAATCATCCAGAATCCTGTGCCAGCCCAGTGGACACTCACCGTCCTTGTTGCTGGTGACCGGGATGTTGTGGACAGTGCGTAGCTTGAAGCAGGATCCTGTGAGCACCTGGAGCTCCACTGAGCTCAGGACAAAGGCCTGGAGGTCTGGGAGAGGACAGGAGAACAGCTTCAGAGGGACACAGCCACCGCCAGCCATGGGGACTGGCGAGCAGCAGTCTGGATCGTGTGGGACCTCCCTGTGGTCCCCTGGGGGACAAGGAATCCCAAAAAGCCTCAGCAGCCTAAAACTTACCCTTTTTCTGCAGTTTCTGGATGGCCTCCCTCCACTCAGACCGCTCGTAGTCAGAGGACAGCAGGAAGAGGTAGCTCTGTCAGAGAGAAGGGGATGTGACAGGCCGTGTGCAGGCAGGGCTGAGCCACCCCCAGGCCACCCTGCTCACCTTCCCGTTGCGGTTGTGGATGCGGAAGGGGATGGCAGGGGAGTTGAGGAGCAGCCAGAATTCATTCTCAAACATCTTCTTCTTGAGGCGCTCAATGGCCCGGCTCTGCCCCTTGTTGGCTTTCTGCAGGCAGGAAGCAGAGAGGAGCTTTCACAGGTGTCCCTGTCCCCCATGTCCCATCCCTGACCTGGAGGAGGGCACCCACCCCAGCAGTGGGTCTCACACCCTGCTCTCACCTCCTTCTGCATCTCGCTCTTGATGGCTGAGATCTTCATCTTCATGTCCTCCAGCTCGTGGTCGGGGATGACGTGGACCTGTGGGCAGTGCTCCGACTCCTCCGGCGAGGGGAACACCAGGTCGGCCAGGGGCACATACCACTTGCAGTCGTACTGCTGGTGCTTCCTGTGGACAGGCACGGGTACTGACTGATGCCTGGCCCCATCCCCAGCACTCCCCATGCCCACTGGAGAGCAGGGGATGGTGACACATTCCCTGCATGCCCAGCGCCCTCCTTACCCCACTGCTGTCTTCTTCAGCTTGGCACAGAGCAGCACGTCGGTGAAGAGGAAGACGTGTCGCAGCTTCCGCGAGCCCTCCGACAGCTCCACCAAGAAGCCGTCCTTGACAAGCTGCCGGGTCTGTGGGCAGTGGGGCTGCTGTGAGAGCAGGCAGGGAGCAAAGCACAGATGCTCCTGCCCCTCTCTGTGGCTCAGCTACCAGGAGTACGGGAAGGTCCATGCCCTCTGAGTGCTGCTTTGAGTCAGCAGGGCACCAGCAAGCAGCAAGGGCAAGGTAAAGCCCTAATATCATACCCAGAACTGCATCTAGACATAGGCCTCCATTTCCTGGCCAAGCAGCATGGCTGGCAGAGGGCTCAACCCTCACCCTGTGCCCACTCACTGCCCACCCCACTGACTCACCTCCCCCTTGGGGGTGGTGACTGCTGTCCTCCGGGGATCAATGTCCTCATTGATGCTGGAGAGGAAGTTCTGTGAGATGCGAAGAGCGTCCTGCAGCAGTGGGTAGTCGGGATGGTCAGCTGGGGTGTGCTTGAGGAGGTCCTGGAAGGGGACAGGTGCAGGTGAGCAGCTTGAGAGCACCCACCATGGAGAACACCCAGCAGCACTCCCTTTGGCTGCAGATCCCCCAGACCAACAGACAGAGCCACCCACCACCCCCTGCCCTGGACTGGTGTCACACTCACGTGCAGGACGAGGGTGCTCCGCGTCACCCGGTCAATGGGTTTGTACAGCAGCGCTGCAGGGAGAGAGAAGGTGTCAGCAGCCACCTGTTGCTGGAGCCCTGGCCCCTCTCCCACGTGGTCTGCACAGAGCCCTGGGCGAGCCTCTGGGATCCATTCTGCAGAGCCAGCAGCAGCTGGACCATCATTATCCTGACAGGGGCAGTGGTGAGCCCCCAGTGCCACAGCCCCACTCTCTGCTGCGCTGGGGGCACAAGGAACCATGGCCAGGCCGGTGTGTGGGCACAGCCATGGTGACACGGCTGCACCCTGACCGCACAGCCCCCCACGCTGTGCAGAAGGACCCCCCCGTGCGCGGTGCACCGACACTCGCGGTGGCTGCAGAGCGGAAGAGGCGCTCGTCACCCACAGCAGTTTTTTCAGTTTCCCTTTTGGCTCAGCGGTGGCTCCTGTCCCTGCCCTGCTCTCTCTGGGTTGTGCCACCCCAGGAGACACTCTGCACCCAGACTAGGATCGACCCTGCTGCTGCCATCGCTACAGGCAAAGCACCGGGGGGCACTGGGAGGGGCTGTCCCGGCACAAGGGAGGAGCACCGGGCTCCGCACCGGCACAGCCCCGCCAGCATGGGACCCAGCCACGGGCAGCAGCAGGCAGGGCTGCCCGGTGCCTCTTCTCCCAGCCACGGCATTCCAGCCCCAAGATGCTCACAGCCTCCGTCAGGCAAATGGGGACCCTTCCCTCTGTCCATCCGCACAGCCCAGCTCAGGCAGGGGGGACCCCCAGCCCGCCCCAGCTCCTCCATCCACGAGCCCCTGCCCGCGGGGACGGCGAGCGCGTGGCCGCGTGTGCCGGAGCCAAGATGATTCAACCGAGCCTGGAACAAAGACGCTCCCAACTTCAGGCTGCAGAGCACGACGCAGCCTCCCCGCCCCGGCAAGGACAGCCGGCCCCGGGCCAGCATCGCTCCCCACCGGCACCCCAGTTCGGAGCCGCCCCCCTCGCCTCACCGTAGGTGCAGTTACAGCACAGCCGGACCACGAGGAGGATTTCCATGGCAGCCCCGCGTCCACGCAGCCATCCCCGCCGCCCCGCAGCAGCTCAGCCCGGCTGCGGCAGCGGCCCCTCGGCACGGCCGGGGGGGAGGAGGGCTGGGCAGGGCCGGGGGGCTGCTGCACGCCCACCGCATCCTAAAGCGCTGCGACCCCCCCGCCGGCTCCGCACGCGGGCACACCAAGCGCTCCGCTCGGGAATTCATCCTCCACAAAAGGCTGCGCCCCCTCCCCGCGCCCGCCGTACCCTCCATGGTGACGGACGTGTGGCTCTCCTTCGAATCCTTGGGGCCCTTCACCTTCAGCTCCTGGGGAGGGAAAGGCCCATCAGTGCAGCCCGCGGGGGCCTGGGGGCAAGGTCACTGCTCAAGGTCGTGGGGTCTCCTCCACCCTTCCCACACCCTGCTAACTCCCTGGGTTCCAGCCTGGCCACGGTGGAGGCCACACGTGGGTGCTGGCTGGAGGTGTGGGCTGTGGGATGCTGCCTGCTCTGCTGTGCCCTCAGTTGGGGCGTGGGGGATCCCACTGAGATGAACAGCTCTGCCGTGGAGGGGCTGGAGGGAGCAGGGAGCCAGGCATGGAGGTGCTGCCAACCAGAGACAGGAGATGAGCCACAGGTGCCCACACTCACTGGATGGGGTGAGCTGGTGCAGGCTGCCCTGGCAAACCTGACATGGTGACAGCAAGGGACGAGCCCAACCTGAGCTTGCACAAGGTGAGAGGGACAAACTCCTGCAATGCCCAGAGATCACAAACCCCCAGCACAGCCACCGATGGCTCAGTGCCTGGGGACAGTTACTGTGAGTCCCCAGGACAAGGAGAGCATCTCCACAGAGCAAACATGGTCCAGGGACAGCATTCTCTGCCCTGTGCTAGGACAGCCTGGACACAGCCTTGTCCCACTGGCACAGCCCCACCCCAGCTTACCTCCGAGATCTTCTGGAACTGGTAGTTGCTCTGGCTGCACTTCTCTGCTGTCTCCAGTGCGATTTTGTAGTTATCCACAAAGGCCTTGTAGACCCCCAGCTGGCTGGCCTGCAGAGAGCAGGGGTTAGCTGGCACCCAGCAGGATGCTGAAACCCCACAGCATGAGAGGACAGGCAGCCCCTGAGGGGACTCTGCCCAGAGCTGTCCCCTCCTGACAGGACACTGCCACACCACAGCCAGCTGGGCAGCCACACATTTGGCTCTGCAGGGAAAGCCCTTGCCCAGGGCAGGATGGTGAGGCTCCTGTCCAGTCCTGTGCTCCCACAAAGTTCCAAAATCCAACAGAGAAATAACAAGTGCCTAGAGAATGGAAGCTGAAGCTACAGCCACTTCTTGGCACTCTTCAACCCATTCTCTCCTCCTCCTCTCCCCAGCATGGCCACAGCATCCACGGGCACAGCCCATGCTCCCATTGTACATCCAAAGCGGCAGCAGGACCCGGCCCTCCTCTTCCAAGTGGAGCAAGACCTGAGGAAGGTGCATACCAGCTTCTGGAAAAGGTGGCCCATGGTGACATTGCTGTCCCACTGCTGCACCTTTGGGCACAGACTGTCATAGAATTCCTTGTGGATCTCATAGATGTCCTGGATCTTGTAGAAAATTGTCTCTATCTGCTGGAGGGTGAGGACAGGCTGCGACGTGGTGGCCGTGGCCTTCAGTGGCTTCATGGGCTGCCAACGGAGAAGGGACAGCATTGGAGATCAGGGCTGGGAGGAAAACGCTGGGGCTGAGGAGGATCTGAGCCAGCAGCAAGGGCTGCCTGGGACAAATCCTGGCCAGCAGCTGGACCAAGGGGCACTCCAGGCTTGTGCATCCCCACGGACTTCCCCCAGTGGTGACCCCACATTGTGCAACAGTGTCTCGGCCACGAAGGTCAGTGAGTTCATAAAAGGAAGCAGGGCTATAAATACCTCCCCAATGGGCAGAGGGGAAGGCGAGACAGGGGCAACCAGGCCAGAGCAAGACTGGCTCTTCTGTGGCTCCTGGAGCTTTGCCCCCACCCAGGTATTACCCAGGTCAGTCTTGCCTGGGGGAAGCTGTCCACGAAGAAATTCATCCATCCATCCATCCCTCCCTCCCTCCTTGCTGGGGGCCATCCCTGGAGGGGTGTCCAGCCTGGGGTCTGTGCTCACCAACAGGAGGGCCTCCAGCTGGTTGATGTAGATCTCCTCGCTGGCCAGGAAACCCGAGAGCACCAGCTTCCGCATCTCCAGGCCTTTGCCAGCATCTCGCTCGCCCTGTGGAACACAGCAAGGAGCCCGGCTGAGCCAGCAAGTGGCACGGGAGGAAACCCTCCATCCCATCCCATCCCATCCCATCCCATCCCATCCCATCCCATCCCTGGCACTCCTGCATGGGCACAGTGTCAGGGGAGCCCAGGCATGTGCCCGATGGGCAGCAGAGCCTGTCTGGGGCCAGCTGGGAAGCCACGAGCCATGCCAGCGTCTCTCCCCTCCCTGCTCCCGGCTGGCCAGGAGCCCAGCGCCACTGGCAGCACTCCAGGATGGCGCACGGCATGGCAGGACTCTCCCAGGGCAGAGTCCAGAGACGCCCAGTGAAATCATGCTTGGCAGGGATGGTGTTGCCACGTGATCCAGCACCACCCTTTCCCTCGGCTGAGGTTTTCCCTGTAAAGTGCCACCCCAGCAGTCACTGCCCAGTGGCACTGGGGCAGTTTCCAACACCCAGCTCTGCAGCACATGTGCTCTGGTGGCATGGCTCTCATGGCAGGGAGATGGCTGGGCTTGGGGGCTCTGTGACCCTCAGTGAGGTTCTCCCCATGTCCAGACACAGCCACCCCAGCCCCTGGACCATCCTGTCTTCCTTTAGCCTCCCTCTCTTAAAAAGCACACTTGGGGACCAGGCTCTTGCCACCCACACAGAGGACAGGCTCAGCCATGGGGGCATCAGTCACGCTGGGCCATCAGCCATTCAGAACAGTTTGGGGGGCACATTTGTCCTGCCTCACCTCTGCCTACTCCAGCCCTGGCTGTTGTGCCAGGAGAGGTGACAGCTGCAAACACCTGAGGGGCACAGCCCCAAGGTGGGCATGGCTGTGGATCAGCACCTCCTTGTCCCACTCTAGTGTCCATCAACTGGCTCAGGGAGCTGCTGTGCCAACCAGGGTGCCCCCCTGCCAGGCTGCACCATTAAGCCTGGGCCACGGTGACTGGTGCAGCAGGAGGGTGCACAGGGCAGCCAGTTTTATTCACTGGGAGTTCGTGGGCTCTTTGCCACCGATTAGTCACGGGCTCTTCCTGCTTCCCCCAGCCTGGGCCCTGCGCAGGAGCTCAGGAGATAAGGGGCCCACCCACGCCCAGGGCCCACAGCACCCCAGGGGGATGATGCCAACTGGACTCCCTTGACCCAGAGGAGCAACTCAGGGTCCTGTGGCTGTCCTGCACAGGAGACCCCAGGGACAGCAGGGGCAGAGCCCTCCTCCAGCACCCAGGCACCCCCAGCAGAGTGGGCATGAGAGGGGGGCTGGGCTTCACCTGCCAGCACAGGGGGGCCCCCAGGTGCCCCCCGAGCTCCAGGTCTGGCACTGCTCTGGAGCTGCTGGTGCCCTTGTGGTGGGGCAAAGGCGGAGTGTTAACCAGCCCTTCCTGAGCATCCGGTGCAGGCTCTGCTGAGCCACACAGCCCCCCAGCATCACGCGTGGCTCTGCTCCCCCCTGGCGGGATGCCTGGGGGGTGGTCACCCTACTCTGAGCCCCTCGAACCGGACGCCTGGAGCAGCCATGCCCCCGACCACGGGCAGTCCTGGGGAAGTGGTGGGGCTGCAGGGATGCTCCTGCTGCCCCCCAGCTCTGCCCCCCACCAGCACTCACCACATCGACCCGACACCTGGGCACCACCACACCAGCGAGATGCCCCCCGTTCCCCCAGCCGTGCCCAGCACGGGGTCAGGGTGCCCCCGCTGCCCACCTTCTCGCCGGCCGAGAACGGAGACCCAGGGCTGGTGGGGGTTCCTGGCTCCGAGTCATCTTCATCCTCCAGCACTTTATCCAGGTACCCTATGGCCTCCTCTTCCTCCTCCATGGCCGGCCGGGCGGCGGGGGCAGAGGGGACCCGAGGGCTCCGGGCAGGGGCTCAGGCGGCCGCGCTGCCCCGGCCCGGCTCAGCCCTGGCCGCGGGCCAGCGCCGCGGGATGAAAGGACCCATTATGGGCTTCCCCGGTGCTCCCGCCGGCCCCAGCTCCGGCCTCCGTGCCCGGCGTGGCTGCTCGGCCGGCCCCGAGGGCGGCGGCGGCACCCCCGGCCCCGCAGCGGCACCCCCGGCTGTCGGCCCGGCCCGGCTCGGCTCGGCTCGGCCCCGGGGCCGTGCAGGGGCCGCGGCGCCACTCCGAGCCCCAGCTCCGCCCTGCCCGCTACAGGAAATGCATCTCCGGGGCTGGAGGTGGGGCTGCTCCGCCGCCGAGTGTGGTCAGGGCTGGGGAGCGCCTGCCCTGCGCTGGCACAGCCTGTTGCGTCCAGCCAGACCCCCGGCCAGGGGTCCCCTGCCCGCTGCCAGCCCCGCGCCCTCGCAGGCAGTGGGGAGCACCATCCTGCCTGCTGTGGCCCCTGTGCCCTGCAGGACCGTGGGCACTGCCACCAGCGAGAGGTGACCTCGGAGGGCAGCAGCATCACCAGGTTCCATAGGGGACCTGACTCTGCACCTCCAGAAGGTACCAGACCCCTCTGAGCGCAGAGGGGATGTGGGGCAGGGTCACACAGCTGAGCCTTCCTGCGGATCTGCCCCACATGCCACGGGGGCAGCGCTGGCACTCACTGCTGTTCCACCTGACCTCAACCCTGGCCAGCCGGGACGTGAGGACACAAGGAGTGGCGTGACCCTTCTGAGGGACACTGTGGGCCTTGGCAAATGGGGCACATCAGGCTAGAGGAGGGAACACTAACGCAAGAGCTGTCTCAGCAGCTTCCCCCTGGCTCCTCAGAAGCAAAACGGGAACCAGCAGCCACATGTGCTCTGCCCACAGGAGCCCCCTCTCCTGCCCGCACACATCTGAGCCTGGGACAAACTCCTGCTGTGAGAAGTGGGGAAGGACACAGAGGTGGGGACTTTCCAGAGCCTGTGTCCAACCCTGTGTCCAGACCACAGCTCAGGCTTTTCCCAGCTTTTGCTAAGAGGGGTCTGTGCCAGGACACTGTGCCCCTGCCTGCCACGGCCAGGTCCCCAGAGCAGAGAATGGTCCCTGTCCAGGGAAACGCTACCCACAGTGCCAAACCCAGCAGCACCCAAGCAGGGCTGGGATAACACCCAACACCAGCACTCATGTTTCCCAGGTGGGAGAGGGAGAGTCAAGGTGGGTGTGCACCCAGCAGCTGCAGGCCTCAGAAGTGCTCACAGCTGGCCCAGGAGCTTGCAAGACGAAATACCCCAAGAGAAACCTCCTCCAGCTCTCTCAAAGGCGGTGACACCAGTCCTGCCTCACCAGAGAACAGTGATAGGGTGAACCTGGCACCCTGTGCCACCAGCCACAGCAGGACCCACATGCAACCCTGTGCCCCTGCTCTGGACACACAGTGCCAGAATCTGGAGGGTGCTCTGCCAAGCCCCAGTGCAAGCACCTAGACAGATGGAGGCAGAGCCAGCACTGAGCTCCAATGCTTCCCAATCCTTTCAGTGACAAACAGGTCAGCATTCCTGCCTGTGTCCAGACTCAGCATGCCCCACCAACCTCTAAGGTCACCCCTCTGCCAGCATTTTCCCTCCATTCCTGCTCCCCCAGCCACTTTCTGACAATCCCTCTGGCCGTGGGGACAGAGCCCAGCGCTCACAGACCCAGCACTGGAGTGTCAGGGCTGGAGCTCGAAGGGCAGTGCTGGAGGACGAGGAGCTGTAAAGCCCGAGTGGTTTGGAGCCAGCCCTGGAAGAGGGTCTTTCGCTGTCCCTCCCCTGGGGCTGCCCGGAGCGCTGGGTGCCTGGGGGACGATGATGAGCAGGGAGACCCTAGGGAGGAAGCCACACCTCTCCCTCTTCTGCCTCAGCATCCGGGTCAGGAGCTTAACTCTTTCCATGACAAAAAAAAAACAACAAAAACACACCCTTTAAATTTTCTCAGCCCGGGCAGCGGCAGCACCGAGGGATCCCCCAGCCCGGGGCCAAGCAGTCGATCCCTGCAGCAGCCCTGAGAGGCCAAGGCATCCGCCGCCCTGCCTGGACCTGCCTCCTGGGCTTTATGGGAACTTTTATTCTGAAAAAAACAAAACTTTTTCCCTCTGGGTCCCGCCCCGCAGCTCTCCAGGCATCCCTCCTGTGAAACACCCTGGCAAACGCAAGGGCTTCCCGGGATGCACTGGTAAGGGCAGGGGTTAAATCTAAGTTCTGCAGAGAGGGGGGACCTTGTGTCCCCCCCAGCTGGTGCCCGGTCCCCGAGTGCCACTAGATGGAGCCGGCAGCCCGGCGAGCGGCTGCGCCCTGTGCCCACCCGGCACGGCCCGGCACGGCGGGGCAGGGACACCGCGTGTCCCACGGGCACGGCAGCGCTGGAACTGCTGCTCCCCAGACGCCACGGCCAGCAGGTTTTAGGATGCCAGGGATAGTCCCCCAGGTCACAGCAGCACCAGAGCACCAGTGTCAGCGCTGACACACCGAGCCGGACCCCCGCGGCCCCGCTGCCCCCGCCCCGGCGCAGAGCTCCGCGCCCCGAGCACCTACCCCTGTGCCGAGCCCATCGGCGGGCGTGGGCGACACACCGTCCCCGCTCTCCTGGCCGCGGGCGCTGAGCTGGGGGGACATGGTGGGCGACTCATCGATGTAGGGCATGGTTTCCGAGCCCTCTGGCAGCGCCTTGGGCTCCTCGTTGCCCTCGGCATCGTACTCGTCCGCACCATAGTTGAAGTCTGCCAGGGTAAGAGAAGGTGGCCATGAGCATCCAGGCATGGCACGGCCCAGGGTCACCACAACCACCCCAGCCTGTCACTACCTGCGGGCAGCTGACCCCGTGGTCCATATCCAGGGCCACGTACAGACACACATGCCCAACCCACAGCCCAACCCTGCTGTGTGCTCAGCCAAGCAGGCAGGGCATCACACATCACACCGAGCATCCTCAGCCCCGCAGGCATCCTCTGCTCGACACACTTCCCTATATTTGAATAATTAACGGCATGAGAGGCCAAGGGCCTCGTCTGCACAAGGACAGCTGCTCTGCCAGACGCTCCAGCCCCACACGAGCCACTCTGCCCTGCCTGCCCACGGCCACCATCCCCGTGCCATCCCCGGGGAGGGACAGAGCTGGGCTGGCAGCCACAGCCACCATCCTCCCCAATTCCCTGTGCCCAACACTCCTCAGAGCGTGGGAATGGGTGCCAGGATGCTGGATCTGCAGCATGGAGGACAGAGCCACCCCCCTGGGAGAAGGGGGGTGGTGGCAGCTCTGTAGGGGGTGGGCAGCTTGGCCCATGATGGGGGACCAAAGGGGGCTGCTTTCCCCAGCACAGGATGAGGCCCCTGCCTTGCCAGGACAGCACCCATTTTTGGATGCCCCATGCTGACCCACAACCCCCATCACCCACAGCCCAGGGGAAGCCAATCTGGGGAGCCAGAGCCCCAAGGGGTAGTGAGGGGACTGCAGGGTGTGTGGAGGGGACTGCAGGGTGTGTGGTGGGTCCCTGGGGCACAGCAGGGGACCGGGGTACATCCTAACCTGTTACCATGGGAACGGCAGCGGCTCGGTGGCAGCGGGAAGAGGTGGCTGCAGCAGCCCCAAGACGCTGACAAAAGGGAGGGGGAAGGGAGCCCGGCTGCGGCAGGGGTGGCTGTGGGGTGCAGCCAGCACCCCCACCCTGAGATGCAGCCAACACCCCCCCACCACCTCCCAAAGAGGCAGAGGGGATGGCTCATCCAACATGACCCCAACCCCACACCAGCCCCAACCCCTCCCATCCCACAACCTCATGGATCCCTGGACCCCACATCCCCACAGACTTCCTGGGCACAGCCAGCAGGGAGACCCCAGCTAAGACCCGGGCTCATAACCTGCCTAAAATAGGGTGTGTGGGACCTGGAGCAGCCATCCCACACCAAATCCCATGCCACTGCCACTTCATGTCCCCACAGCCCTGCCATCCCAGCCAAGGACTCCCCTGGCTCCCACCAACACTGCTCAGTGCATTAATATTGCATTCAGCTTCCTAGTGAAAGTGGATAAATCTTTAAATCAAAGAGCACTGCAAAGCATGTTCAGGCCAGCAGCACTGCCAGTGCCAGTGGGGAGGGATGGGGGTCCCATCCTGCACCTGAGGGGGGACAGAGGAGAACTCTGACATGGGCCACATGAATCCCATCTCCATCAGAACAACACAGCCCCTCAGCCCTAACTTCATTACCAATTAGCTGCTAATAATCATCCCTTAGAGGCAGTGGGGCCACTCACTGGGCCACCACAACCCATGTTCAACCCAGGAGCTGACTGCATGTAATTCCTCCTGGTCCTCAGCTCCCACGGAAACAGGATCCCAGCCTCTAACCTGCCCTGCCTCCTCGTGCTTGGATGTCTGCAGTCTCCCCTGCCTTTGACAGGTCCCAGCTGTGATGCTTCCAGCACCATCCAGGAGCATGGCAGCATTAGGACTGGTGTCCCCCATGACCACCTCCCAGGGACAGCCACTCCACACAGCTCCCCTGAGCACCCTCAGCCAAGAACTGTCCCCAGGCTGGGGATGTCCCAGAGAAACCCAAAGCTCTCACCCAAGTGCCCTTTCCCATCAAGGGGGAGCCAAGGCAGCAGAGAGGAGACAAAGCTGATGGTCCCCACCAGGTACAGCATCTCAGAGGCCATCAGGCTCCCCCACCCTCCCTCCACCATGGCTGAGCTCTGCAGCTCCAGGTTTAACCACAGGGCAGGCAACAGGGACACCCAGAGTGGCATCATCACTGTGGGAGTCCTGGCAACCCAGGTGGGGTGGCTTGGCAGCCAGGTAATGAGAACACAGCGTTAATGAGGCAGCTGGGGACCCTGGGAGGTGACACCACAGCAGCACAGGGAAGAGGCTGGCATCGATGGCACAGAGGGGGAAGGGGCTGGCCTGTGGGGACACAGGAATGACCTGGCTCTCCTTTTGCTACCAGTTGGAGCAGATCTGCACCTCAGCCCCAGCCCAGAGCTGGGGATGAGATCTACAGGCAGTGCCCCAACAGGCACCCAAGGAGGGGGACCCTGTACTGCCTGCAGCAGGGAGGACAAAGTCATGTGGCCATGCAGTATTTATTGGGTGCTCACCTGGGGACCTCAGGAAGAGGAACCTCTCCAGCACCCACAGAAGCCACTACAGGGAGGGAACTAAGCACCACCAAGCAGCTAGGACATTGTTGGGCAAGGGGGACACTGCTGGGGGAGGGGACATGGAGGGGCTGGCTGCTGTGTGTCCCTGCCTGTGGGGTGCTCATGCCACCCAGGCAGCCCAAACCCAGCACCTCCCTCCCTCCTCCCCCCACAGCTGCATTGCCCCTGCAGCCTGTTCCTGTGCCCGAGCCAAAACCCAGCGCTATTTTTGCTCCTGCTTTTTAGCAGCAGTGGAAATCTTCCTGCTCCACCCCAGGGGTGGGGACCAGGGGGAGGGAGACAGCCTGGCCCAGGGGAGCCACTCTGGGGGACAAAGACACCCTGACCTGAAACAGCCCTGTAACCCTGACCCTGCACACAGCCCTGGGGTGCTGAGCAGGATCCAACCCCACCCTGCACCAAGGGCTGACTCCCCATGAGATGCTAACACCCAGCAGGGCAGGGCTCTGGGCTGGACATGGACTCAGCATGATAACAGGGCCAGGGACACATCCCCATGGGGGATTATTTTCCCCAGGAAATTGTTTCTGCTTTGCCACATCTTCCCAGGACTGACCCAGGCTAATGCCAACACGATGGTCTCCAAGAGTGAGCTCAGCCAAGGGCAGTGGCCAGCTCCTGCCCAGCCCAGAGAGGCGGCAGTCACAGCAGCTCAAGGTGGCACTTCCTTCACTTTCCAGCTGGACATGTGCTATTCCCTGACACCTCAGCAGTGTGTTGGCACCACAATGCTCACCGATTCCATCCCACCTCCAGGAGAAGCCCAACATCCACACAGAGCCTGGGAGATGTTGGGGAAGTGCCATGGTTTGCCTGTGCCTGGGTGCAAATTCACCATGACAACACAGATGCGTGAGCTGGCCTCAGACCTGCCTCCGTGGGCCTCCTCCAAAGGGGGGCTCGGCACAAACAGCACCTCCTACACACCATCACTGCCTTGCCCAGTGTCATGAAGGCTGGACCCTGCCCTGCATCTCCAAAACATGGGCATGCCAAGCAGCCTTCCCCACGCCTCAGTGAGGGCAGCTGGAGGAGGATTTGGGATGGCAGAGCCATGGCTTTGCAGAGATGCTGTGGCTGGGAAGGAGAGTGCAGAGGCTGGGGCTGGATGAGGCCTCTGGGCTCCTGCCCAAACACCTGCACAGCCATGATGGACCCTGGCACTGCCACTGCTGGGTGCAGCCTCTGGCTGTGGATGTCAGAGGTTTGGGCTGGAAAACTCGGGTAGGGGGCTCTGCCCCACCCAGTGTACCCCCTGGTGGCCCCTGCTCCCTCCAGGGCACCACAGATGCCAAACACATGCACAGGGCATGCTCTGGAGCATCCCACCTTCCCACACACCCGTGCCAAACCTTGCTGCCCCACAAGCACCAAGCTCCAAGCTCAACACTGCACCTCAAAAGCCACTCCCTGGTGCCCACACAACTCAACGCTCCCCCAGAATGAACACGAGGGACCCCGTGCCCCCAGCCCCCTCATGCCCAAGCCATGTCACTGGCTCCCTGAACCGCTGCTGCGACAGCTGCCTTGGCACCAGAACGGGCTCGGCTGTGGGGTTCATTCCTCCCTGCTGCCCGCCCGTGGCACCGGGGGATCCGCAGCCCCGGCTCTGCAGGACCCCCCCGGCCCCGCCAGCCCCGGGCACCGGCCCTGCGTTGCCACAGCACCCTCGGCACAGCGCCCGGGAGCGCTACGAACACCAGGCTGCGGGAGCGGTGCCTGCCCACCACCGCGGAGGGACGGGAAATGACCTGGAGCAAAAGGCACCCACACCCCCAAGGACCCCTGTGGGCAGTGCCAGCTGTCGGGCTGCTCCTCCAGCCCCGGCGAGCCCCACCGCGTCGGAGCCACCGCTACCGTCACCGTCACCGTCACCCATCCTGCTCACGCAGGTCCCCAGAGCCTGGGGATGCCGGCCCGATTCTGGCCAGCGCCGTGCGGCCACGGGGGCACGCGGGATGCCCACGGAGGGGAGCACAGCCCCTGCCAGCCCCTGCCCGCTCCCGGCTCAGCCCGGGACCCCAGCACAGCATCCCTGCCTCCCTCCCTCCCTGCCCGGCGCTACGCAGCGTTACACAACAAGTCGGGGGGAACCTGCCCGCCGCCCCCCGCGCCCACCCCGGCCCAGGCACGTACTGCTGTAGAGGGTGTCGATCCAGGAGAGGCGCGGCAGGCCGCGGTGGCTCAGCGGCTCCATCTCGGTGCTCGCGGCTCAGCCCCGCCGGCCCGCGCGCATCGCACAACAAAGGCGAGAGGAGAGGGGAGAGGCGGGGGCCGCGGGCCCCGGCGGGGCGGGATGGCAGAGCCGGGCACACGGCCCCTCCGCTGCCAAGGGTGCCCGGCGAAGGAGCTGCCGCCTGGCAAAGGCAGCGCGTCCCGCCCCCCGCCCCTGCCTTGCCGGGGGGAGCCGAGCTCCGCGTCCCCCCGCACGCAGCCACGCCGACCCTCCGCGGGGGTCTGGGGACCGCGGAGGAGGAGGAGGAGGAGGAGGAGGGGATGCTGGTGGCACGGCGGCTTATGCGGCTGCTGCCCAGGCCACCCCAAGGAGAATAGGGGTAAAGGGGAGCTGGTGCCATCACCCCTTCCACCACGGTCTTATCTCCTTCCTGTAACCCGGGGATACCGTGCCCACTCCCCTGAAAAACCTTCTCAGTCCCTCAAACCGCTACGGCTGAAGGACACAGGCTCCTCCTGGTCCCGTTCCGCCCGGTTCTGGGAAGCAGGGCCCCCAGGAGCAGCCCTGCCCCATCCCACCGGGGTGGGCAGAGCTGGGCACGGGCAGGCAGGGGTTAAATCGCCCTCCCCAGCTGCATGTAGCCAAAGGAAATACGAAGTGCCAGAGTCATCAACCCCAATATGTCAGGGCGCCAGCCAAGCGTTCAAGTGCGGAGACTGCCCTGGTTCAGCCTGTGCCGGCACCGCTGCCCCGTCCGGGAGGATCGGGCAGCATCCCCTACCAGTGCCCTCGGCTACATCCTGCCTGTGGGCTCGGTGTGAAGAGAAGGGTCTGGACCAGACACTGGGGCCAGATGGGATCTGGGCAGGAGGGACAAAGCTCCATCGGGCACAAGGGGAAGGTAGAACCATCAGAGCATGAGGTGCCAGGACACGGGTGGCATCGGCAGCCACCCTGGTTGGGAGACCTGAGGGGACCCGGTTGAGTCGCTGCCACCACCTGATCTCCGCTCCCAGGAATGTCCATGTCAGGCTCAGATGCAGCATTTTGGGGGACTGCAGCAATGCCAATGCTGTGATTCAGCTTGGCCCCAGCTCAGCACATCCTCTTTCCATCCCTTAGACGTTCCAACAGAGTCCCCTTCACACACCACAGCAAACCCTGTGCCCCTGCAGCCCTCCCAGGCCCTCCCAGCCCCAGGTCCTGCCAGGAAGGCAGCAGTGGTTCAGCTGAGCACAGGAACCCCGTTCAGGGCAGGAAACCACACTCTGTCCTGTCTTGGGGAGCCCCACAGTGGCACCAGCACAAGGTGCAGCTGCTCCCCCTCAGCGGGTGGCTGCAAGGCCATGGGGGCAGCAGGAAGCTGGGCTTCCATGTATGGCTCCCTGCGTTTCTCCACATGCTTCTCCTGGCCAGACACACCTCCTGGTCACTCCTGTCCATGGCACCAGCCTCTATGCCACTATGCCCCCTTGGCACATCTTCTTCCTTATCCAACACAGGCCATGAGCTGAGCACTTGGATGAGCTGCCAGACCCCATGGTGACCTCTGCCTGCTGTCCACCCTTGGCCTGTCACCACACAACAGGTTCTGGATGTGCCATGGCCAAGAGGACTAGGCAGGCAGGTATCCCACAGAGCAGGGGCCACCCTGTGCTGCACCCAATGGCTACACACACCAACACAGGCAGATGTCCTTGCACAGCCCACACAAACCAGCTCCACCAAAACACTGGGCTTTATTTTCACTTCAGGTTTTGTGCTCTTTTCATCTTTGCAGAAACACCAAAACCTCAAAACCTGCAAAGCAGATGAACCTTTCTCCTCTCCCCAGAGCTGGGAGGAGCACCCACCCACACCCAAGCACCCATCACCCTGGCACCCATCTCCTCTCAGTGGCACAGACCAGTCCTGGTGAGGAGATGCTGCCAACCATGTTCTCAACCCCCGCCAACCACCCCCAGCTCCAGCTGGGAGCATCCCTGCGGCAGAGCCGAAGCCTCCATTGCGCGGTTCCTCCCCAGCACCAGCCCCTTGCAGCCTGCCTGGTGTCTGGCTGTCTGCCTGGCATCTGCCCAGCCCCTGCCCGCCAGCCCACGCATCGCTATTTCTGGGCTCTTGTGCAAGAGTCCTCCAGTCACAGCCACAGGAGCTGCAGGAGCCTCGGCGCTCGTCCAGGGGCTGCTGGTGGGAACCCAGGTCTGTCAGCAACCAGAGAGCAGCTCCAGAGCCACCTGCCCCTCCAGCACTGGCATGGAGCACAGGGGGTGTTTTCCCAGGAGAAGAGTGGAATGGGAGGGGGTGGTTGGGAGCACCATGCAAGTGGCAGCAGTACTCAAGGACTAAGAGAGCAGCCAGAGCATTTTAGTTAAGAAAGGTGAAGCCTGTGTGTCCTGGAGCCATGGCAGGGCTGCAGAGCCCAGGGCTGTGGTGGCAGAGGCCAGCCAAGAGCCTGGCTTTCCCAGCTCCTCCAGTGCCTGCTCTGCCACGCTCTCCAGCAGGTCCAGGCTCTCCCTTGCTGGTGCAGAGCAGCAGCTACCCCCTTGCCAGAGGTTGTAGAGAGACTAGAGGAACAAATGAGAATGTTTCCACCCTCCTTGCCAAGGAGCACACCAAGTCCTTCCTGCTGGGTGTCCTGAACATGCTGCTCCTCAGTCCAGCATTAAACTTCTCCCTCAGGATCACTTCCCTGTGGGATGGAAGCCCTGAGGTCTGTGCTGCATCAACCCCAAGCTACACTCACAGACCTGGGACACAGCTGAGAGGCACCTGGAGCACAGGGTGGCCACTCTGAGCATCCTGACCTCAGGGAGTGCCAGGCAGGGTGCCAGAGCCAGGCAGGTCCCCCCTGAGACCCAGCTGCAGCAGCACTGCCTCTGGTTTCTCAAAAGCCAGGATGGAGAAGGAATGAAACATGGTGTCTGCTCATGGGAAAAAGCCTCACACTTCAGATGAAGGCCTGGACCAGTTACAGCATCACATCTCTCCTCTGAGAGGGAGGTGACCGTGCCCAGCTCTGCCAGTGCCGCAGCCCCTGGCAGCTCCTCTCCCACCCACCCAGCCCCCGTGCCAGCACAGCGAGGCAGCTCAACCAGGAGCTTCCCACCACAGGAGCTGTGAAGGAGAACCAAGAGGTGTTGGTTTGCAGTCTCAAAACAAAAACAGCCCATGGAACAAAACCCGTCCCTGGCAAAAGGCCCCATCCCAGCACAAAGGTCTCCCTATCTGCCAGATCTTCAAACAATCCCTGAACTTTACAGCTGGGACTTATCTCAAGGCAGATCTGCAGAAGTCCTCTGGGATTCTGCTTAGGCTGGCCAGGCTCCACTCAGACTACAGCCAAGGGAGCCAAGAAGTGCTGCTGCTACTGATCTACATATGCCAGTTATCCTGCTTAGCAAACACTGATAAACTAACTCAGGCTGGGAAATCTTCTATTTGAAGATGTCTCTTGGGGTGGGCTGAGTTCTGTGTGCTCCCTCCTGCTGGCCCCTGGCACCTGCTCCAGGTGACCTCCTCAGGGGGATGAAAAACACAGCAATGCCACAAACCAAGGGCAAAGGTGCCATTTTCCTGGGAGGGATGCACACTTGGTGAGCTGCCCTGGCCAATCCAGGCTCCCCTCTCTATCCCAGGGAAATATTAGAGAGGAAAGCTTCTCCCTCTGCTCCCTCAGCAGGGCTGGCCCAGCAGGCAGCACCCAGCAGAACACAGGGCAGAGCCATCCGCTGGATCCCGATGGGCAGGAGGGGAGGAGGCACCAGAGGAACAAAGAGCCCTGCTGCACAGAAGTGTCCTTCCAGGGGAAAAAACCTACAAACCCCAACCAGATTTCAATCGACTTACAATGCAAATGTATTCAGGCCCCGCAGGGCACTTCTGGCTCTATCCAGCCACCTAATGAAGGCTTCTTGCCTGCCCTACTGCTCTGCTGCTCCTGCCTGGGGCCACCAATCGCCCCAAAACCGCCCGCACCAAACCTGGCAGCCACCTCTGGGAAGTGGTCACTCCCATGGTGGGCATAGCCCATGGCACTGCTGGCACTGGAAGGCAAACTCCATCCCCTCCTGCACCAGGGCAGACTGTGCAGCCCAGGAAATGCTGCTGAGCTGGGGGAGCTCAGCATTGTCTCTGCCTCAAATTATGGGGCACATAATTTAACCCAGCCAGTGGGACTGTGCCCAGCTGACAGAACACGAGGATATCCATCCATAAGGGATGCACAGGGATGGGCAGACAAACCCACCTCCTCCAGGTGAGATGTTGGCATCCCTGAGCCAACAAGAGCAGGAACCACATCTGTGCCAGGGGAGTGCCCTTGCCCAGTGAGAGGGACAAGGACCCCCAGCCCACTGGGATGAAGTGGCCAATGTCCCAGGGACTCGAGATGCCCTAGGGCCCCTTCCCCATCTCAGTCCTCTGGTGCACACCCTGACACCACTGCCTTTCTGTGCCCACTGCCCTCTGAGGCAGGGCCCCCACTGCTGCCACAGCTCCCTTCCCATTTCCCAAGGCACTGGAGGAGGCAGTGCAGCAGGGAGAGAGGGAGAGCTCACGTGACTCCAGAATATTTCCTTGAGAGAAACTGTAATTCCAGCTAAACAGAGGGCTGGGGATTCATTTACAGCACAGCTTGCAGCCACAGCATCCTGCTGTAACCAGATCCACCAGCCAATGCTATCGTGGACTATTCCAGCTATGCCAGCACTCACATTTCTGGGGCGCAGGGCACTGCCCAGGGCATGGCAGGGGCTCCCAGACCCCACAGCCTTCACGAGGAGCTGCAGGAGCTCCCACAGCATCCCAGCTCCACTTCCCAAGGACAAAGTGAGGAAGGGCAACCCTGAGTCAGTCCCACCTGCGCTGGCACTGCCCAGCTGCCGGGCACAGAGCATCTCCGACGGGCATCCCCGTGTCACTCCAGCACCTGCCTGCTCAGCTCACCCTCTGCTCACTGGCACTGACCCACAGCACCAGAGCCTTCATCCCTCCTGTGGCACGAGGGAGGTGATGGACGCAGCACCCAGCCCGAGCCCTGCTGTGCCCGGCACACCCCGCTGTGTCTGGCACACCCCACTATGCCCGGCACACTCCACTGTGCCCAGCACACCCCGCTATGCCTGGCACACTCCACTGTGCCCAGCACACCCCGCTGTGCCCAGCACACCCCACTATGCCCGGCACACCCCGCTGTGCCCGGCACACCCCGCTATGCCCGGCACACCCCGCTGTGTCCGGCACACCCCGCTGTGCCCGGCACACCCCGCTGTGTCCAGCACACCCCGCTATGCCTGGCACACCCCCCTATGCCCAGCACACCCCGCTGTGCCCAGCACACCCCACTATGCCCGGCACACTCCACTGTGTCCAGCACACCCCGCTGTGCCCGGCACACCCCGCTGTGCCCGGCACACCCCCCTATGCCCAGCACACCCCGCTGTGCCCGGCACACCCCGCTGTGCCCAGCACACCCCGCTATGCCCAGCACACCCCGCTGTGCCCGGCACACCCCACTGTGTCCAGCACACTCCACTGTGTCCAGCACACCCCGCTGTGCCTGGCACACTCCACTGTGCCCGGCACACTCCACTGTGCCCGGCACACTCCACTGTGTCCAGCACACCCCGCTATGCCTGGCACACCCCGCTGTGCCCAGCACACCCCGCTGTGCCCGGCACGGCACCACAGACACGCAGCTCCGAGGCCAGCTGTGTGCTCAGCCACAGCGACAGGTGACGGCCAAGATAAAGGGAATTTAGTCCTTTCCACGCTTCATTTTTAGCCATCTGCTCTCGCTGACTCTCAGAGTTTGCTGGTCCCGGGTGAGCTGGCACAGGCGTTATCTCAGATGCCAGGATCGTATCTGGCTGCCACACGCGCTGCTCTCAGGCAATACCCACAGACAGGGGCATCGTGCAGATTTCCTCGCTTGAAATCAGATTAATCACAAGCTACTTAAAGGAAATCACTGTATTTCCTTGGTAATTCCCATAAAGATGATATTCAACGCTCCTTCACTTGCTGTCCAGATAGTGCTTCCACAGGTTATGGTGACACAGCTGCAGACTGACTGTGTTCAACCACAGCCACAGCATCATTAAGCTCCACAATTCCCATTAAAATACTGAGGCACCCAGGCAGAGCAGCACTAACTGAGTTACACACCACCAGGATGCTGGCAGGAGAAGCAAACAGCACCACGATCAGGAATTTTCAATTATATCTGAAAAATAGAGAGAAGTGAGAAGAAAACAACAGGAGCACTAAGTTAACCAGCTGCCCACGGAAAGGGGATCCAGGCAACGACCTCACACGTCTTACTTTTGCTTTTAAATGTCAGCGCCGTCAGTGCACACAGACGCCCTTCTAACCCCAACAAAGGAAAGTGCTGATGCTCGGGAAAGGCTCGGGACGGGCTCAGGACAAGACTGGGGAGGGCTCAGCAGCACCACCACTGTCAGCTGACTGTGCAGGGCCCAGCCGTGTCATGGGGCACTGAGACAGGAGCTGGCCAGAGGGGATGCTTCCTCCTCTGAGGAGTGCTGGAGCTGCTGACCCTGAGGAAGACCCATTCAGGGAAAGAGGAACAGGCCACATTTAACCACAGCAGATGCAACCTTGGACTTCAAGGTCTTGTCCGAAAGACTCACCAGGATCAGCTGCAAAGGCTGGAGGATCCCTCTGACTTACAAAGCTGGGACCCTCCAGGTTTATGCTGTGCCCCAGGGATGCCCCTTTAACACCCCTGCCCTGAGAGCAGCCTTGCACAGTCCAGGGTTTGGAAACATTCAAGAGCATTACCCGGATATAAATAAAATGCAGATGCAAGTGTAAATCAGAAGGATTTGTGCTTGGTCACTCCAACGCGCTGGAGCCACTTCAGCCCCTGAGAGCTCTCCACGAAGTACAACCTGAGCCTGTGGAGGGAGCTGGAGAAGGGCTTGGAGCCCTTTGCATGCCCTTGGTCCTCACCACAGGGCTGGCACCAGGCTCCCACAGCCAGTCCCTGCTGACTGGCACACTCACACGTGTGAGCCTGGCACAGTATGGCAACAACACCAAGAGCCACCACGAACTTTGGACATTTCACCTCCAGACACTTCAGGAAGGTGAAGTGGAAACTGAGCTGTTCTCCAGCACTGCAGACTAATGCAATAAATACAAATTAACTAAATATTAAGCACAATCTGACATCAGAGCACTTACTATCCAGGCAATTTTAAACCAGCACGATAGAGCCTTGGGGGAAAACCACCATGCCAAACAATCAAGCAAGAGCAAAATTAACTCAAGTCAGCTGCAGAATTAGCAGCATTAAAAGTGACATTCCCTCACTGCTGGGGCTGTGTTTGAACCGGGTTTAAAGCTGATGCAATAACAACTTCCAGGCCGCTGGAAGTAGGACAGTGTGACGGATGACAGCACTGGCTGGCTGTGCCTTCAGTGCCACAAAACTGCCAGGCAAAAGAACATTGTCCTCAATCTGCCCACAAAAGCATCCCAGGACACCTCACCAGCCCGAGAAGCTTCTGCTTCAGCACCTCCAGGATTTCACCACGTGAGGTCACAGGGTGTCACCTGAGCAGAGGTGTCCCTGTCAGTCAGGTCACACGGGGAGGAAGTGACTCCCTCACAGCGTCCCAGCCCCAGAGGTGGCTCCTGGGCCTCCAGCACATCACCAGGACCCAACTGGGGGGGACCAGCCAGCCACCCCCCTCCTCATGCACCCAAGGATGGGGCCTCGGCATGGGATGTCCTTGGAAGTCGGACAGGCAGGAGACAGACCTTGGGGTGACCTTAGTGCTGGGACAACACAAGGACTGGGGTTGGCATTAGCTGTTTGATGGAGATGGCACAAGGAGTAGGGGCACCCTCTGCTAAGAGATGGCATGGGGCACTCCTGGCTGCGTGACGGGGACACCCTGGGGACACCATCTGATCCCTGCTGTGCCACAGCACAGTTGATGCACGGGCTGCATCAACTGTGTAGCACCAAGTGCACAGGGGCTTGGGATTGCCTAGCAGTGGCACAACATGCGGACACGGGGACAGAGTGGCACGGAATGCCACGGGTGTGACACGGAAGCGCAGGGCAGACAGCGCGAGGGCCGGGCATGCCCTCGGGCACGCGGCGGCTCAGGATGCCCTTGGCCATGCGATGGGGCTCAGGGACACCCCGGGCCCCGGGGCGGGCACGGGTCCCCCTCGGCCGCCCCGCGGACCCACCTGCCGAGGAAGCGTCCTCCGCGTCGGAGCTGCCGCCGCTGCCGCGCTCGGGGGAGCTGCCCGCGGGCCGGGGGGCGGCGGGCGGGGGGCCGCGGGCCAGCGCCGCCTCCAGGTAGCCCACCTTGAAGCGCTCCTCGGCCAGCGCCCGCTGCAGGCGGCGCAGGTGGCGGCGGCAGCGCTCCAGCTCCCGCTCCATGGCCCGCACCGAGCCCAGCTCCATGCGGGGCGCCGGCTCGCCCGGGAACTCCGCCTGCCAGTGCCGCGCGAAGTCCGCCCGGGCCGCCTCGCCCGCCGCCATCCCCGCCCCGCACCGAGCGCTGCCCCCGGCCCCGCCGCGCCTTCCGCCCCTCGCCGCTGCCGCGGGGCCTGACGTCGGGTCCGCCCCCGGCCCGCCCCGCCCCGGCTCCGCTCGGCTCGGCTCGGCCCCGCCGGGGCGGGGGCAGCGTTGCCACCGCCCCCCGGCCCCGCTGCCACCGCCCCCCGGGCCCGCTGCCACCGCCCCCCGGCCCCGCTGCCATCGTCCCCCGGCCCCGCTGCCACCGGCCCCCGGCCCCACGCCGGCCGCGGGATGCGGGAGATGCTGCGGGATGGGCCGGACGCACAGGCGGGGCGAGGGGGATGCCCGCGAGGGAGGGCCCGGTGCCGGCAGCACGAACAACGTGATAGCGAGTGCCAGAATACATCCCACGCGCTGCGAGAGATCCCCGAGCCAGGAACACCGAGCCTTGAAGGCACGGGGTGGCCACTGTGCCATGGGGTGGCTGCTGTGCCACTGCCAGGCTGCCCTTCCTCAGCCACTGTTCCCTGGTCTTCACTACGGAGCTCTGCCCGTCTCCTGAAAGTGTTCAGAAAAGATGTGGATGTGGCACTTGGGGATATGTTTTAGTGGCAACATGGCAGTGCTGGGTTAATGGTTGGCTCCATCAGAGGGCTTTTCCAGCCTGAACGATTCTGTGACTCTGTGAAGGCTCACGTGAATCATTTGTGCCCACTCTGTCACACTCACTGTGTTTAAGCTGCCAGAACACCACGTGCCCATGGCTCACTCCCACCTAAACTGTTGAGGCTTTCCATCTCGTGCCCTGGGCAGGGCTGTTCCCTTGTGCCATGTGAGGTACTGGAGCCCAGGACCTCACCTGGGATGTCCCCTGGAGCCGAGGCAGAGGCAGAAGCCTCCAGGCTCATGGCCTCAGGATGCTGCCTTTCCCTGCCTCCTCTCGTGCCCTACAGGATGGCAGGCTGTGGAGATGACTCACCAGCATGTGTCCCCTGTGCCACCTGGCGGTGCCCCAGCAGGAACAAAGTGCCCTATTTATTTGCCCACAGGGCCAGACAGTGTCGCAACAGCCTCCTCCTCCTTCCCCTCCATCACCAGGGGTGTGCCCCTCCCTGCATGCCAGGCCCTGCTCTCAGGCTTCCCTGCTGCAGCTCCCTGGCCTCTCTCTGGTGCATCCCAGTGCAGCCTTCCCAAGGAAGAGGGTTGGTGCTGGGACAGTGCAAGGAGCTGGGCAGCTCCCCTAGGCCATGCCAGCTGCCTCCTCAATCCATAATGGTTTCACCTCCAGTGAGGGCTGTGCCCCCAGGTGGCCCTGGCAGCTCCCACCTGGAAGCAGCAGTGGTTTGGGGGTGCTGGATGGATGTGGGTGAGGGGCAGCCAGCCCAGGGCTCCTTGCAGGAGCCAAGGCCCGACTCAGCAGCAGTGTTAGGGGTGAAGACATACAGAACACACCTTTGGGAGAGCTGTGGCAATACTGCCCAGGATAGGCAGGTGCCCAGCAGTCCAGTGTGACACAGACTGGGAGGTGGGATGTCCCTGGGGGCCAAACCCCTTCTTGGAGGCTGGGGAGGAGGACACGAGTGCCATGAGTGGCCTGATTTATGTGTGGCAACAGATAATTACGGCTCTTTCATCATCTGTCAGGCAGAGGGGCCCAGCAGAGCCCCACAACACGTTCCTGGCTTCCCATCTCAGCCCATAAATCTCAGCAGCACAGGGTGATAAATCAGCAGGGACTGGGGGAGCAGGGCCTGGGTGGGAGTTCCTGCTGACCTTCCCCCTCTAATGGGCACCTGAGTAGGAAGCGACCAGGACGAGGTGGGGATGGCTCAGCAGGATGTGCTAATTACAGGTGGCATCCGATGCTCTGTGATTTATGGTCTGGTCTTGCCCACTTCCAAGATCTCTGCAGCCAGGGCTGCCCAGAGCTGAGGTGCTGGGAACCCCTGGCAGCTCTCCCCAGGCAGCTTCTGTGGGCTGTGGGCAGGGTGGGGGCAGCTTTGGGACTGCTGTCCTTGCCCCTCCCTCTGCTCAGGCATCGTCCCTCTGAGACTGGCTTTGTGCTGAGCTCAGCCTCCTCTGTGTGTGTTCTGCACTGCACCCCCTGACCTCCCACACCAACAAAAACATTCCCACAGCAGGGATCTGTCCTGCTTAGCTGGGTTTTAGACAGGCATGTCTCTAAGTGAGTCTGACATCCATGTCCTCCTGGCATTCTGGCATCCTGAAGGTCCCCTTGCTCCTGTGCTGAGCTCACCAGGTAACTCTGTGGTTGATGAGAAGGATGCTTGGGAGAACAAGAGGGCCACAGTGAGCATAGGTGAGTGCTCAGAAATATTTGTAAGCTTCACCTCCCTTTGAAGTCCTGATGCCTCAACCTCCACTCTCCCTGAGGCCCTGGCTCCTGATTTATTGGGTTCCTGGAGCAGAGGCACCTAAATTAGCTCTGGCTTCAAAGAGCCAAGAGAGGAGAAGGGCAATAGATAAATAACCCCCGCTAATTGTTGCTATTGGTCAAACATGAGCTGGGATGATCAGATAGGAAGGGATGGATCAAGAGGGGCACATTCTCCAGGGGCTCTGTTTTTGTACCAGTCACCCCAACAATTTGTCAGACCCACTCTTGGGCCATTTATCAAAGCATTACCTTTGCACAGGAAGGTATTTAGCGACTGCTTTCTAATGAGATGATGGGCAAACACACGTGGCTGTCCCACACTGCTCTGAGGTTGGGGACCTGGCCCTGCCCATGGCCTCTGGACCTGCTGCACCTGGCAGGTCCCTCATCCCACCAGTCTGTGGGTGCAGGAAACAAGGAGCTTCTTTCAGCATCATTTTCTCCAAGTAAGTGCTGGGCAGGCCTATCAGCGCCAGCCCAGACAGCTCTGCCCTCAGGCTCCTGCTCTGCTGTGAGGGGACAGGAAGGCTCTGAAGGCAGGTAGCACTTTAGCTCTTTTATCACCTGCCCCAATCCTCCCTGCTACATTCCTGTTTCCTGCTCCGCAGGGCAGAGGCGTGCCAAGCCCTGCACATTCCTCTACCGACTCCCGGGGGCTGCTCCTGCCCAGGCACCCACCCACCCCTGTGCCCACGGATGCTCCCAGCCCAGTGGGGTGCAGCTGTGTGGAGCCTCAGCCCCGATCCTGGGGCAGGACTAATTGTGCCTTCTCCTGCACCCATGAACAAGACTTGCTCCTCACCTCAGCAATGGCATCGGTCTGTGCCTCAGTTTCTCTTAGCTGGAAAATAACAGAGATGCTGCAGCACCCACGAGTGAGGGGGGAAAGAAGAGCCAGGGTGGTGCTGTCCCACAGGGCCCTGTGCCACAGCACCATACAAAACCCAGGGATGACCTGGCCCAGGCTGAGCCACCAGCCCACTCAGTGGAGGAGAGAGCAGAACAGCACAGAGGAACTCCTGCAGTGCCCAAAATCTTAGTGGAGACTAAAGCAACTCCTACAACCTGTGATTGGAGGAGGTGCTTTTCCCCCTGGGGCCTGTGAGCATCCCACTGCCAGCTCTGGGCACCCCAGCACTGGTGCCCCATGCCCCCCCCCCGGCACTGTGCTCAGGAGCATCCCCGCGGGCAGAGCCAGGCAGGGCTCGCCCTGTGACTCTCTGAGGCCACACACCTGCGGCAGGTGAGGAGGGTCGGGGAGCCACGTGACGAGCCCTGTGCTGGGTTTTTAGAGGCGGCTGGCCCTGGAGGAGTGTCTCCCACACCTCGCAGGAGGCAGGAGCACAGCAGCATCTCTTCCACTCACCATGTCCGGAATAGCCATGGGGAAAGGCACAGAGCCAGAGCCCGAGAGCTTGGAGGAGGAGCTGGGAGCGGGGGGCACACCCCGGGGGTGCAGCGGGCAGAGCCTGTGGGCCCCCCAGGGCAGGGAAGCAGCAGCCTGCCAGGGGGACCCCGAGGGGCTGAAGGTGAGGAAGAGGAGCAGGCCAGTGCGCTCCAAGGCCAGGAGGATGGCTGCCAACGTCAGAGAGCGTAAGAGGATTCTGGACTACAACCAAGCCTTCAACGCCCTGCGGCTGGCCCTCAAGCATGACCTCGGTGGCAAAAGGCTTTCTAAAATCGCGACCCTCCGGCGAGCCATCAACAGGATCGCGGCTCTGTCCCTGTCCCTGCACGGCGCCGGATGCTGCTGGCCCTGTGCCCACTCTGAGCGCCACGGCCAGGACAGGGTCCCTGTGCCGGGGCCAGGGGTGAAGGGCAGCCGCCCCCAGCTGCCCTGGGAGCCCGGCTCTGTGGGCACACGGTGTCCTCCACCTCCTCTCTGTGCTGAGGTTTCCCCTCAGAGGCAGCTCCATCACTACGAGAGCCCAAAGGAGGATGGCTCCATGCCCAGCCCTGCCTGTTGCTCCAGTGGAATCCCCTACCCTGTGCTCCAGGGCACCTGCCAGCAGCGACACACGGGCAGCCTGCAAGACCCCCTGGCTGGGGCTGTCCCCTGGCAGCTGGGCTATTGCCAGAGCTGGGGACACCAGCAGTGCCTCCCCATCTACTGACCTGCAGGGCTGGGGCATCAGGATGGTGCCAGGAAGGTAATGGATCCATGGGACAAAGGGGAACGGGAAGGGAGTGTTGGATGAGAGAGAAGCGCTGCAGGCTGAGGAGTTCAGCTGTGATGGTGGGGAGAGCTGTGAGCCCCCAACACACCACATGGGACCCCAGAGCCGCCCAGGGTGCTGCTCTGTGCCAAAACTGGGCAATGTGGGAAGTCCTCTGGAAGTGCCAGGTCTGTGGTTCTTGTTGTGAGTTCTCACTGTTGCTGATTGCCACTGTTATTTATTTTCTCTTGCTTGCTCTGTGAGAAAATACAAATGACAAAGCCAGCAACTGGGCACTGGCTGTTAATATGTGTGGGCTGGACAGATGGGCTGTGGGGATCACACTAAAGCCCCTGGCTGGCTGGTCACTCTGGCTCCATTGCTGGAGGGGAGCAGGAGCAGGGAAAGGTTAGTGCCCTGGCACTTTGGCCGCTAAGCTCATTGGTACAGACGTTTGTGGCTGGCAGATTTGTGAGGCCAGGAGGGGAGACAGATGTCGGCTTTCATAAACCCACCCATCCGACTGCAGTTTGCTCCTGCTCACAGCCAAGGGGCTCTGGTGGGACAGGCTGGTAGCACCCTCCTGGCCAGCCCCCACGGCATGAAGGGAGGGGGCATTTTACTGGAAAAGTCCCTTCTGTCCCTTCCCTCTGCCTTGGAGAGCTTGGACCAGCTGGGAGGGCTCCCTTGCACCCAAGGCTCAGCAAGCTGGAATTGCTGCAGGAATCAGGCAGGGATTTACAGCCACACTCACCACAACTGGCAGATTTTTAGGTAGGGCAAATTGCACTGTGTGATTCCCACAGAGGCCCACACAGAGCTCCCCCAGCCCCAGTGCTCCCAGCATGGCTGCCAAAACACCAAGCCCAGTCTGGGGTCTTTCTCTGCCAGAGGCCACATGCTGGAACAACCATCTCAACCTTCTGCCACTGTGTGCCAGGCCCTCCTCAGGGTCTCCTCCTCCTTCCTTAGTCCCTGATGGAACAAGAGGGCTGGGCTGGGAGCAGAGGAAAGCTGACAGCAGCCAGGAGAGAGAGCTCTTTGCTCAGCAAAGGAGCCTCTTTAAAGTGCTGATGGTCTGAGGTGTCCTGGCTTGAGCCTCTGACAGGTGTTCCCCTTGCCACAGGAAGGGTTGAAGCCATGGCCACTGAAGGAATTCTGCTTCTCCCAACAACATTCCTGCTCTGGGTGCTCTCCCTGCTTCTGGCTCTCCCTGGAGCATGGCCCTGTTCTGCCCTGTCAGGAGCCATCACCCGGGGAGTGAGAGCCCAGCATTGCCAGCATTCAGGGAAGGTTTACAGACAGCAAACCCTCTCTTCTCACAAGGTTGTATCTCCATGTATTTCCCCCCTCAGCTTTGGTGACCAGCCAAAGTGAGGCAGATGGAAACAACTGGTCACAGAGGCAGCAGAGGGGGGTGCATAACCCCATGAGATGCCCCAGAGCAGGGTCACTCACTGCTCTCAGGTTCACATTTACAAAACACAGGCCCTAATTCTGTCTGGAGGCTGCAGGAGGGGATAAGGCTCTGGGCAGGGCTGGGCAGCAGGTCCGGGCTGACAGCAGGCTCTTCAGGCACCTCACGGGGGTGCAGAAGGTGCTGGGTGTGCCCCGTAGATGGCACTCACTTACAGGGAAACCCCTGGCAAATTTGGAACTGAAGCATAACACAGAATGGGTGGAAAACATCCGGTTTTGCCAGTCACTCAGGCTCTGAGGGGTTTTTAGCCCTCCCTCCTGCCCCTCACAGCATCCCTGCTCCCAGGGATGGAGGGGATGTAACTCACCCCTGCACCAGCACCGTTTCTGCTCTGCTGGTCCTGTGTAGGGGCACTGAATTGGTGTCCCGTCCCCAGCTGTGGTGCCTCCATGGCCACCCACGGACAGAGAGGGCAGGGCGAGCTCAGCTCAGCACAGCGTGCCCAGGGCCTCCTCCAACCCCGTGCCCGGGGAGGACGCTTTCCCAGGGGTGCCACGGGGCACTGCCACAATGCCCAGACACCACCACTCTCCGGGCAGCCCGCACAGCTCCAGGGCAGCCCCGGCCCTCCCTGTAGCGATGAGGAGGGGCTCGTGGGTCTGCCCTGTGTCGCACATCCCTCACCCGCTGGCGGCGGCCCCGACCCCGCCGGCACAGGCGGAGCGCGGGCCGGGCCGGGCTCTCACGTAGCGCTGCAGCGGAGCGGAGCCTGTGGGAGCCCCCGGGAAGAGCGGGGGCTCGGTGGGGCGGGACAGAGGCTGGGGCTGGGCCGGGCTGGGGGCGGCGGGGACACCCCGGCTGTCCCAGCGCTCCGCTCCGCCCCGCCGCATCCCCGCCCGCATCCCCGGGGGCCGCGGCGCCGCCCGCACCGGCTCGGGCGGAGGCTGAGCGCGGCCCGGGGGTGAGGAGCGGGGGGCTCGGGGACACCCCGGGGGCGGTGCGCGGCCCCGAGCCTGCCCCGGGGGCCGAGCCGGGCTGGCCCCTCCTTCGGCTCGGCCTCCCGGGGGGCGGCGGGCCCCGAGCGCAGAGCGGCGGCGGCGGGCGCTGCCGAGCCCGCTCCGCCGGGCCATGGCCAGCACCGGCTCCGCGCCCGGGGGCGCGGGCACGGGCTCGGGCTCCGGCTCGGGCTCGGGCACGGTGCTGCCCAGCCGCTTGCAGGAGACCGAGAAGCTGCTGTCGGCGACGGAGGGCAGGGAGGAGAAGGGCCTCCGCGGCTCCAAATCCTTCACGGCAGCCTTGCCCGGCGAGACGGAGCGCAACGGGCACGGGCTCGGCTACAAGTCGGTGTCGGTCGGACACCTGGAGGCGCCGCCGCTCTCGCCGTCCCGGCTGAGCCTGGGCAGAGCCTCTTCCACGGCCACCAGCACGGCGGCCCCCGAGCAGGGCCGCCCGCGGGACTACCTGGTGCTCGCCATCTTCTCCTGCTTCTGCCCCGTCTGGCCCCTCAACATCGTGGGCCTCGTCTTCTCCATCATGGTGAGTGCGGGACCCGCCAGGGCGCGGCCCCGCCCGCTCCCCCCGGCCCCGCCGCCGCCGCCCCCGACGGCCGCCCCGGAGCTGTCCGCGGTGCTGCATCGCCGGCCCCGGCGCGGGAGGCGCCCGCACCGCTCCCGCAGCGCTCCCCGGGGCCGCGGGGGCTCGGCCGGGCTGTGCCGCGCTCGGCTCCGCAGGGCGCTCCGGTGCGGGGCTGGCGAACGGGGGCGGGAGGAGGCGGGCGGGGAGCGGCACCGAGCCCGGGGCAGCGCCGGGGAGGCGGCGGGATGGAGCGGGGAAGGCAGGCGGTGGGACGGAGATGGAAAGGCAGGCGGTGAGATGGAGCTGGGAAGGCAGGCGGCGGGATGGAGCTGGGAAGGCAGGCGGCGGGATGGAGCTGGGAAAGCAGGCGGCGGGATGGAGCTGGGAAGGCAGGCGGCGGGATGGAGCTGGGAAAGCAGGCGGCGGGATGGAGCTGGGAAGGCAGGCGGCGGGATGGAGCTGGGAAGGCAGGCGGCGGGATGGAGCTGGGAAGGCAGGCGGTGAGATGGAGCTGGGAAGGCATGCGGCGGGATGGAGCTGGGGAGGCGGCGGCGGGATGGAGAGGGATATGCGGGGAGGCGGCGGCACGGAGCTGGAGGTGGGTGTGCGATGCCAGGGCAGGGCTCCGGGAAGCCCGCGGGCTCCGGTTCCTGCCGCCAGGCAGCGGGCCAGAGCCACTCGCTGGGCTTTCCCGGGAGGGAGCTGCGAGGCGAAGCAGTGGCGAGGGATCTCTCTCCGCCCCTCCTCGCCCAGCCCTGCAGCACTGGAGAGACCCTGGCTGGAGGCTGGTTCCTGTTCTCAGACACTTCAATGTGTCAGGTGCACCTGCAGCTCCTTTAATTGCCCTGGAGAAGCAATTTCCTCCACTAAATATCCCCCACAGCTCAGCAAACACACAACAGCCGAGCAGGGGAGAATGAAGCCTCCCACCCACCTCGGGTACAGGTGGCTCAGTCAGCTCAGCCCTACAGGCACAGCCACCCCCTTCCCTTACCCATCAGATGCTGCTCTCTTGTACAGCTGCCCAGCACCTCTTGTGCCTTGGATTGCAACAAAGGCAAACCTTTTCTTTGAAAAACATCTCAATTACCTGCTTACTGCACAGAAATGCACTAAGGGGCACCTGCAGCCAGCACACCCCCAAAAACCAACAACAACTTGGAGGCAGACACTGGCAGTTGCCACAGAAAGCCCTCTGGAGAGACCCATTTCCATTTTGAGGAGGAATCGTGGTTTCTGCCAGTGCCAGCTGTCATCTGCACAGTACAGTTGTGTGGCACAGCCTGTTTAGGCAGCCCAGGGAAGGCAGCCAGCCCTGCTTGGCTTTGCTCTGCAACGGGAGGAAAAGCAGCTGGGTATTGCACAGCATGGCAATAAACAAGGGCTCTCACGGGGATTTTCCAGCCACATTAGCCTTCATGCAAAATAGATTCTCACACTCTCCCTTGCAGGCACTGGAGCCTGCAGGGCAGTGGGGATGGGCCTTGGGCTGCATGAGCCCCACGGAGTAGGAGAGTAGGCAGAGAAAAAAGAGCTGGAGTCAGTTAATCCTGCCAGGCAGAGAGGGCTGAGTGTAGTGACCGTGTCACACCCAAAGGCAGGCAGGACCAACAAGGCAACAAGACTATTTGGCTGCCCTCAGCTCCCAGAGCTGGGCAAAGGGAAGCCCAACCCCTAAAGCAGAAGGCACAGGTGTGCTCAGATGAGCTTGATCTCCAGGACAAACACACACAGCCCAAAAGTAGCCAGTGGGCATCCTCTGATCCCTTCACAGTCATCTCTGCATTCCCTGCCCTGGGACTCACTTGATTTATTCCTGCCCTCTCTAGTCCTGGCCCTGCCTACACCATCACCCCCTCCACACACCCCCCTGACAGCCAGGGATCTCCACATGGCACCAGCAGAGCAGGATGAGAAGAGATCCTTCCTCTGTGCTGACCCTGGGGAACCAGGAAACATCTGTCTGTGTCCTGTGCCAGCAGGAACAGCCCTCAGAGCATGGGCTGATGTTTCACCTGCTTACAGCAGGGAGGAATTCAGCTCCCAGTGACCCCCTCGGTTCCCACAGCCTTAAATCTTCTCACAGACTAAACCCCAGGAGTGCCTGATCATGCACAAACCTGAGCAGGAACGAGGTTTTTGTGCCTCCCATCACCTGGAGGAACAGAAAGACCTTTCCACAATGTGCTGACATTCCTTTAGCTCTGCAACTGTGCTTTTCTTTCCTAAGTCAATGCTTTTGCACATGAAAGCTTTTTTCTGGGTAATAAGCATCCAGAGAGGAAAGCAAATGAATGCTTCTTAGTTTAGTGGCTCATAAATCATTTGCCAAAAGCTGCTCTCAGATCCCAGCAGGGCCTATGGCCAGAGGTGGAAAAAGCCTCTGCTTTTGCCTCCAGCCCATTCCTGCTAACGCTGGTCTTGTGGAAATGAGTTACCTGGAGGCTCCTCCACTGCCCCGTGGACGTGTTTTCTTCACCAAGTGAGGGTCTGGCTGCACTGAGGGGCTCAGGTCACTCCCCAGGCCAGAGAGTGGGACTGGTGGACACATTCCCACCAACCTGCGGCCACACTGGGGAAAGGAGCAGAGAGGTCACGACATACAAAACTCCAAACAATATCAGGGAAGTGAAAAAATCCAGCCAGAACCCCCACATAGCAACATGAAGGGCAATTCTGCACAGCACTTGGTGTCCCAAGTACTGGCATTCCCCAAAGGTGTGGGAGAAGTCAGACTATCCTCACCCATTTTAAATGCCACAGTCATCTCTCCAAGTCTGGAGTTCTGACACCTCTCTCATTATGTTTCTTTCAACAAAACACAGGGGTTGTTGAGGATTAATGATTTATTTTGAGTCACTGGGGGAAGGAGGCAAAGAGCATCCAAAGCCAGTTCATAAACTGGGAAAGATTGCGGGAAAGAGGAGATGATGATTTGTGTTCCTCAACCCTGGGACTAGCACAGAAAAGTAATAGCTTTTGTTTGCAACAAGGCCACTTAGAGGAAAAAACCCATTTTGAACAGTAAGTGGAACAGGTAGCAGTGGGGAACAGGTAAGATGAGTAAGATCTGGCTGAGCCAGCCGGGCCTGGCCCCACGAGTGCTGCAGGACAGCACCCACTTCAAGGTCCTTCAGGCTCTCCAGCCCTGGGCTGTGCTGTGGAGTCCCCTGGCACACTGAGACTCATCCCCCAGAGCCTTTCTGAGCTGTTCTGTCTCAGCAAGTCTCAATTAATAAACAAGATGTTAATGTTTTCATGTGGAAAGCAAAACACAGGATTAGTGATACTAGAGAGCTATAATCAAACTGTTCCACATCAATGAATAATATACGTACAGTACCAAATGCTTGCTGAACACCCCATGCCAGTGCTGATGTGTTTTTTGTAATTGTTCAGGATAAATGAGCAATAAACACTTCCAGAAAGCTGTGGTGATAAATACATTGAATTTGTTAGCCTGTATATTTTCCCTAGCAGACAGCTAAAACTGCATATTTCACTGCAGTCTAACCCACACCCTGCCAAAATATTACACGTGTTACAAACCCAGAGCCTCAAAAGGCAACTCCCCAGTGCTGGAGCTGGGGGTGAGCAGGGCAGGGATCCTGGGCTGGTGCCCCCTGCCCATCTCTTGCCACCAGTCCAGGAGGCTTCATGTTGTCACCTCCTGTTCTGGAATGAAAATAGCTCTTGGCTGCATCCCGTGGCTTTGGAGCCAGCCTGGCAAAGCTGCTGGCAGGGCCAGGGGGAAGGAGGTGCTGAGGCCTCTGGGTGCTGGGGGGGATGTGCAGGGGGCACTGAGGGGGCAGGATGTTTGCAGGGGGGCAGGGGAAGCTGCTGCCAGCCTGTCTGAGGCTCTGCTGGGTTACTGAGGTGCTGATACAAATCAAAATGAGTGCATGGAAACCTCCAAAGCTACATTTTACCTACGGAGCAGCTGCCAGTGCTCAGCCTGGGCTGGGGATGTTTTGGTCACGGTGCTGCCAAGAGGTGGTGGCATTAAAGCAGAATGAATGGGAAATAGGGGAGTAACATCAAGTATTTGTTTGTTCAGATTGTCACTGAGGTTTCCTGGTTGGTGCTGGAGCTGGACTTGGCCTCTCAGCTCTTAGTTTATTATTTATTTTTTTAAACCCCCATATGTCTCACTTTGAGCTGTCAAGGCCGTGGGCTCAGGGAGGGGGTTTGTCTGCACCTTGTGAGAGCCCAGGGGGCAGCTCTGTCCCCCTGGTCACAGAGCTCTCAGTTTGGGGGTGCAGCCAGGGAGCCCCCCGAGGTGCAGCACCCTCAGAGGGCTCTCTGTGTCCCCCCAGTCGAGGAACAGTGGGCAGCAGGGGGACACGGACGGCGCGCGGCGCCTCGGGCGCATGGCCAGGCTGCTCAGCATCGTCTCCATCGTCCTGGGCACCATCATCATCGTGCTCTACATCTCCCTCAGCGTCAGAGGTAACACCCCTCCCCTTTCCCCAGCTCAGCCAGAGCAGGAACCTCCCCTGGCCCAGCTCCAGCCCAGGGGGGAGGGCACACCTGCCCCATCCACCCCCCTCGGGCAGGTGGGGCTCCACTCCCACCCTGAGGGAAGGGGACAGCTCTGACCTCCTGTGCAGCCCAGGCTGGTCTGACCACCCCCAGCTGCACCCACAGACACACAGACACACCCACAGACACACAGACACACCCACAGACACAGACACACCTGCAAAACACCCCAGAGAATGGGCTCCTTGCAGTAACAACACACTGTCCAAGTGACCAGCATGGAAAGCCCTCCCTGAGCACTCCAAAGTGCTGTGGGGACCATACCCTGGTGAAAGGTTTTGCCCTGGTGGAAGGTTTTGCCCTGGCAAAGGCTGTGGTGGGGTTAGAAAAGTGGATTAGTGTAAAACCAGAAGGGTTTCAGGTGTGGGAAATCAAACCCCCCCAGAAACACTCACCCACAAATCAACCCACCCAGAAATACAATTCCAAAATGTTTGGGGAACCTCCCAAACACAAACTCACCTGCCAAATCAGCACAGCTCAGGCAAGCAGGGACCTCAGAACCACCCAGAGCCCAAACCAGGAGCGTAAGGGAAACACCTGTGCCCACCTGAGGCTGCCCTGAGACTCTCTTTCTCTTCCAGTTTCCTAGAAGAGGTTTCAGCATGCAAAGACCTCGAAGAGGAGGAAGACAACTTTCCTTTTGGGGTTTTTACTTTCAGCCTTGCAACCAACAGAATTGTGCCCGTGCAGGTGGGCAGCCCTGGGCAGCTCTGGAGGGAAGGAGAGCATGTTTCTGTTCACTCCTGGAGACGAGTCTGTGCAGGTGACGGGAGGAAAACCACGGGAGAAGGAATGGGAAAGGCCATGGGACACCCAGTGGAGAGGAGAAGGGGGAAATCCACTACCTCATTCCCCTCCAGCAAAACTCACGGAGTGGGGAGACAACTAAAGTGCAGCAGGAGGAGAGAGTTTCAAGAACAAAGTTTGTTTTAAAAGAAAAATATAAGGCGAGAACAGGACATTTTGAGGAATCCTCCTAAGGATTTTGGCACAAGTCACTGGAATCTTGGGGGGTTGTTGGTTTTTAAATCATCAGATTCTCTGTCTCTACAAAACAAAATGAAGCTCAAACTGCCATCAGGAGCTGAGAGCTGTTGCACACAGGAGGAGGGAGAGCAGAGCTGAGCAGGCCCACGGCTCTGCCCCGCGGCGGCTGCAGGACGTGGTGGGTGCTTTTGTATTTTTGATGAAAAAAAAAAGAGACAATGACCATTTGCATGCCTTTGGGAATGTTCTCCGTGTCTGTTCCTACCAGCTCTTTTATCACTTAAGGCAGATCTCAGAGCTGGCAGAGCAGGATGTTGCTGCATGAGAACCTCAGGCTCCTCCTCACCCCGACCCCATGGAGGGCTTTTTAAAGGAAGGAAAAATCAGGTGTTGCTGTGAGCCCACCCCTCCTTCTGTGCACCCGGGGAGGTCCCACTCCTGGCACCCAGACAGGGCCTGGTTAATCTGTAGCAGCAGCACCAGGGCACAGACAGCCCATGCCATCCACTGCACCCTGATGTCACACCATGTCAGCGTGTCCAGCCCCTGCCAGGTCAGTGCTCATCAAACTCACCCTTTGGGGCTCCAGCTTAGGGTCTTCCAGGAGATTTCCAGGGGCATGGAGGAGTTTTGGACCCCTGCTCCTCTCCCTGCACCCTTCACATGCTCTTCTGCATCTCTGAAAATCTCCAGCGTTCCTGGAGCTGGCAGGGGTCAGTTCCACAGGTCATGTTACTTTTTATTGTTTTATATTTAACATAACAAGAAAACAGACTTTGCTCCTCCCACTCTGCCTGTAGGAACCACCTCCCCATGTCTTCCACACCACCCCAAGCAGCTCCCTTGGCTGTTTCCATGGGATACAATTCCAACACTCCCTCAAGCCTCCCTCCAGCCCCATCCCTTGGCCTTCCTGCCCAACCCATCCTTGCTGTGGGTTGTTCCTGGGCTTGGCCTCTCCTCATCCCCCCAGACTATGCAAAGTTTCATTGCCTGTTGTTTTAGTCAGGCTTTGTAGGTGACCTCTGCCCATGTCCACTGGCTCCCTGTTACCCGAGTCTCTGTTATCCAAACTTTGCTGACACAAATTGTGACCAAGAGCTGCACTCCCTTGACCTTTCTGCTCACCTGGGACCCAGAAATATGGACTGACTGAGAAATCTGGTCCTTCAGGGCACTTCTGCTCCCCAACAGCCTGAAAACCACCCCACACCTCAGACCAAACAATGCCCCTGAGGGCTGCTCTACATGGAGAGTCCACCACACACCACAGGAAGCTTCTCAACACGGTGACTGTTTGGCACTGACCTCCTGTCTGGGCTGTGAATGAGCTCCTGGGGTAGCACAGGGAGGGGCTGAGCTGTAAATCCACACTGCAGTTACTGTGCACAGACATGGCTGTGGAAACCCTCCTGTCCCCTCTTTGATTGCTCCTCTTCACAGGGTTTTCCTTTGCTAGACATGATTTGGATCCAGGGGGTGGGAAAGCCAATCCCCCAGGCATGCTATTCCCAATCTTCTCTGCCCTAGAAGGGATTCCAGGGACTCACAGCAATAGCACATCACTCCAGCACTTTCCTGGGCTCCATTCCCACCCACCCCTTTGCCAGCACTTTATTACCAACAACTGGCTTCTAAAATGGACCAAATCTGCAATTCTTCTTCTCAATTTATCTTTATGTTTAGCAAACAGGGGCCACTGAGGGCTGCTGGGTGGGAGCTCCCACCTGCATCCTCTGTGCAGGTGCCCCTTGGCACCCCATCCCTTCCTCCCAGGCTTTTCAGAAACCCTCCCTTGGACATTCCAACCTTCATCTTATGGTTGTTGAAATCCCATCAAATCCCCCAAACTTTAGTTCTTCAACTCTTGAGCCCAAAAGCTGCTTGCTGGCAAACCTGCTCTTTTCTTGGAGCCACGTAAAGGCAGCTCTGCCTGTCCTGCATCTGCTCCCTTTGCCCTCTGAGCTGCAGGAATTCAGTGATGGGAAGAGCTGAGCAAGCTCCTCCTTGGGCAGGAAGGGCTGAAATTCAGGGAAAAGTGAATTATAGTCCTTGGGAGTGCCAAGCATTTATTAAGTAAGACTTTAAATGCTCTTTTATCATTATATAAAGCCTCTCATCTTAAGTGCTTTCCCTCATCCAGAGGATGAATCCCTGGCTCCCCCCACGGGCTGGGCTCACATTACTCTGCTCTAATTGCAGGGATGGCAAATGCTCATCACAGGCACTGAACAGCCCCACAAACAACCCCCTTTTCCTTCTCCTCAACAGAAACCTGTTTGAACACAAACTCCCTTTGAACCTGATTGTTTCAAAGGGCTCTGCACGAACCCTCATCCCCCACTGCAGTTCAGGAGGGGCTGGGGCAGCTGCCCCAGTTTCCCCCTCTCTGCCCACGTTTGCTGCTTTGCCACACTTTGCCCTCAGCATTTCCACCCCAGAGCAATGTGGGAGTCCCACGGGCTCCTTCCTCCCATCCTCTGCCTCTCCCTTACCCAGGCAGGTCTTGCTGGCAATGACATGTCACTCCTGGGCTCCTCTGCAAGGGGCTGGGGAGGGGGAATGTCTGCCCTGGGCTCCCTGCAGAGTCCCTGCCCTTCCCAGCACACACCTCTTCATGTGGACAAGGGGAGCAGATCCTGCCTTTTATATGAAATCCAAGCCTGTCCTGTCCATGCTGAGCCCAGGCAAAGGCTGCAGAAAGGCACCCACTGGGCTGCTCCCAGGACTTCTTCACTCTCCAATGCCCCCCAGACTGCCCTGTCATTTTGTTACTTACCCCTGAACCACAGCCAGGGCTGCCCTGTCGAGCTCAAGTAATTCAGATTTAAGATTGTTTTTCTTTCAGTATACATCCTTTAATTTTGGCAAAACCAGTCAGGTTTGGACTGAAAACTTCCCTGCTTGGGCACAAGCCAGGGGTAGGGGGAAAGCAGCCCTTTCAAAGTGGGAATATTTGTAAAGCATTTGCTGACACCAGTAGATAGAGAAATTCAAACTATAAACACCCATCCAGGAGAAGAAACAGCAGAAAGGGAAGGTGTGCAGGGTCCCCCTGGCAGCCCTGGCCCCTCCTGGGAGCAGAGCCCCTGTTGGATGTGCCAGGACACGATCCTTGGTGTGGGTCCATCCCCAGGGCCACAGCACTGCCCCCTGTGCCCAAGCCAGAGGGCACAGCCACGGGTCACACCCAGCATGGCCCCCCCAGGACCTGCAGCTGCTTCTCTTTGCTGAGGAATGTTTCTTTTCCTGCAGGATGGTATGGTATAGCTTATATACTTTCTTTGTATTTCTTGGCATGAGAAAAAATTAAAATGTAACATGCATGGTCAAAGCTGAACTGGTTTCTTCTGTCTAAATGAGCAAAAAATTACCCCAACTACTCATTTAACTGTTGCTTCACACTCCAAGAGCAACCAGTTGGTATTTTGGGTGCAGTGGGTTGCAAATAATATGTACAGGCCGAGAGCAGAAGAAAACAGCCCAAGTGAGAGCAGAGGAAGGTGCAGAGAGATCAGCCTGGGGGGGAAGCAGCTGCTGTGGGAGGCTCTGCCAGCCAGGAGGGCACAGGGAATGGCACAAACCCCCCTGCCCTGCAGGGCACAGGGAATGGCACAAACCCCTCTGCCCTGCAGGGCACAGGGAAGGGCACAAACCCCCTGCCCAGGAGGGCACAGGGAAGGGCACAAACCCCCCTGCCCTGGAGGGCACAGGGAAGGGCACAAACCCCCCTGCCCTGGAGGGCACAGGGAAGGGCACAAACCCCCCTGCCCTGGAGGGCACAGGGAAGGGCACAAACCCTCCTGCCCTGCAGGGCACAGCCCTGGCACAGCCACCCCAGTGGGCCAGAGCTGCTGCACAGCCTCCAGCTCACAGCAACGTGTTCAGCCCTCCTGTTTATCCCACAGCCCTTCTCTCAGACTACATTACCCCCCTCCCCAGCTCTGCAGCTCACTGGGGCATTTTTAACAAATTAAAACACATTTCTTTGGTCTGTCCATTCCCCTCTGCTTTGAAAACTGCAAGTCTAATTAGATCTGCTGGTTCTTGCTCCTCACCAGCCTCCCGTGGTAACCACCCAAATGATGCTCTTGCTGTTCAGTCTCCCAGCCCAGGGCTCAGGGAGCAGCTGCTCCAAAAGCTCCAGAGCACCAGCCAAGATTAATTCCCCACAGCCCCACAGGTCCCACTCACACCACACCAGCTGCTCCTGCTCTGCACCAAGGCTGGACCTGGCACAAACCTCCTGTCCCCCCAGCTCAGCCCTCCCCACTGCCCCTGCCCACCCAGCAGGGAGGAGGCACCACTGCCAGCACAAGGTGGGCTTTGTGTGGGCTTTGGCCACACAGCTGGGACGGCAGGGCAGGTCCAAAGAGCCACAGCTGTGTGTCCTGGGGGAGAAACAACCCACAGATGTTGGGGAAGTCCAGGGTAACAATTCCTGCCATTCAGCAGAGCAGAAGGGGCTGTGGCTGTGGCTGGGGGTCCCTGTGCACAGCAAGACACTGGTATGGAGGGTCCTGCTGGGGAAGCTTTGGAGGAACAGATGCCACAGACACACCAGCACATCCTGGCTGAGGTTGCTTCAAACCACCTTCAGCCTTTTTTGTGTAGTACTTAAAGAATTCAGAAGGCAAGAAGATTGAGCAGAAAATAAGCCCTGGTTCTGTCCTGGGGGAGGAGGGTTTGAGTCACACAAACCCCTCACCATGGAGAGGTTCCCCTTCAGTGGTGGATTCCCCTCGGGGCACCCCGACCGTCCCCAGCAGGGCAGAGGGAGCTCCAGACTTCAAAGGCAGGCTGGGCTCTGATGTCTCACTAAAGAGGAGGCAGAGCCAAGTGCTTCAGCTCCTGTTTTATTAATACCCTGCTCTGATGGGCTCATGTATAATAGATTTGCAGAGGAACAGCAAGAGAGTTACATCCAATTTCCACGTTGCAATGTTTTCTGCTAAACGTTATAGGCTCTCCCTCCACTCCCAGAGTTTGTCTTCACTAATGAATTTCCATGAGTTTGGGGTTCAAGCAAAGGACAAAAAGTTGGTCCCCAGTTCTTTAACTGGTTTCCAGGACTTTGCTCCAGTCAGGAGCTCCAGATTGAAAGCAGAGGGAAAAGCTTTCCATTTTTTCTCCCCTCAGCACTGGCTGCTGGTGAGGGAGCAGCTCAGGGATTCCCTGGGCTCACTCAAAGCCAGCACAGCCTCTCAGGAAGCCATTTGGGAAGGGCTGGAGCCTGAGCCTGGGGCAGCAGCACCTCAGGGGGACAGCTCAGGGCTCAGGGGAGCAGCAGAGTCCCTGTGATGAGCAGCACATGGACATCCTGGCTCTGGGGTCTGCAGAGACCCAACCCTGTCCAAAAGAGAGGGGATTTCAGCCCAGACTTCCCCCTGCTCACAGAGCAGCTTCTGAGCTGCAGAGATTTAAAACAAGATGCAATTTGGATACATGGTGCACCAAACACACTCCTGGTAGACTTCAGTAAAAGAGCAGATTGACAACAAATCTGACTCTGTGAGGGTGCCCAAAGACTCCACCTTCCTATTTTCCTGCCCAGATCCAGCAGATCCCTTTACAGATGAAGGCTCTGCATGTTGCAGTTCAGAGCCATCACCACTCCCCTGCCAGGTCAGGGCAATGCAGCCACAGCTCCTGTACCCACACAGAGACACAGGGCCAGGAGTGCAGCTGAGCACAGATCACTGAGCTTGGAGACACCTCTGAGAGCATCCCTGAGCTTGGAAACACCTCTGAGAGCATCCCTGAGCTTGGAGACACCTCTGAGAGCATCCCTGAGCTTGGAGACACCTCTGAGAGCATCCCTGAGCTTGGAGACACCTCTGAGAGCATCCCTGAGCTTGGAAATATCTCTGAGAGCATCACTGAGCTTGGAGACACCTCTGAGAGCATCACTGAGCTTGGAAATATCTGTGAGAGCATCACTGAGCTTGGAGACACCTCTGAGAGCATCACTGAGCTTGGAGACACCTCTAAGAGCACCGAGTCCACCCCAGCACTGCCATGGTCACCACCAAACCATGGCCCAAGTGCCACACCCACATGCCTTTTGAACACTTCCAGGCCCAGGGATTCCCATGGTAGATGTTCCCATCACATCTCAGACTCATCTTTTCAATCAGACAAGACATATTTGACAGACTTTGCAGAGGTTTGGATTGGGTGCTGAGGGTTCAGGGTTTATGCAAAGCAGGAGGGCCTGGTGTGCCCAGTGGGAAGTGCAGCAGCAGATCTGGGCACTGCTCTAAACCAGGACCTCTCCTTTGTGCTGGTTCCTGCCACATCCTTCAGAAAATGAAACCTCCTGGAATACCTAAAATAGAGGACTGGGGATTTCTCCATGAGCTGAGCTACCCAGTTCCCCAGCTAAAAAATGACAAGCAACCATTGCCTGCTGGCCCTCATTGTCTGCAGCTGAGCTGGGCTGGGAGATGCTATTCTTGGTCAGGAGCCTGGGAAGTTGTTTGCTTTAATAGCACACAGCGTGGAACAAAGCAAAGCCTTCCCAGCAAATGCCTCTTTCTGCTGAGCTCCTGCACCTCCTGGAAAGGTTTAATTACAGGCTGCACATTCCAAAGCAGTTTCTCCCAGTTATTTGGTCTCAGGTACAATTTCATCAAACCTGTGTTTTATGCTCCTTCCCAGCAAGGTGTAATGCAAACAGATCACTTGGCCAATTCCAGCTGGGCAGAAAAACAAACCAGCAGCTGATGCCCTGCACTGTAATTCATCACTGGTGTGAAGGGGCCAACCCAGGGATGCAGCAAACAGCAATAAACTGAAAGGGATGTGAGTAAGAGCTGCCACCCCTAAAGCAATGCTCTAGTTTTACCTGGATGTTTGATTGCAAAGCATAGAGTGGCTACAAGCTGAAATGTCCCAAAAAAGGAGTTAAAACAGCTCTTCCTCCCCTGCCCAGAACTCCCAGACCACAGTGAGCCCACCCCTCACCTCCCAAGGGCATCAGCACCACCACAGCTGCAGACAGAACTCGGCTACTGAGTTAAGGAATATTTTTCCCAAGGAAGGACAGGAGGAGCTCCCTTCCCTGGGATGTGGTTTGGTTGAACCCAGGGATGCTGCTGGTGGGGCAGAGTGGGCAACATGTGTCTGCCTGGCATGGCAAAGGCACAGAGAAGCTCTGCTGGCACAGACACAGGTGGCTGCAGGACCTCAGGTGTGCCCAGACCAGACAGAAGTGCACCTGAATGGATGACAGAGGTCCAGACACCACAATGCCCAGGGCAGTGCCACTCCCAGCCCTCCCTTCCCCTCCCAGAGCCATCTCAGCACAACTCGACCTGGAGCAACCCCAAAGTACTGCAAGAACTGATCATCCCCCAAGGTTTGGTTTGCTATTTTAAAACAATTGCATCTAAGCCAGAGCATAGGCTTGAAAATTATTTACATTTCCTGAGATGTTTGGAAGGACAGGAGGAGCTGCCAGCAGGTCCCTCAGTCCTGCTGCAAGGAACAGGCACAATGAAGGTGCAGCCACCACCTGAATGCAAAGACCTATTTGTGCTGAGAAGGCAGAGACACACCAGGAATGGTCTCTCTGCAGCCCAAGCCCCTCCTGCCTCTTTCCAAGCCATATTTCTTTACATAAGCAGTGCTTGCTTTTATAGACCTGACTCACAAACCTCCCCACCTCAGTAATATTTGTAAGTAAATTTAGCACTGGTGATGCATCCTGACCTAGAGGGAACTCCATTTATGGCATAGCAGGGAAATATCCACCTATCCCCCCTTCTGCACTTGGGTGTTCTCCTGCACCCAGGAGACAGCCTGCTGAGCTGCCAAGGCCAGTCCAGCCTCCCCTGACACTGGAGAGTGGCAGGGACCTCATGGGATCCCCACTTGTTCAGCACCACAACACAGGGACCCACCAGACTCCCTTGCACAGTCCAGTTACTTTGTAATGTAATAAATTATGGTTTGTGTTAAGGCTGGACCTGCCAGGGACACCTTTCCCAGCTGCTCACCATTTGTTTTTACACCTGCAACATTCCAGAGCATCCCACAGCACCTCAAGGAAAGGTTCCCTCCAAAATCGGATGTTTCAGCAGCATTTGAGCCTGAGAGCAGCCAGGTCAGCACGGGCTGCAGGCCGAGGATCTGCAGCAATGCCATGGCCAGGCACAGCACAGCAAACAGCTCAGGAAGTTTCCACTGTACAGCTGGCAGCTCAATGGGACTTTGCAACCTGCAGAGAGAAGCTTCTATTTTCAGTGCAGCTTTAGAAAGACTAAAGATGAAGAATATCGTCCCCACTTCCAAGAATTCTGCATCAGACAGATGGGTTTGGGCAAGGAAGATAAGAAAGGAAACAAAACACCTAAACTCTCCCTTTTCCCAGCGTTTGTGGGAGAGCACCACGCTGTGCTCCTGCACCAGAGGGGTATCAGTGACTTCTCTTCAGGTGTGGCTTTGATTGATAAGCTTCAAGCTACCCTGGACAGCCTTTGTGGGCTTCAAAGCAAGGATGAGTTCTTTAAAAGGAAACAAAAAATCACGAAACCAAAAATAAATTCATGTGTTTGAAATGTCTGGTTGAAGACAAACACCCAGGAGGGAAGTGAGAACTGGATGGGCAGCACAGAGAGCAGCAAAGAGACACAAGAGGTGAGATCTAAATGGCCACAATCACAGAGACCTCTCAAAATCCCACCACTGGCTGACAAAGGGCTCACAGGGCGCCAAAACAAGGCGGGCAGAAAATAACCCACGCTGGGAGAACTGCAAATGCTGCTCAAAGGCGCAGGGACTGCGATCACAGCCAGGCTGCTCCTGCCGCGCTCAGCGCTCCCAGAACTGGGTTAGCGGAGCCTCAGGGTCCCATCGGAGCAAAGAACAGGGAGGGCCGCGACAGGGAGGGCCGCGACAGGGAGGGGGCCGCGACAGGGAGGGGGCCGCGACAGGGAGGGGCTGCGACAGGGAGGGGGCTGCGACAGGGAGGGGGCTGCGACAGGGAGGGGGCTGCGACAGGGAGGGGGCTGCGACAGGGAGGGGGCTGCGACAGGGAGGGGTGAGCAGCAGCGCACACACCCAACAACACAGCCCCGAAAGCACACACACCACAGCAGCCCCGACAGCCCCAAGAGGCTGCAAAGGAGGGGCAGTGAGGCACCAGCAGGCTCAGGGTGTTCAATGAGCACAGCCTGATGCCAAGCCCAGCGCTGGCAGCTCAGCTCCTGCACTGGCCATGGGGGATGCAGGGCTGGCACTCAGCAAATGGAAACACCTCGGCAAACGCCGGGGTTTGCCACTGAACCGTCCCCAGATCCAGAGCAGGGAGCTGCGCATCGCCCACGCTCAGAGGAGCAGCCAGAGCCGCTCCTGCCCCTCTGCGGGAATTCCGACCGGAGCGCTCGGCTCTGCCAGCAGGAAATCTGCTCTGGAGCGGCACCAGGGCACGGAGCAGGGCACGGAGCAGGGCAGGGCACGGAGCAGGGCAGGGCAGGGCAGGGCATGGAGCAGGGCAGGGCAGGGCATGGAGCAGGGCAGACTCATCCATAATGCAGCACACCCACCGTGGGGGCCTGGCAGGAAGGGCAGCACTTGCCAGCAGGAACAGCACCGTTCTGGGAGGGGGATGGTTAAAAATATACACTATGGTACTCCTGTGCCACTATAAATTATTGACTGTGCAGGGAGCAGGAAAAAGGATTCAGTGCCATTCATAATTCATTTTCTAATCCAAACGAAGATGGAATTTTATGCACCACTTATTACCAGCGCCACAACTGGAGAAACCAACTGCACTTCCCACCATCTGAAACCAGAACTGCCTTTCCATTTTCAAAAGGTTTTGGAAGTTCCAGCTTCAAACATGCAGTCAAAGCCGTCCCTGGGGAAAGCATCTGGTCATCCTGAATATTTAGCAGGCATTAAGGATAGAGAAATGTAGCTCTGCTTTAGAGCTCTGCCATGAGGAATCCCTCCCTTCACTCCCAGCCTCACACACAGACAGGCAGCACCTGCCAGGCAGCTCCCCTGGTTTGAGACAATAACTCTGAATGGCACTGAAAGATTTAGCATTGAAAGATTTAGATATTTTTAGAAAGATTGCAAACCCATGAGGTCCAGAGGGATCCTTCAGGCACAGAACTGCCTGGCTGGAACACAAGGAAGGAGGTGAATCAGACCTCAGCAGGGCTGGAAAACTCCAGGAACAGCCTCCTGTCTGTTCTGAACACAGAACTTCACAGAGAGACTCTTGGCACTTACCTCTAAAGACAACTGTCCTTGTTCCACTTGTCCAGCCCCTTCCCAGGCAGAAGTGAAGTCCAGGGCTGCTCATGCAGGCAGGAGGAACACACCCCATCAAACCAGGCACTGTGGGTCAGGAAATGTTCCATCCCCTCTGATATTTGTATAAAACTGGAGAACACACTAATTGGTATGTCCAGGAGCAATTCTAAAGCAGCAAGATGCATCTTCTCTGGATCCTCCCTGAGGTTGGGTGGGCAGATTGTCACGGGGGAAAGAACCAAGCACCTTGCTTAGAATTCTAACTTATTATTAAATTACATATCAAAGCCTTTTTAATACATATAGAGAGTGCACAATAGGTGAGAACAAAAATAATTACAGTTACAATAGAAGTTTCAAGAACTTATATGAAAAGAAAAAATTCAGAAAGTGCAACCAGAAACTCAGTGACAAGGTCTGAGATGTATTGTGAGAAAGGGCTTGTTTTGGGTCTAGTTTGTTGAACTGCTTTCCCCACTCAGTACCAGACACACCAACAGCTGGTTCTGCACCCAGAGCTGAAAGCACCACCCTGCAGTGCCAGGAGAGGGGCAGGGCACAGAGAGGGCACCAGAACATGGCTCAGCTCTGGCTCAGTGTCTCCCCTGCCCGTTGCTCTGAAGGGTTTCATAATTCAGTACTGCCATAAAGGGTTTCAGAAGGATTTCCTCCTTCAGCAGTGACACAGCTGTTACCTCTCCTTCCTGTTTCAAATGAAAGCTTGGGATAAAATTAAAAATAGGAGAAGATTGTGCATCAAGAGATCTTGGGAGACAAGTTGCTACATTTAGAGTTAAACCCGTGGTGACTGAATGAGCTGCACCATCAGAACTGGTGGCCCAGCCCTGGCTCCCTGTGCAGAGGTTTGGGAATGCAGCACCTCGTGGGACACAGCCCTGCAGAACAGGCTGACAACTCTTTATCTGACACTTTCACATCACCTAAAAATCTACTTTTGCTTTCCCATTCCCAACACCCAGCACGGAACTGACTCTTGTCACAGCAACCTTAAGACCATTCAAAGAAAGGATTTCTAAACTACAAATGAAAATCCTAATTGGTTCCTCAGTGTAATGAGGATCCAGCAGGACAGTGCAGATCAGACAAACACATAAAGGAACAGGCTGAAGAACAGATGAAAACATTCCCAGCCGTGTGAAATGTGGCAAAGTTACCAACACAATCCCCTGGAGCCAGAGCCTGGCCAGGCTTGGAGCAGCTGCTTGTCCAGCAGGAGGGATGAAGTGGAGTTTACAGGCAGTGTGTGTGTGAAATGTGCCATCAGAAATACTATGCATGTTCTCCTTTCAAGTCAGTGCTCAGCAAGAATTTCCTTAGCACAGTTCTAACTGGTTATGAAACTGCCATTCTGGCAGGAATTGCAGAAATGAGAATTCTTTAACCACATTTTTCTCCCTCAGAGCAAGAGGAACACACAGAATGAACGACTTGGAGGACGTATTTAGCAAGAGGAGACACACAGACCTATATTTGGGGATTTGTGATTAATTACTCCAATCCCCTGCTTTCCTTTTGCAGCCCATTGCTGTGAGCAGAGGGCTGGGCTGGCAGAGGAGGTTTGAGGCTGATTCTCCTGAGTGAGCAGGTCCCTCCCAGGCAGAGGCAGAGGCAAACACACCTCAGGGGGCACAGCCCAACCTCCCCTCCCTCTGCCAGGGGACCACGAGATGATCAGCAGGGAAAGCTCCAAGGATAATTAAATGTCTTTTCAACACAAAACTGACTCAAAACCAGCACAAATAAAAACCATGGAGGGGCTGCCAACACCAAAAAACCATTTCCAGTAAAGCTTTATCAGAGATAATTCAGCATATTTCCATTTTTATACTAAAATATATTGGTGCCTCCGTAACATTTTCATAACATGAAAAATCAATTATGTTTACATATTTATTATAATCTACATATTTCCCATAGCAGCTTTTTCACACAATATGATTAAATATATGCACCAAATAATCAGTTAAGTCCAGTAAAAAGACTTGTTATAAGATTAAATAAATGAATTTATTTACGGTACTGCAGATCTTCTATTGCCAACTACAGAGCAACCAAATCCTGCCAATCCCAAACAGATGCACAAGAGCTGAGCAGGGTCCCCTGGGCTGGAGGAGCAATCAAAGCAAAGGCTTTGGGGAGAAAAGGTTTGATCTCCCAACACACAGAGCCAGGAATAAACCTCCTTTATCCATCAAGCTTTGTCATAAACCCATTTAATAAACATTTCATCTCCAAGCAGGAACATTCCCAAATCAACCAAATAATCACCCTATATTTAAAATACAAGCCCCACAGTTTTGTAGGTATTGATTCCAAATGCCTCCTAATCCCAACGACAGGGTGAGTGATTAGGAGCCTTTTTCACTAATCACACAGTTATTGGTGTGCAAAGAAGCCTCCAAGTCCAGACAGACACTGTGGGTGTCTCAGGGGGGTTTTACAGCCCAGCCAGGCACGAGTCTCTGCTCCCCCCAGAGGAACTCACTGACACTGCAAAGTGCAGGAACACACCGTGTGTGTCCCACTGGACTCTGCTGCAGAGAACCCAGAGCTGTGCCAGTCTGTGGGTGAGGACAGACATGGAACCACTGTCAGTGGATTGTGACAAGAGTTAATCAGGTTCTTAGAAAGGTATTTCAGTGCCTTGGCTTGAATCGATTGGGTTATGATATGACAGATGGAAAAGTGCTGTTGAAAGAGCAGAAAAATCCATCCTTTGGGAATCTGCAATATCAAAGCCACTCCTGATGTCAGCTTTGTGTAGAGACAAACACAACAGCAATTGGTCTGCACATCTGGACCAAAAAAGTGTTTTTCCCCCCAGCTAATGGTAAATAATACTTGTTTCACTACCCATCCATTCAGCTCTTTACTAGGAGGAGTCATGCCCACACCCCTTGCAGGAAGACACCTCTGCCTCAGGTATAACCATCACCACTCCCATTTCCAACTGACAGTTCAGATCAAATCCTTCCTACAGTGTAAAAATATCAGCTCTATCAGAAGCCCTTGTCCTAAATTACAACAGACCCTGTAAACTGCTTATTGTGTCTTTATAAAGGCCTTTATGACACCAGCCACAATCCAAGGATTCACACCCAAGAGATGCCTTTAGCTGAGCTCAGGTTTGGTCACTTTTCAGAGGAGGGAACACCAGAGTAAACAGCTGCTTGGACACTGTGCTCCCTTTTCACAAAGGGGTTCTTGTCAGTCCCTTTAAAGCCACGAGAAGCCTCAACATCTCCCTCAGAAGGTACTTTATTCATATTCTGTGCAAAAAAAAAAGTCAGACAACCCTTCTTTTTAACTTGAGGAATCTGAGTGAAGCACAGTTCTCACAGCACAAGTTATGCAGAAATAACCAGAATGTCAACCAGGAGTTAAAAAAGAATTACAGAACATGTATTTAGTAGTAAAGCAACCTGAGGGCTTAAAGCTGCAGTATTTTTCTGGCAGGGTGATGGTGCTCAGTGCTGGGCTGGCATCAGGGGCACAGGCTGGGACCAACCCTCCTGCTCTCCCAACCAGCACCAGAGCAACCCAGCACTGCTGAGCACTCACACTGTTCCACCAGTCCTGGTAAGTGTCCTGTACTCACTTACCTTGCAGTGAGAGAGGGGATTAAAGACAAACAGATCCCACCAGGTTTAACCAAAGATGTGTGGCAGGGGAGGAGAAACTCTGCAGCTTCAGCCCAGCCCCAGTGGCACAGTCACCAGCAGGAGCTGCTGCCATCACACTGCCAGTCCCAGCACGAGGGCAGGCCGTGGCTCTGTCCCTGCCCCATCCCTGGGCTGGGCTGGGCTGGGCTGGGCTGGCAGGAGGGAGGTGGGGACGGCTCAGCAGAGCCCAGTCCATCAGTGGAAGGCGTAGAGCAGCAGCAGGACGGTGCAGACGCCGATGACGCCGCCCAGGATGAGCGAGTCCCGCCGCTTGCGCAGGTTGATCCTCTGGATGAGGCTGTTCACGGCTGGGAACCTGTCTGGGGGCAGCTGGTCAAGGGCAAGCTGCAAACTCAGCAGTGAGCCTTAAAGCTGGGGGTGCAAACCCCAACAGTGCTGGAAACACAGCCCCTCTGCCAGGCTGGGGAGAGCAGGGGCAGGAACAGAGGGGACAGTGAGCAGGGGCAGAGGGGACAGTGAGCAGGGGCAGGAACAGAGGGGACAGTGAGCAGGGGCAGGAACAGAGGGGACAGGGACAGGAACAGAGGGGACAGTGAGCAGGAACACAGGGGACAGTGAGCAGGGGCAGAGGGGACAGTGAGCAGGGGCAGGAACAGAGGGGACAGTGAGCAGGGGCAGGAACAGAGGGGACAGTGAGCAGGGACAGGAACACAGGGGACAGTGACAGTGAGCAGGGGCACAGTGACAGTGAGCAGGGGCAGGAACACAGGGGACAGTGAGCAGGGGCACAGGGGACAGTGAGCAGGGGCAGGAACACAGGGGACAGTGAGCAGGAACACAGGGGACAGTGAGCAGGGGCAGAGGGGACAGTGAGCAGGGGCACGGGGACAGTGAGCAGGGGCACAGTGACAATGAGCAGGGGCAGGAACAGAGGGGACAGTGAGCAGGAACACAATGACAGTGAGCAGGGGCACGGGGACAGTGAGCAGGGGCACGGGGACAGTGAGCAGGGGCACAGCTGCACCCCACTGACCAGCAGAGAGGAGACGCAGCTCAGAGCTCACAGCTACACACAATTCTTCAGCTCATCACATCAATTACCAGTGTCTGATATTCTTAAATCTCCAACATAAGAGGCTTAGTTACTTTTAATAACTGTGTTTAAATGAGAATGAGCAAAAACAGGGCAGTTACATAAAACATCTGTGGGATTTCTTGCATGGAATTCTGTTACTGATGAAGGGAACTGAGAAAATCCCACACCTTGCAGGGCCACACCCTGTGCAAGTGCAGCACAAAAGGAAGAATTCCTACTGTCAAATCATGAGGATGTAAATGCACAAAATACAACTGACAACAGGACAATCTGCTTCAGAGCTTCATGTCTTTACAACCAAGAATCTTTTAAGGCCAAAGCTTATTGAATTCTGTCTGTTGCTCCTGCCAATTGCCAAGAACTGTAATGAAATGTATGGGTTACCAAGATTCAGCTCTCCAGGATGTCCCATGTCTGACCAAACGATGCTGAGGCTGTTCCTTGGGCCCTCAGGACAGAAGGGAAGGACCAAGTGGGAAAACAACAAACATGCATGACTTGACAACCTGGAACATTCTTTAGCCATGGGACAGACTGTGGAGAGAAACCAACAAGCCAAAGTCTTAATTAACATCTATAAGACTATGGCAGACAGGAGGATACTCAGGCCCTGACCACCCTCAGCTGCAAAGCACAGCCAGCAGTGATGCACACCAAGCTTCAGCTCTCTTGGAAGCAGAAAGCAGGAACTGAAATTAAACCAGACTTCTACAGAAACATACAGCAGGGAAGGCCACAAAGAGCTGGTGCAGATCTCTACCTGAAAAGTAAGCTCCATTCATTTATATGCAGTGCCCAAACCTGAGCAAAACCAACAGTTCACCACATTCACCATTTGAGATGCTTCAGTCAAATGAGACTGATAAAAGATTGGCCTGTTTGTCACTGATGGCAACACAGGTTATACAGCCAGTGACACCCCTGACCCCAGGTGACAGTGAGAAATTGTACCATAACTCTTCCTGTGCACTGGCAGCACAAAGTGTCAGGAAAGGATACTGGCCAAGGTGTTCATCTTGCTCTGTATCGACTTCAGCATCCCCCTCTGCGAAGTCATATTTTCTTTAGTTGCCATGGCAATGCTGGGGAAGAGAAAGGATCAAGTTGTTGGTGCTAAGAATAATCCCCAGCTCCAACAGGAGCAGAGCAAGCAGGCAAGGCTCCTTCAGGGGACAATGAATGAGGTGAGGCAACATGAATGAAACCACAATTCTCCCATTAATCTCCCTCTTTTACACTTAAATGATTTCTCTTTTGTATAAGCCATTAACAATGGAAAACACAGAGATTTCTTGACACAGGCACGTTTGGCAGATCCTCCTCCAGCCCCAGTGAAAACTGGTACAACCTGGTAAGCAATATCAGAATTACACCCTTCTGGTTTAGGTTTTAAATGCAGAATTTTGTTTCACACCAGGAGCCCCAGACTTCCCCTCAGTGCTGACATTTGTCTGCCACCAGGACATGATGGCCACACAGGGGCAGAGCAAACAGGAGCTGACCCACAACTGAAAACCAGTTTGCAAAGTGAATGTGCTGGTTGAGGACATGTAAGTGCAGTTTGCATTTTGTCTGTATCTGCTTTTACCTGGCACAGACACACAGAGCTTTGATGCAGGGACTTCAGTCCTCTAAGGTAAAAAGCAACACACTCCCAAAATCACTGCACATTTGCTACTGAGAAGAGCACTCTCAGAATTTTGAACTACTAAGAATCAAGTGGGGAAAAAGAAGGTTTCCAATCTGCTCCCAGGGAAGCTTGTTCAGTAACCTGCACCTTCTCCTCTCCCACCCCACACGGGTCCATCCAGGTGAGGTTTGAACACAGAGTCTCTCACAACACTCCTGGATTGAGCCCCACATTTTCACAGGATGCATCCAAAGACTCACCAAGACATCCATTCATTTACAGAAGTGAAAAAACACAATGATTGCCAATATATAAAGTGTTCCTGAGCCACCTCCAAAATGCCCTTGGAAATAATTTTTACAGATTGTCAGGGAAGAAAAGTTCCTGCTTTAACATCTGAGGAGTGAAACTGTCCATCCCACATAAAAAAAGGCAGGATGGGATGGGTTAAGTTTATTTGAAACTATCTTCATGTCTTTCATCCAAAACCTTGAAGAATTTAGCTCAAAGTGCTGGGTCTTACTGAAGAGCTCTGAAGACAAAAAACTGGGGTAATTACCATTTTAAATATGATCTGGTCTAGTAATGAAATGTAATTTTGATATCCATGAACAAGAGTTTAACTGGATTCCAGCTACTATTAACAAGCCAAAATTCAAGTAAAAAGCACTGTGGTTCATGTATAATCTGATTACTCAAAATATGAGCCTTTAGTAAAGGAGATGGTTAAATTTAAGAAGTGCCACCAAACAGAGCTGGGGATGAGTCCAGTGACTGGCCTTGCATGGTCTGAGCTCTGAGCTCCCTCATCTCCTCCATCAGACAGCTCTGCTCTCATTCCCATCCCCAGCAAATGCTCATTGACTTGCTGCTGCCATTGCTCCACTGACAAATGCAGCTTTTAAAAAATTAATCACATTCTTCCATTCACAACCCTGGCCCCATTTAGTCCCTCAGCACCACAACCTCCCCAGCTCACCACGACCTCATTCTGATGGGCTGGAACCCGAACCCGACGTTGATGATAAAGATGAAACGTTTCTTACTGGAACAGACATGCCCCTGATTGAACATTTCCTTGGAAACCAGCAGGAACCATTCCCAGGGCTGCCCTGGCTCAGGCTGCCAGGGCTGAGTGTAAACCAAGTTTCTCCAACCAGGTGGTGTCTGTCCTGCTCTGCACAGCTTACATTAAAGCAGCTCAAGTGCATCATCCAGGATTGGAAGAGACCTCTGAGATCATCAAGTCCAACCCTTGATCCAACCCCACTGTGATCACCAGCCCAGGGCACTCCGTGCCCTGGGCTGGTGATCACAGTAGGGTTGGATCAAGACATGTTGGATTCTCTGTCCCTGGAGGTGTTTAAAAGGACACTCAGAGCCACATCCAGTCCCTTCTCCGGCCCCGCTCCAGCCCCTCAATCTCTTTCCTGAGGGGCCCAGAAGTGAACACAACACTCAAGGTGTGGCCTCCTGTGCTTGCAGCTGAATTTCCTCCCAGTTTCACTCACCCCCAGTCTGCCCCTGGCTGTTCAGCAGAGCTGTGGGGGTGGGAGCACCCCGAGTCACCTCCCACATTAAACCAACCAGTGTTTGTGCACAGTTTGCTGTTCCTCTGGCACAGAATTCCAGAGCCCCCAACATGCCCAGTTGGACAGTGTGACATGCAGGGACACACCTTTGGTGCTGCTGGACTTGAGGCAGAGTGTTCTGAGCCAGAGAAATGCTGAAGGTGTTAGTGTTTCACCCCACACAGCCACATCCCTCCCTCCCTCCCTCCCTCCCTCCCTCCCTCCCTCCCTCCATCCATCCATCCCTCCCTCCATCCATCCTTCCCTCCCTCCCTCCCTCCCTCCATCCATCCATCCATCCATCCAGCCTTCCATCCCTCCCTCCATCCCTCCATCCAGCCCTCCATCCATCCATCCATCCCTCCCTCCATCCATCCATCCCTCCCTCCATCCATCCATCCCTCCCTCCATCCATCCATCCATCCCTCCATCCATCCATCCATCCATCCATCCATCCATCCATCCATCCATCCATCCATCCATCCATCCATCCATCCATCCATCCCTCCCTCCATCCATCCCTCCCTCCATCCCTCCATCCCTCCCTCCATCCATCCCTGTGTGACCAGGGCAAAGGTACCACAAAACCAACTCCTTGGACACTCATCAGTCAAACCCACACTCATGAGGAACTTCAACAAAGCTCCAAAGCAACAAGTCATGTTATTAAAAATCAAATAATTCAAGTATTATTGGAATTTCTGCTTCATTTTGCATGCCATGAATCATACTTGCTTATTGAAATTCATGACAAGGTCTGTGATCAAGGGAATGGACTCTGTGACTGTGCATAGAAATGCAAACTCGAGTTTTAAACTGGTAAAAATTCTGATGGCATCACTTATTCTTTGGAGACAGCTACATACATATGATCCTCTCTCTAAATACACATTTGTGTGTATCAGTGCACATCTACACACACAGACAGCCTTTCAAATTGCTTTAGAGACTGTTGTGCCTCTTGATGAAGCCTGAGATGGAAACACAAAGGAGAAATGGCAGTGATTGTGCCTGGACACTCTGGCAAGGTGTTCCTGCAGAGGGAAGGCTCAGAATGAGGCTCATGCCTCTCCATTCTGAAAATTCAATATTCAATGCAAGTGAATTTCCCCCTTTCATCAAATCCTAATCTCTACCTAAAGAAATACTGCAAATACATGAGGAGAAGACTTTTGAAAAATTAAATCTACAGTTTTGGTCTGATTTCAGTCCAATCTACTAATAAACAAACACTGACAAATCAGTGAGTGAGGCCTCAGAAACAGCATCACAACAAAATCCCAAGAACTTGTCACTCTGCACATGCAAAACTATGAAAATTCCAACTGAGCCAACACGAAAATACAAGTTGTCAGAAAACAAGAAATAAATCATTTGCTATTTTGGAGAAGTGATAAGGTCTGAAAATGAGAACCTGAGAACACCAAATATATTAAGCCAAATCTATGCTTATATTTAAATCTGGCCAAGAGAAGCAAAGGCTGTTCCAGAACTGCAGCACAAAGTGTCACATCCCACTCGCTCCTGGGAGGGAAATGCTGCAGTGAGAACCCATGGCATGGAATTCATCTAAAAATGGCTTAACAGTTCAGTACCAAGAGCACAGCTGGAGCCCCAGCCCTGCTCACTGCCCATCACTGCTGCCCCTGGGCTCAGGTGCCCCTTTATTTATGTTTGCTCTGGGCAGGAACCACCCAAGAAGAGCCAGTTCCTTCCACAGGAGATCAGAGCAGGGCTCACAATCAGGGGCTGTGGCTTGTCAACAAAAGCCTCTGCACGCCCCAAAATCCACCTCCCAGTGCTCAGAACCACTGCTGAACACACCCCTGGGGAAAGAAAACGTGATCCCTTGACTTGCTCAATTGAAAACTGAGTAATGAGCTGCAGCAGATGCAGAGCTTGAGGACAGAGCAGAGTGAGTAGCCAGAATTAGCCAATTACAGCTCCCTCCCTCCCTCCCTCAGCCCCTCCTGCACCATCCCCTCTTTTATTTGGGTTACAGCAGACCAGGCAATGCATCAGTTGGGTAAACCTCCATCTGTGCATTCCCTGAAACACAGCAGGATTTACCACCAATTAATGCCATACCCAAACACTCCCAATTACAGGGGACCACGAGAGAAAGAGAAAAATAAAAAATTCCCCGTTTTCAGCAGAGGTGGAATTGAATTAAGATGATATAAATGGAATTACACTTCCTGCTCAGTGTAGTTACCAAACAGACAAGTTTTGTACCATAAAAAGGTGGAATATTTTTGGCAACAACTGGGGCAAGAAGTTCATTTCCTATGGATAACAAATGGTGCAAGAGTGACAGCAGCAAGTAAGACACTGAACAACCTGTGTGCATTTCTGAGATGGAATAGCAGGACTACAAGCAAGGAGAAGTTTTTAATGAGGAAAGGACCAGAATCCAAAGTAAAACCAAAACTGCTAAGCTGGACAAACATGTTTATCAGGCTGTGGGGAGGTTGTGTCCCCATCAGTCCTGACCACTCCTGGTCCATCCCTGCCCATCCCGGGGTTTAACACATTCCCCACCATGGTAACCATCCTGAGCCCACTTAAGCCAGCCCTTAATGGACACAGGGCTGTACCTCTAATTACTCTTTTTGGTCACTTATGCCAGTAGATGCATTATCTGAAAGCAGATCTTGTTTTCTTTCTTCTTTTTTTTTGTTTTGTTTAAAGCAATACTCTCAAATTTTAAACCATTAAGTTGGCATTACTATTGTTATACTCTGAATTACTGGTCTGCAAAACTGCAGGTTTCAGTGAGGACTGGGAAGGGCACAGATAATCAGAGTCATTTATGATGCTACAGCTCTAAAATTTCTAGAGCAGTTAGAGAAGGTTTCACTCAAGTATTCAAACCATGTGAAAACCCCAAAAGATAAACAGCTCTACAACAGCAACAACCTCTCAGGCACTTGTGGTAAAAGCCACTTTACCTCCATCAGCTGGTGCTAAACACATGGAAGAATTCCAGCAAATGAGGCTGTGGATGAGTGTCAGTGTGAGAAGAAACACCTGGACTGCCTGAGCCCTCACAGCTCCCCCTGAGACTCACCTGCCCCAAAGGTTATTTATTCCCCTTGGCACAGAAACACAAACTCCCTAAACCAGGATGAATAAAACAGTTAAAGCCACACTGTAATGTCAATATTGAATAGAAACCCCAAAGCCTCCACCAATCCATTGTAACACTGCTGAGGAGTTAGAAATAGTTATTGTGCAAATACAGGGACTGGTATATTTAGACACAATTCAATGTAAGAGCTGATTGTACAGAAAATAATGAAATTTTCAAGTTAATTCCTACCTTATTGTTTCTTCTATCAGTCGATCTGAGCTGAAAGCCAAACAAAAAGATGAGGTTAAAAAAGGAACAAACACTAAGCACTATTTTAGATTACTAATCAATGACTGTCATCATGCAAACCTTAATAAATTTGCCCTTAAGAATGTTTTATTTTTGGATGTTGTCACATTTTGCTACTACACAGATTTGGTTTATACACAGTCTTTGAAGAAGATGCTCACAGGGTTCTGTGGAGCACCATTTCCTGGGCATGGGCAAGAGCAGGTGCTCAGGAGAACACCCCAACACTGAGCACAGGGAAAGGGGAGTGGGCACCTCACTCAGGGAAAGGGGAGTGGGCACCTCACCCAGGAAAAGGGGAGTGGGCACCATCACTCAGGAAAAGGGAATGGGCACCTCACCCAGGAAAAGGGGAATGGAAACATCACTCAGGAAAAGGGGAATGGGCACCTCACTCAGGAAAGGGGGAGTGGGCACCTCACTCAGGAAAAGGGGAGTGGGCACCTCACTCAGGAAAAGGGGAGTGGGCACCTCACCCAGGAAAAGGGGAATGGAAACATCACTCAGGAAAAGGGGAATGAGCACCTCACCCAGGAAAAGGGGAGTGGGCACCTCACTCAGGAAAGGGGGAGTGGGCACCTCACTCAGGAAAAGGGGAGTGGGCACCTCACTCAGGAAAGGGGGAGTGGGCACCTCACTCAGGAAAGGGGGAGTGGGCACCTCACTCAGGAAAGGGGGAGTGGGCACCTCACTCAGGGGGACTGTCTGCAAAGAGCATTAGAGAAAGTAACACCTCATGTTATTGCTTTTTAATCCTGGTCATTCCTTTCCAACCCTTCCAAAACTGTAATTAATGATAAAAGCTGGGACTTGGATGCAGGTAATTCCATCTCAGAGCCCTGGGGAGCTCTCCCTGTGGCAACACCACGTGGATGAGAACCCAGTGGTGCTGGTGGGAAGCAGAACCCACCCCAGGAGTGAGAGCCAGCCCTGCCACACGTGCCCTGCCCTGCCCTGCCCTCACCTGTGCCCAGTCCCTGGGCAGCACCCCTGGGCAGGGGCAGCTCAAACACAGCACCAGGGAGAACATTCCCTTTAGAAAATGGACACACACGACTGAGGTGACAAACAGGACCCTCAGAAGGCCAGAGCTGGTTTTCTTTTTCTGTGCTCAACTCAGAGACAAGGTTTTAATCACTGCTCTGCAGCCAGCTGTGGAATGCCAGAGACACATCTCCTGTTACAGCAATCAATGCCTCCAGTGCAGCCCTGGCACAGGGAGATGGCTGAGCCCTGGCACAGGGAGGTGGCTGAGCCCTGGCACAGGGAGGTGGCTGAGCCCTGGCACAGGGAGGTGGCTGAGCCCTGGCACAGCAGAGGTGGCTGAGCCCTGGCACAGGGAGGTGACTGAGCCCTGGCACAGGGAGGTGGCTGAGCCCTGGCACAGGGAGGTGACTGAGCCCTGGCACAGGGAGGTGGCTGAGCCCTGGCACAGGGAGGTGGCTGAGCCCTGGCACAGCAGAGGTGGCTGAGCCCTGGCACAGCAGAGGTGGCTGAGCCCTGGCACAGCAGAGGTGGCTGAGCCCTGGCACAGGGAGGTGGCTGAGCCCTGGCACAGGGAGGTGGCTGAGCCCTGGCACATCAAAGCAGCTCTGGGCACTGTGTGGTGTTCAGAAGCCCCAGGGCTGTGCACACAGACTGAGGTGAGACCTCACAGCAGCTCTGAGGGCCCCAAGGCAGGCAGGGCACAAAAGGAAAGCCATAAAGACTCTGCAATGGCTGAGTCTCCAACACACAACTCAGCTGAGAATGTGCCTCCCATGGACAGTCTGAACAGACAAGTGTGTTATGTGGGCAATGCATAACAGGAATAAACTGCAAAGACATCAGAAAACAGCCTGAAAAGCAAGAGCAGTGCATGAGGATTCACCATTTTAAAAAAGGTTTGTTTTGGGGGGTTTTTTGATTTATTATCAATGAAAAATTATCAGAAGCCTTGCAGGAAAAAAGCTACACATGAAAAAATTCTGTGGAACAAAACGTTGCCAGAACAGCCCTATTAAAATTACCAGCTCTTTGTCTGTTTAACTGATGAAATTAGAGAGTTTTCATGTGATGAACTGAAGATGACAGGGAAGCTGAAGGGTTTTACAGACCTCAAGCAAACTAGGATGTTCTCCAAGGTTTTTAGAGCACAAAAATTAGAATTGCCAGTTTGCAGTAGAGACATTCACTGCTTTTTATATGAGAGAAAGCTGTAATTAGGCAGTTTTATTACTTCACCAGACACATAAACAGCAAAAGTAACTTAAAAGCTTCAGATTAAATTATATTATACTGCATTATTTTTATGTGTGTGTGTGTACATTTACAGCCACATGAAAATAAATCCTGGAAATATAACTACCTGTAAAATGATGACAGAAGTTGATAAAACTGTACAAGCCCAGACATCAGATGGAAAAGCCAAGAGAAGGCATTTAACAGGCACAAGGCTGATGTTCCCCAACTTCTGTGGATGTCACCCCAACCACGTGACAGGGAGGCATCAGAAGGGTGAGATGCCCAGAATTCCTCCAGAGTGACTGCTGTGCAGGGAAGGGCAGACTAAATTAACTCCTGGAGGGTTCACCAAAGAGCTGGCAAGCAGAGAGAGGCACTGACACAGCTCTGAGCACGTCCCTCCCTCCCTCCCCAGGAGCAGCAGCTTTGCAGAGCATCCCCAAACACGCCCGGCCTTGGAGGCCACAGGGGGGAACAAACTGCACAGGAAGGGCAGTGACAGTCCCTGACACTTTGGCAAAGGCCATCCCTGAGCAGGGACATCCTGGCATCCTCAGGTGCAGGTTTTTACCATCACAGCTGTGTTAAGTTCAGCTCTTCCTGCAAAAGCTCAGTTTGAGGAGGTGGTGGGGGCTTTTCCAAAGGCTGGGACCTGCACTCAGGCAGCACCTCCTCAAGTCTTTGAACTCCTTGGCAAACACTGACTGTAAAGTTCACTCACAGTGATACCCAAACAAGCAGCTGGTTCATCATTTGACAGCTCACAACCATAAAAACTAAGCCAGATTTAAGATCAGAACACAAAGCACAACAGAGCCCAGAGACCCAAGGGGAGTTGGCAGCTCTCTGACTATTAATAACCTGTTTTACACAAATAGAAATTGTTCCCACAATTACAAATAATGTTCAACTGTTTGTCTGAGTAAAAAAATGCCACTGAAAGAAGTAATTTTGCCTAACTCACACCTTCAAAACACCACAAAAAGAGGCTCCTACAAAAAATAAAATGAAAATCTGTTGACTTTGTCCTTCTGCTGTCCAAGCAGAGCCATCAAAGCCAGTGATGTCTCCCCACAAACACCCAGGCAAGCAAACAGGGGCTGTGGGCACCATAAATCTCACCTGCCAGAGGGTCCAACAGCTCTGCATTTTCCCCTGTCAGACAGACAGCACTGACAGAGCCATTGCAGAACAGCCCAGGAAAGGAGCTGTGGGAGATGCTGAGGCATCAGCTCTGTGAGGAAGGGCACAGCCCCAGCAGCAGCACAGGAACCTCCGGGCTCGGGCAGTGCACAGGAGACACTGCAATGTGCACACAGGGAAAGGGAGCCAAGGGAGAAATCAAGTCCAATGTGCCTCCAGGACAGAAAAGAATCCTGCCCATCACATCAGGCCTTTACAATTAAAGAAAGTTTTTTATGTTCTGGGTGTTTTTTAAAGCAAACCTCTCTATCTGTTAAATACAATAAATAAAGTTGAATAAAACTCTTTGATATAGAGGAATACTCAGATGAGCTGCTCCCATACCCACAGATTTTGGTGCTGATTTACCAGCTGGATACTCAAACCAAGAACTTGTCAGAGGAACAAGATAGAGCAGCAAGACTCATCTGCATGCAGCTCATCTCACAATGCACTTTAAACCTCTCAGATGAAATTAAGGGCAATGTCATCACATAGAATAATTTAAAAGGAATAGGGAAAACCCTGTAGAACAAACTAATATAGCACTTGGTAACTATTTTCTTCCTTTCATAAAGAATAACTACAGAAATAATAATTTTGCTTTGTTCCCTCTCTAAGTGCAGGATCAATCCCCACTCTCTGCACTCTCAAAGTGCCTCCAATAAATCTCCTGTTTCCACAGTCCTGGATCACCAGGCAATGTGAAGCTTCCAGGAAAACAAATCCTGCAAAACACACTTGATACTCCAATACAAATACTCAGGTTATGATGAAGCAAACCTGATTTGCACAGTCAGTTATTTCCACCATCATGATCATAATAACAGCACAATAACAAAAGAAACCCTGTGCACACACAAAATCCCAGCTCCAACCAATTTTTTCTGCTTGTCATCAATGTTTCCTATCACACAAAAACCCAGAAGATCATTAAGATCTTAAAAAACTTAATGAGAAGAAGGTAAAGCAGAACACTTTTTTTTTACCCTGTGGTAACAAATAAGATATTCCAGATTTTGTAAGGCTTGTCTCAAACTTGATTTAATTTACTGTGAGAGAGTTCCAGTGGAGCTGCTTTTCTAGTTTGGGCAGGAATCAAACAGAAAAGGCAGCACAGACATGAGCATTAGGTCAGTGGATAAATTTGTTGTTAACAACATCACACCTCGAGGCTCTGAACCCCTCAGAAAGTTTATTTCTGCAAATCCCATCCTGGGGAGCCCCACACTCAGTAATCACCCTCAGAAAGAACGAGGAATAGTTGTAGGAGTGGCAAAGAATAAAGCACAACACCATGTTGCTTTTAATCAATGCAAACACTTGGTTAGATGCAGAGTGACAGGCCCTGGAACACAATCCATTGCTCCAGGCAAGAGGAAACCAACGTGGTTTGGGGACGAATTTCTTTCCAGATGGTTTGTGTGTACCTTGGATAGGAGGGAAAAATCCACAGAAGGCTTTTCACCCCAGGGCAGAGTCTGCCAAAGCATTTCCAGGGAAATAATCTGGTGAAACCTGTTCCCTCCAACTGCCATCCTGTCACTCAGAGTGCACTAAAATTGGACTTACAGCCACATCACTTTGTAAGTATCTCAAAAGCTTAAATTTCAACCATTTGGGATCAAGAGACGCTGCCAGAAGAGCTTCCCTTGCAGCTGCCTCTCATCCGTAAGCACTGAAAAGATCAGTTGTTCTAACTCAGCTTAAAGGATGCAAACAAGTCCCAAGGGATTCCCTCCCCTCCCAGGGAGGTCACTGGACACACAGACCCACCCCCACAGCTCTGGGAACACAGACAGGTTGGGTCTCCTGCATTGCCAAAGGGTACAGTCTGCACCTCCACCAACTCCATGGCCTGGCCTGGCAATTACCCACAGGGTGAAAGAAGAGGAGCCTGCCAGGAAGGCTCTTTGGCACAGAGAGATGCCTGGGGAGAGCCCCAGGAGGGTGGGCAGCAGCAATGCTGCCTCCCCCAGAGCCATCTGTGAGGAGGCAAGAGCCTCCCAACAACCTGCAGGGCACAGTGTGCCCAAAGAACAGTCAGGGGCTGGCAGTGAGAGCAGCTCCTGCTGCCCCAGTGAGGGGCAGGAACTGGCTGGGCACAAACCCAGGGCCAGGGGGGCACCACCAGCCCCCCACTGAGGGCTCCTGTCCATCCATGGCTGGGAAGCTCCTGCAGACACTGCCCCTGCCATTAATTGCTCTGTGTCACCCACAGGAACGAGGGGAAATGAGCTGAGAGGGGCAGGCCTTACTGTAAGGCTGGCAGAGCAGTTCCAGGAACCACTAATGCACTGCCTGGGCATTGCCCCAGCTCCAGCACTGCACACACAGACCCAGGGCAGGGCTGTTGGCATTGCTGCCCCTGGCTTAAAACAGGTAATTTAGATGAAAACTTTAACTAAAGGCAAAATGCTCCAAGGGGAAATGCTCAAAGCCAAACTACAGCCCTCAGTACCCAGCACTGACCTGCTGAACACTGAGCTGCAGCAGCACAACCTGTCACTGCTGAGCTGTTGGGCCCACAGAGACCAGAGAGATGCTCAGCTTACAACAAACACAACCTGTTTGTAACCTGTGCAGTAACAAAAGAGATTGGATCACTTTTCCAGCTCAGTGTTCTCTGACTAAGGCTTGGCAAAGCTAAAAACCTGCTCTATTATTGACACACTCCTCAGTAACCCAGAGAACAGGAGGGGGAATGTCTTTCCAGCAGAGCCCCATCATACAAACAATATTCATAATTAATATATTTTTAATTTCCAGTGAAGCCAAAACAGAACTGAAGTGAGGGTTCTCTCTAGGATGACAACCCAGCTTTAATGTGTCTGAAGCCCTGAAACACACACTGACTGACTCGTGTTCTGCCTCCCAACTGCACTTCCACCTGCTGTGGTTTTGAGGTTTGCTGGAGGATGCAGAAAGCTCTGTGGCTTCCACCCAGGGCTTGGCTGGGGCACCTCAATTACAACTACCTACCTGTCTGCTTATTAAGATTCAGCAAATGATTCTTAAAGCTGCACAGTGAACTATGCAACATAACAAACACTTGTGGCTCAAAATTTAAAGTGGACACTGCTCTGAAACCATCTCCAAGCCACATTCAGGATGCAATTCAGTGGGCAGAGATCTCAGCCTTTCCCTTCTGACCCCATTTCCCGTGTCCTCAGGCCTGTCCTTTTATCTGAGCCTGTACAAGACTCATCCTTCCACAAGTGCAGCCACACTCAGCATAAACAAGCTCTCAGGTGAGAGCAAAGTCTCTTTCAAGTCACAACAAAACCAAGGTCCTTGGAAAGTTCTGAACAAAACTGTATTAACAGAGATGCTTTATGGGGAGTTTGGATCTAGTTCTGCTTACCCTCCTGACTGGATGGAACACTCAGATGTCTGCACAGCAACCACCCAGCAGCCAAGAAGGAGAAGAACCCAATTCTGATGCATTAGCAGAGGCTGAAATTAAATAAACTCCAGAATGATGTTCATGCACCCAGTGTGGGAACTTTCCAGACATACACTCTGTATTTGAGAAAATAGAAGTAATCACTATTTAATAGATCCATACACATCAAATTGAGTTCAACAGCTTGTCTGTACTGGAGGATCCAATGGCAAATCATGAGGAAGCACTTCTGGCCCTGAGAAATAATGAACTGCACAGCCACAATTACAAAAAACTGACAGGCTGCATTCAAATAAGGGATTCTCAGATTCACAACTGTTGGTCCTGTTCAAAAGCTGCCCCTCCTTTTCAGAACCAACCCGTGTAGGAAGGATTTGAGTCAAAGCCCTAATTTCAACACCAGACCTGGGGGGGAGGGAGGGAGGGGAGGAAGCTGCCCTAGTTAAGAAACAGTGTTGAAAGGAAAGCTAAAAACAAATAAAACATGCAGCACTGCCTTGTTTATTTCTGAAAGGAGCAGGAAACTTCAGAAGCAAACAGAGCTCTGAAGTTTGAAGTCTGGTTTTATATCCTCCCCTCTCCCCAAATTAAGAACAAAGTGCTGTTTCTGAGGTGAAGCCCAGAGTGCAGAACCAGAGCCTGGTTTTGGTCCCAAACACCTTTACCCCAAGATGTATTCAGGTGATCTTTGAGGTTCTGCTCTTTATTTCTGCAGACATTCATGAAGCCCTACAAGAGCTTCTGCAGCCTCTTCCTGGGGGTACATGGAAGGTCATGCACAAACCACCACATTCTGTACAGATCTAAAACAACAACGAGTTTGAAGCTGTTGATGCTCCCTGTGTGGCTGCATCCTCTGTCAGCTGCATAATTCAGTTTTGTGCTGGGAGGTACAAAGGAAATCCCCAAATTACGTTTTGTGCTCTGTGTGGGGAGTTTGTTCTTCTTTTCCATTTGATGTCCCACTCCCCATCTTTAAAAATCCCTCATTTTAGACAGATTGAGGTATAAAAATATCACAACAATCATCAGTGTCAGGGAGTTGACTGATTATAGAATTTTTTTAAGCAATCCAACTGTAAGGAGAGCATGCAAATAAATGCCATGAAACAAATTCCATCTTTTGTTTAGTGTTTTGAGGCAGGTTTGTTTTTTTAAGCCCTAAATACAGCCCAGGAAGATGAAAAGCAGTAGTTGATTTTACTCTAATGAAGCTCGGACTAATTTTAGAAGAAAAACCTCTTAAATTCTGAAGTGCTTGGCTAATTTTCATGCTCTTTTATTAAGTTATTTATAAATAATAATAACACCCAGGAGAGCACCTTCTTTCATTGCCTGCAAGCTTTGAGCCTCCCCAAATTCTCATTAAACTACTTCAGTAAGTTGCTCATACAGTCACATAATTACACTAATAAGCAGTGAAGCTTCTCCTTTCCCAGCAGACCCAGCTCTGCCTCTCTGGGCAGTATTTACTGGGAAGATAAGGCAGCAGCAGGTTGTGCTCAGGCTGGTGCTGCAGCCCAGGGCAGACATGCCCAGGTGTGGTGCCCAGCCTGGGGCTGGGGCAGGGGAAGCCTCTCCAGCCTGGTGTCCTCTGCCACCAATCCCAGCACACACAGGCTCTGCCAGCAGCCTGGGAGGTAAAACCCATCCAGTCCAGGCAGAGAGAGGGCTAAAGGAAGGAATCACTCAAGAAAACTCTGCAGCAATAGGAGACAGAGCAGAAAGAGAGAATGGAATGGCACTTTGAAACAGGATTACAGCACAAGTCATTGTGCATCTCTAAGTAAGCCTTTGCAACACCAAAAATCCTCCTTTGCCCAAATCCCTTCTTTGAAAACTGCTCAGTCAGAGCCCAGAGCCCTCCCTGCCCCAGGAGCCTGTGCCATGGATGTGCAGTGGGCAGGCAGGCAGGAGTCACCACAGCCATGGCACTGGCACTGGCACACACTTCATGCAGCCATTTCTCAACCTTCCTTATTCCAGAAATGAGGAAAACAAGCCAGTGGCTTGTGGGAAAGCAGCAGTGCCAGAGCAGTGCCAGAGCTCCTGCAGTCAGTGGCACAGAGCAGTGGTTTAACCTACATTCCTCAGCCCCTCCTGGCACTCCCAGCTCAGGGCACAAAGTGCTGCAGCACCTTCCCCTCCCACCCACAGCAACTGCCCAGACTGTGCCCCTGGGCAAACCCTCCAAACCAACCACAGCCATGGCTGTCCTGTCCCTGCACAGCTGCTGGGTGTTCATAACTGCTACAGAGCAAGGACTTTTCATTACCAAGTGCTGTTTCAGTTAAAATCTGCATTAAAACTGAGAGAATGGAACCACAAAACCACCACGTTCTGCTCTGACATAAACAAAAAATAAGTTTAATTAAGAGGCAAGTTTGGCAATTAAAAAAACCCTTACTGGGCCTGAGTAAAGTGGAGCTCAGCAGTTCTGAGGCTGCAGAGCAGCAGCCAGCAGGACCCAGGGCAGAGGCTCAGCACTCTCCTCCCTCCCTGCTGCTTCCTCAGCCACCTTGGGAACGGGAAAGGAACTGGTGAATTGGCTGTTTTTCCTACAGTCTCTCTGGGCAAGAGAAGATGAAGGAGATGCAGTGAAGTGTGTCAGCTGGAGCAGCCACTGCCCAGGCATGTGTGGAGGGCAGGGAAGGGGAGGCAACAGCAGCAATCTGGTTTTAATCCAGGGCTGAAGGTCCCCTGAAACCCACAGGACCCTGAGCAGCCCCAGCACAGGGAGTGGGAATCAGGGTGTGCTGAGCAGAGAACAGGCCAACAAAAGAACAGCAAATTAAATCAAGGTAGAAAACTGGCAGCTCTTTCCCAAAGGATCAACACACCTGTAATCACAAACCCTGCAAGGTGTCTCTGCAGCTCACTAAGCTGATTTCTCTGTGCAAATCAAGGCTGAAGGGAAGATTTGTAAGCAAAGTCAGTATTTAGAGGAAAAGCAGTAAGTCAGTCCCTCCATTAGGATCTGGGCTGCACCTCCAAAGGAGTTTGAGAGCAGTTTCCCAGCAATTATTCTCCACTGAATGTGCCCATTTCTGCCCAAACAACAACAGGAAACCTGAAACAGTCCTGCTGAAAAACGAAATGCCAAAGTAATGACAACATTTAGTACTCCAGAGCACCTCACACACATGCAGAGCTGCAGGAACACTCATGTCCCCTCATCAGCTCAGGGATGTATTATTAATACACCATTACACAACTCTGCAGATTCCCAGCAGTTCTTCTGCTCACTCCTCTTACTCCTCTTTTCCCTTTCACATGTAGAACACGTCCCTCTGATTTGTCTGCTCTCCTTTTCCTCCTTCAGAGCTCCTTCCCCCCCTGCCCTGGCCCTCTCTGCCCCAGTGCAGAACATTTCAGGGCCCCCAGTGGTGTGTGAGCACAGGGTGAGCTCACCCCCTGCACCTCTCACTGGATACAACCTGAGCTGGTTGTTCTGCTGGATACACCCATGGGCTGCACAGCAACACTCACAGGGAACACCTGACAGTCAGATGACCACAATTAAAACACAGCTAATGATGCTGCACCTGCCTCACCACCAGCCCCTTCTCTTGGAGATAGAAATGATTAAGGTTTGAGCAATAAAGCAACAGTCACAGAGTGGCCCCCAGTGCCAATAAACCCAGGGCTGGGGAGCACCAAGTGCTCTGCACTCACCTGGCACGACAACGAATTCATCCTCAGTAAAATCTGCCATTTCTACCTGAACTTCAGAAGCCTTCACCAATTTTAACCCCAATTCAGCAGGGATCACCTGTACCCCTCACACACAACCCAGCACCAGCACCAGGGAATGTTCACTCACACACAACAACATTGGGAATTTAACCAAGCACTTTGGTCCCTTCTTCGCTGACCTGGACTGGAATTCATCAAGAACTGCAGAATCTCTCGGGGCAGACTCAAAGTTGACAGAATTCTTTCCTCTGAGGCAGCACTTTCCAGAGCAGCTTTTAAAATGCTGAGCTAGATCTATTAATCAAAATTGTTTCCTTGAGATGGAAAACAGCATTACAAGGAAAAGGATGGCTTGTTTGCATCCCTGGCCAAAAGCACACAAACAGACAAGATGAAAAGCCTTTAGGGGATGGCACAGACCCAGGAAAACAACCTTCCAAAAATGAACAGCAAGCATGACCATGGCAGGGTTGGTATTTCTTTAAGCATCTGACATGCCAAAAAATCTGAGGTATTAGGTACAAATATTAACAGGGCATTAAGAGCTGACTGCCAGCCTTATTTTAATTAACAGGGGTTAAAATTCTTATTAAAAAATTCAGGCATTATTGTTTTTCTCTCCAGAGGTGGGTAAAGCCATCCTTGAACTACCTGTGTAGAACCTGAGCAGGAAATGGACTGACTTATCCACAGCCAACAGAATTTCCAGACAAGCCCAGTAAAACTTTTCTTTCCCAGTCAAACTCACCATCAGCTGATCTATAAAATGAAGTGAGGCAGCAGTGAAGCCTCAGCACTTTTTACTCACATTTTTGATTTCCTTTCCTTTTTTATGACTGTGTGCACATGGAAAATTAAGGCAAGCAGATTCTCCTTCAGGGTGACATTCAAAATATGACACAAAGATGAAGAGGTCCAGCTCCCCACCAAAGTCTGCCCCAGAAAATCCTGGAAGCATTGATGGAAAACACCACCAAGAGAAAGTTCCACTGTGCATTTATCCTGACCCACATGGCTGTGCATGAAGACAAAAGCTGGGACTGCACTGGGGCAACAGCTCACACATCCTCCACCATCAGATCATGGAGTAAATATGGAAGAGGTCAAAGTATTTAACATCATGAACTAAGCAGGGCCAAGAGCAAGTGAATGCTGCAGTATCTGAAATGAATATATCACTGCTGGGGCATTACATCCCTTTGCAGCATGTAATAATGCCCTTGTGAAGCTGATGTTCCCATGCCCATTTTTAAGCTCTTTTCACAGGTTTAACTTCACTGCAAACACATTTGGAATTTTCCTGCTGTGTCTTTGTGACAATGTAACATATTCCTAATGTGGTTCTGTCTGGCCCCAGCACGTCCTGCCCCACAAACACTCAGCACTGTGACTCACACACAGCTTGTCACTCCATCCTGGGAGTGTCTGGTGTTCTCTGCCAGCTCCTGGGGATTCCTGGGGACCTTTTCCTGCCTTTCACAGCTTCTTGGCATGAAGAGCTCATTAACTGCTGTCTTTGAAGACAAATATGTTGAAACGAAGACAAATATGTTGAAACTCTCTAATAATTTCCTCTGCCAGTATCTCTGTGATTACTGATTCTCAATTCAAAAGTTTGAACATCTTGCAAGCTTTGATTTCTTGCCAATGTTGTCTCCTGCTCCTACACTGGATTCCTGCAGTTATCTCCACCTTGCAGTGGAATTCCAGGATTAGTTTTGGCCCTGTTTCTGAAGATCCCCAGCTCACACTTATTTCTGGGGTTCTTTTTCTCAGTGTCATGTGGGGCCTTTTGAAGTCTTGATATTTTCAAATGATCATCTAGAAAATGGTTTAACTGTTTCTAAAGCCACTTTATTTAATTCTATTTTTCATGCATTTTAATCCTAAAAACACATGGAGAGTTTAGTATTTAGCACCTCTCCAATATAAATAACAAAGCAGAACAAAAGAATCCCAAACACAACACCTGACAGAGTCAGGTTTTACTCAGATTAACTGCCATTGGTTCTTCAAAGTACCACATTTCAGGTGAGATTCACCTCTGAAATACTGAGGGTTTTTCCTGGAAACTTTCTATGTCATGATCAAGCATGTTTACTAATAAACTCAATGTAACAAAACTCAAACTTCAAGCTTTAAATTAATTTTAAGTATTAAAGCTATTGAAGAAAACTGACAATGAAATGGCATTAAGCCACAATGGGAGAAAATGGTTTTCATTTCCTGTGAAAGGTTTTTGTGCAGTTCTGGCTACAATTTTAAGTTATTTGTAACAAAGCACATTTGAGAGGTAATTTTTTATTTATTTCTTCTCTCAAAATGCAAGCCTGCCCTCTCGTGTGAGCCTGAGGTTTAGCACCACCCAGGCAAGGAGAGAGGCAGGAAAACCAGAGCTGCCTCCTGCCCCTCTGAAGAACAAACCCTGCCGTGCTCTGCTCTTGGCTCTGCTGCCTTTGCTGCTCAGGGACACCCAAGGCAGCTCCTCATAACCTACTGCCCTCTCTGCAACAGGGATAAAGTGCTTTCTATTTGGCTTCTTATCTGGGTCAATAAACCAGACTCACTCTGCAATATTTAAGTGCACAGGTAATTTTGGAATTGGTCCCATCACCACCTTTTTTACATGTTGAGACAAAAGGCAAAAAGGTTCTTCTCTGTCTGACTTTGACAAAGAAAGGGAAAAGCAGCCAAATGGTGGGAGTTTGTGTGTCATTTCCCAGCCCTTACCCCAGTCAGTGTGCAAAGGCAGAACCCCCTGGAGAGGGGCCTGAGTCACGAGTGACTGGTGAAAGCCTCTGAAGAGAACACAGAGAGGTCCCTGACAGGATCCCAAAGCCACAGTCACTGACAGCCACCCTGACTGTCACCCACCACTCACACCCCACTCAGCACCAGCCACAGATGTTCCTGCAGCTGCACGAGCAGCAGCACCATCACAACACCCAGGGCAAGGCTCTCCTTGAGCACATGGCACTGACCACCTAGAAATGGCCACAGCTTTCACACAGACTCCAAACTCGGCAGGTTTCACCCCCCAGGACAGTGAAGCCCCTCCCAAACAACTGAGCAGCACCACCTACTTTCGAAGGTGCTCATGTTCCTTCAGGAAGAGTTCTGTCCTTCTGTTGTTCACGCCAGACCCGCTTTTGTACGACCTAAAACCCAACAAAACACAATCTTATTGGCCCTTAATAACAATGTGAACTCAAGCAACTCCTGTTGCTTTACTCAGAGCATGGACAAGTGTCCTCCTGCAGAAGGGTTTCCACCCCTCCCTCTGAGGGCAGTCCCACTCCCTGCCTCACACACCACCCAACTTACTCGATATCCTTCCGTACCGATCCCAAGAGATTCTCCCGTTCTCGTATTGCCAAGAAGTTTGCTTTGGTTTTGTGGAATTCGTGTGTATAGTCCTGTAATGAAACAGTTAATCCAAAATTAGGATCCTGGGGTTTAACAACACAACATACCCAGGGAAGATCCAACCACCTTTTCAACTGTCAACTGTTCCCTAAGACAAAGTGCAAGACCAACTTATGAAATGAACATCAAAAGTGGCTGGAAGAAAATGCAAAGTATTTTAAAAGCCACAGCTCTTTAGGAGTTGCTAAATTTGATGGCCACAACCAAGGTCATGGAGGGAAATCCACTGTAATTCTTTCTCCCAGTTTCCTATATCCTCACCCTCCTGATGAATTGGTTTGTGTGGAATTTCCCCTTACTGGTTGAATCGGGAGCCCTAAGGAAACCCATTTGTTTGCTGTGGGGAAGATGTTCTTGGGTTTATTTTGTTGTTACATCAGATGGAAAAAAGTATTATCTGGACAGTGAACACAAGTTCTTTCTTTATGTTCAAGTTGCAGTTTCACATTTGAAATCATTCCAGGCAGCTGATACTTCTCAAAAAACCAATTTATCTGGCAACTGGTGCCCACCAAACCCATTGTAACCACTCCCACAAATGCTGTGGCTTTTCCAAATCATTGTGCTTCCTACACTGTGCATTGCACAGGTACAAGGCAGAACTCAAACTGTGCACAACCAGCCAAATAAAACATCCATTTTAACAGTACAACCCCATGAAAACATCATCAGTTTGAAACATGGTTAATTGACAGCACTAACCAGTGGCACATTTCCTTCAACTTACTTGAGAAGCTTAGAAGCTTTTACAGTCATACTTTCTGAAGTGTGATGTTGCCCTGCATGTTCCTACCTGACAAACCACAAACCACACAGACAAGGCAACCCATAACAGCACCTTCCCCCTTTTCCCACACAAACCCCACCCCATCAGACAGCACCTGAGCTTTCTTAGCTAAGTATGAACCAACAACAGGACATGAAAAGTGCCATTTGTCCCATCTCAGTGTCCAGAGGGTGCCTGGGAAGAGGAAACGTGAAAAACGTGTTCAAACCTTCTGGTAAGTTACTCAAGCCTGCTGGGATGTCGGCACCGGGATGTCGGCACCGGGATGTCGGCACTGGGATGACAGCACCGGGACATCGGCACCGGGATGTCGGCACTGGGATGTCGGCACCGGGATGTCGGCACCGGGATGCCGGCACTGGGATATCAGCATCGGGATGCTGGCACCGGGATGTCGGCACCGGGATGCTGGCACTGGATGTCAGCACTGGGATGTCGGCACTGGAATGCCGGCACTGGGATGTCAGTACTGGGATGCCGGCACTGGATATCAGCACTGGGATGTCAGCACTGGGATGTCAGCACTGGGATGTCGGCACCGGGATGTCGGCACCGGGATGCCGGCACCGGGATGTCGGCACCGGGATGCCGGCACCGGGATGCCGGCACCGGGATGCCGGCACTGGATGTCAGCACTGGATGTCAGCACTGGGATGTCGGCACAGGATGCCAGCACTGACACCGGGATGTTGGCACCGGGATGCCGGCACCGGGATGTCGGCACCGGGATGTCGGCACCGGGATATCGGCACCGGGATATCGGCACTGGGATGTCGGCACCGGGATGCCGGCACCGGGATGCCGGCACCAGGATGTCGGCACTGGGATGTCGGCACCGGGATGCCGGCACCGGGATGTCGGCACCGGGATGTCGGCACTGGGATATCAGCACCGGGATGCCGGCACCGGGATGTCGGCACTGGGATGTCGGCGCTGGGATATCAGCACCGGGATGCCGGCACTGGGATGTCGGCACCGGGATGTCGGCACCGGGATATCAGCACTGGGATATCAGCACCGGGATGTCGGCACCGGGATGTCGGCACCGGGATATCAGCATCGGGATGTCGGCACCAGTGATAACTGCTCTAACCTCTCAGAGCTGAGGGAACTGCACTGCACACACCGGGCAGGCGGGGGGAGCGCAGGTACCTGCAGGATGTCCCGGTGCCGCTGCAGCGTGTGCATCAGCGCCGCGTTCAGGGACGGCACGCCCGCGCTGTTGGTGTACTCTGCCATCTTGTCGTTTATCCCAGTGAGCTGCGGGGAGGAAACAGCCCCAGAACACGTGAAATGGGTCACTGGGGTAAGAAGGTGCCCCAGCTGAAGGAGCAGCTGGACATGCACACCCAGCTGAACCCCCACACAAACCCACTGTGGCAGCTCCTCAGCGCTGCAGTCAAGCACAGCAACTCCAGTTACCTTTCCCAGGAGCTGCTCAATCTCCACAGCCATGGTCTCAAACATCCTGTCCTGGCTGGATCCATTCAGGAGAGGAGTTGTGTCAGAGCTAGGGAAAAGGGGAGGAGCAGTTACTGACAAGGGCATCATTCCATGGATGCAAGAAATAAGGAAACTCTGGGGATAGGGGTTGGAAAGCTCCACTATCCAGGTTTCCTAGAGATGAATTAAGCACAAAAAAAATTACATTTTCTTATCACACGTGTCTTTAATTCTTATAAAGACAGGTGGCACAGTATCCCCTGGGGGAAATACTAACTCTCCTTGGAAGACAAGACATGCCTGACACCAGCAAGTGTCTGGCACCAACATCCGTCTCTCCCCAACTTCCAAACTTTATTGCAGGATGGAGCAGTGCACTGTTACAGCAACATAATTACACCCTAATAACAGGGTTGGGACAACCCACTGACCTATTAAGCAACCAGTACTCTACAGAGCAACACACACAACCACAGCTTCACACACTTTCCCTATTTGTGTTTTAAGATGAGCTAAAACCACAAGAAAAAGTCACACCTAAGACCAGCCTGTAGACGTGTGATAACTAACAACACTCAGAGACCACTCCTGGCTTTGCTGATCTGCCTTAACTCGAGTGAGAGAAGTTACTTTTGCACAGGACAGCAAAAATAATGAAAAGAATTAAGATTACACTGCAATTAACAGCACAAAGCCAGAAACAAAAGTGAAACTACAGCTCTGACTCCAGAGTTACATGATCATTCTTGAGGTTCTCTCAGGCTTCCAGAAGCAAAAATTCAGAGAAAAATGGATTCAATCATCAAATTAAATAGACACACCTACAGTAGTCACAGTCATTAACTGATATAGTTAATAAATAAAGAATGGCAGTTTTTCAAGGTTGGTAATTCCTGCTGTGGAACTGCAGGGAAGAGCTCACTTCTGGCCCACAACACAGAAAGTCTTTAAGAGTTTTATCACATTAACTCTCCAGTTAAACATGAATCTGACTAAAGCAAACAGAAACTACTCAGGTACACACACATGTGCCTCCTTCTCTGTTCATGTATGTACACACATGTAGAAACACATGTTCTCATTACACTGTCCCTGCCCACGGCAGGGGGCTGGAACGAGATGACCTTTCAGGTCCCTTCCAACCCAAACCATTCGGTGGTTCTGTGATTATCACCCACCTCTGGAGAAAGCCAGAAGGAACAGCCACCCTTCTGAGGAAAGGGCTTGTTCCCTGCCAGCCCTGGGCAGCCACAGCTGCTCAGAGTTCAGCTCCCTCAAATCTGGGATTACACACAGCACACCTGGGAGGTGCAGGGCTAAATTCCCCAACACCGAAGTCCCTGAAAACCTCCTGCTAAACACAATAAAAATGGGGAAATATGGAGGTATGAAGAGCGTTACAAAGCTCTATCACCAATTCACAGATTGAAGTGTAAACTCAGCTCTCCGCAGTGTCGTGTCACCCACAGCCCTCACACCCACAATCCCATCAAGAGCAGCAGCGAGAAGTGCCGGAACGAGCCAAGCCACAGGTGGGAGCAGCCCCAGAAAGGACAGGAGTGACCCGAGGGGCGTTTGAACAGAACGGAACGGGCTGTACCTATACCTGTCGCGCCTCCCGTCGCGGCCGCCGCTGTAGCTCGTGCACAGCTTGCTGAAGGACACCAGCTTCAGGTCCAGCTCGTTCTCCAGCTGCCGAGCCTGCTTGCGGAGGTCTGCGGGGCAAGGCACGGCCGCTGCCACCGGGGAGGGACCGCGGGGACGGGGGGGAGCCTCGGGGAAAGGGGACCCTGGGAGAAAGGGGAACCCTCGGGAAGGGAAACCCTCGGGGAAAGGGAACCCTCAGGGAAAGGGGAACCCTCACGGCTGCCGGAGCTCCCTGTGGCGAATGGAGGGCTCGGCTGAGCACCCCAACCCCTGCCCCACAGCAGACTCCGGCGGGGCCGCACCGGCGCCTCAGGGCTGACGGGCCGGTACCGTCCGCAGGGGCCACCCGGCCTCGGCCCCACATGCCCCGCTGCCCCCCCGGCCTCAGCCCCACCGCCCCGGCCCCACTCGCCTTCCCAGTAGTTGCTGCTCGCCGCCGCCATCTTTGTTGTCCAACGTCAGCCGCGGCCCCGCGAGCGCCGGCAGGAACGGCCCCGGCGCGGGGCGGGATCTGCCTGCAGCGCCCCCGGCGGACGGGCGGGCACCCGCACCCCGGCCCGGCCCCGCTCCTGATCCCGATCCCCCGGTCCCAGCCCCGATCCCGGTCCGGATCTGCTGATCCCAGTCCCAGCCCTGATCCTGATCCTGATCCTGATCCCGCTCCTGATCCCGATCCCCCGGTCCCAGCCCCGATCCCGGTCCGGATCTGCCGATCCCAGTCCCAGCCCTGATCCTGATCCCGATCCCGATCCCTCGGTCCCGGTCCCGGTCCCGATCCCGCGACCCCGATCCCCCGATCTCAACCCCGATCCCAAGCCCCCGGCTCCCGCTCCCAGCCCCGATCCCGGTCCCGACCCGGATTTCCCGGTCCCAGCCCCGATCCCGCTCCCGCTCCACTGACTGATCCCTGTCCCCCCTCCAGCCCCGCTCCTGGTTCCCGGTTCCCGATTCCCCCGGCCCCGCCGCAGCAAGAACGAGAAAAGCCACGTGGACATCAAAATAGTTTTATACAGATTATTGATCTCAGTATACAGGTAAAAAACGGGCGTTGGCGCAGGGCGGAGTCGGGCCCGTCCCGCTGCCGGGAAACGGCGATTCAAGTCCCTTTGAAAATTACATTTGAAGGCACAAGTGCACGGAGCGACAGCGACGGGGACGGCATCCGCAGGGACCGGCGGACGGACAGACGGACACACGGACCGAGGGCACGGGAGCCGCTCCTGCCTGCCCGGAGTGCCCGGGAACAGCTCCGGGAAGAGCCCCAGGTCCTGCAAATCTCAGAGCAGAGCCCGAGCCCGAGCCCGAGCCGGGCACCCCACCCGGTCCTGCTGCGTAGAAAAGTCTCACACGTTTGCAAAACATCTCAAACCCACTCACCTGAAATATACACACCTACGCCAAGCTACCTGCGAAATGCACTCAGGGGAAGGGCTGGTTCCCAACAGGGCTTATTGCTGGAGGGGCAAAGCACGGCCAGCTCTGCCCCGACCTGCTGCTGCCAGAGCAAAGCCCAGACAGAGCCCCAAGAGCCATCTGCAAACTTGACTTTAAATAAAACCTACTGTATCTCTTGTTAAAGGAGGAACAGATCATGGATGAGGCAGGATTAATGCTACTGGGTGCTGGTCCTGCAGCCCTGTACAGGTGGAACAGGCCCAGAGATGTTTGTGGCTCCTGCAGAACAGGACAGGTGGCACAGGAGCACGGGGAATGCTCAGCCCAAGCCCTGCTCCCAGCACACACCCCCAGCCACACCTTGGTTCCTGCAGTAGAATTCCCTGTGGAACAGGGAAGAAGGTATAGCAGTTCCTAAGGGTTATCTCTGTGCCCCCAGAGAGCTACCCAGAACCAGCTGAGATGATGAGAATGGCAGCACAGCCACAGGGCTCTGGCAGGGCACTACCACAGGCAGAGGTGAGGAACAGCTCTTTCCCCAGGTGACACGGCCCAACAGGGCACACACTGTGCTGCTCCCCCAGAGGAGACCAGGCCAGAGCCCTGCAGAGCAGATCCCATCACACATTTGGGTGCAAACACCCCCACCATGGACACCACGGGCAGGTCTCACTAGTGAACAGCCCCAGGCTGCTGAAGGACAGAGCAGCTCAGGGCAAACTAGAGGCCTAAGGCTCCTGCACCCCAAACATCAGGTCAGTGGGGCAAGAATTAAAAAAGAAAATGAGCAGCAAGAAAGTAAGTGCCTATTCTAACCCCAGGCTTCTGCCCAGAGAGCACAGGAACATCAGAGATGCATAAAGGCTTTGGAAATCAAACATTTCAGCCATTCTTCCCCCTGGACATCCCTTGTATTCCCCACAAATCCAACATCTTGGGGGTGTGTGCTGCAGCTCCTCTTTTGAACTTCCTGGCAAGTGCTACACAACAGAATTTGGCTGCTTTCCCTCCTCCTCCAGCACCATCCAGCCCTTCCTCACCCCTTGCTCCCAGGACCCACAGCAGCCACACATGCAGGTGGAGCTGCTGCTCCACACCCCAGGGACAGAACAGGAGCAGGAGAGAGCCAAGCCAGCAGCTGATCTGCTGCCTGCCCTCACCAGAGGCTGGTGGATGAACAGTGTTAGGTGGAAACTGGCAAATGGTGCAGCTTTTCTTCTAAATTACTGCTAAAGTTGGGCCATGGATACTCCCATGACCTCTCCCTGCTGTTCCAATAGTGCTCAGATACAAAGCAGTGGTCAGAAATCATCCTTTCCTCCTGAATAGTGGTGGATTTGAGCAAAACTGATCAGGTGGAGCAGTAACTGCTTGCTTTTCTACAAATCCATTCCCTTAGAACAACCTTCAGCTGCTCCTTCCAACACTGAGCTGTTGTAACATTAACATGAGACCCCCAAAGCCAAGCCTATTACACAAACAAAAAACAACCAGGGGTGATGGGGATAAAGTTCCTTTCTTCCCCAGCAGTTACGACCAGAGCTGGCAGGGCAGGGAACTCCAGCAGAGTTCACTGAAGCTCTGATTTTCTCCACCTCACATCAAGAATGATGTCATGTCCTCCAGCTCTCAGGATGCCAAGTCACTCCCTGGAACTAATGACACATTCGAAGTGCTCCACAACCACTGTAGGTCACAGCAGGGCACAGCATCCCACGTGGGAAAAGCTCCAAGGGAACAGCTGAGAATCACAGGCTTTTTTTTTTGGTCTTTTTCCTTGGGCTGCTTTGCAGAATGTGAAGGATCTGGCTTCCCCCAAGCAGGGAGTGGAAAATATGAAATCAAAGTAGTTAGAGAAACCTTCCTGGAGTGTTGTAACCATGACTCCATGCAGGTCTTGGGGCACTTCCCCATCATCTACTCCCTGTGCTGAGATGCTGGGGAAGTGCTAAAAGCTCTGCTGGCTCCCCTGTTAAGTTGCCTTTCAAACTATATCACATGAACCTCCAGATCTTGACCCAAAAATGTAACAAACCATGTCCTTTTCCCAGACACAGCCTCCACCACCCACTGATTTGCACGTAGAGAGAACAGAGCCAACAGAGGGAGGTTGGGAGCTGCCACCTGCCCCTCTGAGGACATCCTGAAGCTAATGTTTCACAACTGAACCCCAGGGACTGCCCCCCACCACCGGCTCTGGTCCATGGGAACCTCCTCTCTGCCAGGAGGTGTCAGTGTTTGCTGGAGTACAGTGTTTCTTCTTCAGTGTCTGTTTCATCCTGGAATTCGTGGCTCAGGAGGGACTTCTTGGAGCCGGTGGACATCATGCGGATCTCGTCCTCGTAGTCGTCGTGGTGCTGCCGGAGCCGGTGGAACCCATCCTTGTGTCTGTTGGACTTGATGGAGCACACACACCAGATGATGCAGGCAGTGAGGACCAGGGCAGACATACTTGCACCTGCCAGGGAGAGGACACCACAGTTAAAGCCATGTTCCCTCACCACAGAGGCTCCCAGGCTTGCCACCACCTCTTTTCCCTCCTACAGTCATAACCACTCTCCTCACTTCACTGTGACCCTGCTCCTTCCTCCCAGCCCACAGAAGATGGGAGAGCAGATCCAGAACAGGACAGCACTCACTATTTTCTGTGCCTGCAATTTAGGAGAGTATCACTGAGCTCCTCTGCAGACCATTGGCTCTAAACTCTCACCCCCTTTGCAGCTGCCACCTTGACAGAGTAAAATAATCCCTTAACGCTGACCTGGTGCCACACCACCCACAGAAACCTTGGGAGAGCAACAAGATCTTCCAGCTCCCAGCTCTACACACAAGCTCTCCTTCCATGCATCTCAAAGTCCATTCTGGACTTCTCAAATCCCTGCAACACACTCTCCTTCCTCCCTCCCTCCTGCCAGCCCAGCATCACCAGACCCAAGGGCTGCTGGACCTCTTTGCATGGACACGTGTGTGTTCCAAAAGGAAAGCAGGCTTAAGTCTGCAGGCTGCTTTCCCAGTTCAGTGGAGACTCACTGTCAGCATGAACTGGTCCAGAAAGCAAAGCTCAAAGCTTTGATAAAAAGTGTCACTTTACCTGCAACAGTTATAACCAGCTCCCTTGGCAGTCCAAAAATCCTGTTCTCTGTGTCAAATATTATGAACACAGAGCTGGGGGCATCCTGACGTACAAAGACCTGCAGAAAGACACAAGAGACCAGATCATCTCAGAGCTTGCACCTGTGTTGGGTGTCCAGACAAGAAAGACACTTGTCATCTGCCCAACCTGCCCTGGTCAGCAAAGACAAGTGCAATGGAAAGAAAAGCTACTGCTCAAACAACATTGCTGTGCTGGGAAGTTGTTCTTCATTCATTATATCAATGCAGAAACAGCTCCTGATGGCACATAATCAGCAGCTAAAGAGGGAAGCCTTCATGAGCAGAGAGAGGGTGAAGATCACCATGGACATTCACACACCTTGACATGTTTCTGCTGGTACCCGTTGGCCATGGCATCGATGCTGTGGAAACCTGGAGCCAGGAGCACATGGAAGTAGCCTCCTTCTTTAGTGTACACCCTCAACCCTTCATTCAGGATAATGGTAGCTTTAGAAATTGGCTTGCCACTCTTGTCTTGGACGACCCCATGCACTCCCTTATGAACCTGAAATGAGTGTTTCAAACAGTTCACATTCAGATCCAAGTGTATAGTGTGTTTGTAACTAAGACAAGATCTAATCTCCCCCCCAAAACACAGCCCACTCTGCAGCCCTGACCCCCACAATGAACAACAGGGCATGGCACTGCCAGGCAACACAGCACAGATGCTTAACTCTTGTGTCAACACATGTCCTGGTCACTTGCTGCCTCTGTTCAATCCATTCCTCACAGTCTGAGTTATGACTGTCTGTAATTACACAGCACCAACAAACCACACAGACTCTCCATGCTGTTCCCTTCCTCTCCCCCTCCCCACCCGCTGCCTTCATCCTTGCCAGGATTTCCTCCCACAGACTGCAGCTCACCTCCACCAGCATGCTAAGCAGGGATTTCCTGTGGTCTGCCCACAGGCCAGGAAGCTGTCCAGCACTTGGGAAGTAGCAGCAGCTGGTGTAAACAGTGATCTCAGGACAATGCCCAAATGTTGTGCTGAAATCCTGCAAAAAACAAACCACCGTTACAATCAGAGGTATTAAAAAAGCTTTGCAGAGTGAGCTGAAGGTGGAGAAGTTTAGCCCAGACATCAGAAAAAAATACTCTTTTCATTGGTGATTCAGAAGAGATAAAAAGCCCCGTGCCATGAGCAGTACCTTCATACTTCCCAAGTGACTGTGCCATTCCGAGCCACGGATCACACCCCCAGGAATAGTCTCATCTGTGAGAAGAGCACAGGCAGAGCTGTCAGGCAGAGCTGCTCCAGCAGGGCCTGCCACAAGCTGACAGGGTTAAAGGATTCAGCCAAACATACCTGACTTATTTGGACAGCCTGGCTGGCCCAAATGCATCACTGGGTGGTTGTTTGCATACAGAGAAGCCAAATGCTTTAGTGTCTCTTTGTTCTCCACTGCAAAGAGAAAAGTGAGACTTTGAGAGTGCAACTCCATTCCCTGGAGGGGCAGATTCCCATTCTAACCCCATGATCCTGTACTACATTGTGACACACATTGTTTCAGGGGCATTCCTGATTTTCTCTAATACCAAGGGCTGTATCAAAAGCAGACTTTACACTGGCTTTGGCAGAGGAAGGGTTGAAATACTGTTGTAGGAATGGAAACAGTGAGTATTCTGATCCCTAGCTGGACCCTGAGAGGTTTTACAGCTTTACTCACAGACTGTCAACTCCACATACAAAGGGCTGGACACAGAGGAGGCTACAGAAAACCAGCAGCACAAAAAGCTCTTACAACACGTGGTGACATGAACTTCTGCAGAGACACCCCAAGGGTGACTGTGCTCAGCTGTACCTGACTGTGCTGGGTTATCGTAGGGGTAGGTGACCAGCAGAGATCCCCCATCCAGGGCCACAGAGAGGCTGAAATCCTGCTTCAGGATCAAGTTCTCCATGATGGCTTTGGTCTCAGGCTCCCGTGCCCCTGAGTACCGGGTGTAATTGCCTGTAAAGCACAACAACAAATAGGAAAGGGAACTCACAACATTTTCCTCTGCTGTTTGAGAGGCCAGAAGTGCATCCTCTGTGTCTGAAATTAGGTCTGCTGGGTATGTTAAAAGGTGTCTGTTAGACCTCAGCAGATGCACCTGACTGATCAGGTAAAGCACCCAGTTCACAACACAGCCCATGGGGGAATTCATCTGCAAAGCTAAACGAATGTGAAACACCACAGTTTCCCCAAGCTATTTTGTTCTGTGTGGCCGAGGGTATTTTGTGTGTATCTGCTCACAACAAACAGTGCCACAGAACTGACATTTTGTTAAGAAAGCATTTGGGATGATCCCAGCCAAACTTGTGCAGAGAACAGAACACTTCCTCCTCAGGAAGAGCGGGCATAGCCCTGATACAGTGTTATGGATGTAGTTACGTGAAAACCAGAAAAGCATGAAAAAAAGGAGACTTTCTGGGGAGTATGGACAGAGAGCAATTTTTAAGAGATGAAAGAAATCAATTAAGAGTAAAAATGTATCAGGTGTTATCTGACTTCTGGACTATTCCTCAAGAGCTCTGTTCCTCTTGCAGATACAGAGTGCAAAGTGCTGTCTGTGAGGGGGACCCCAAGCTTTGGAAGCCTCCCAAAGCCCTCCTGGGCTGCTGTGCTGCCCAGGCCCCAGGGCTGGAGCACTGCCCTCTTTACAGCAGGTGCTGTGACAGAACAAGCCCACCCAGCCCCATCAGTGGGCCCTGCCTTCCTGCAGGGCCACACGCAGCACTGCTCTGCTTTACTTGTGAAGTCTGTGTCCAGGTCTCTGCCATGGGCGTTGGTCCTGCCCATGCTGGAGGTGCAGCCTCGCTCCTGGGCAACCTCACGTCCGTCAGGGTTCAGGGAAGGCACAATCACGATCCGAGTTCGGTCAATCAGCTGAACAACAGGGCAAACACCACACAGAGTGCAATTAGTGGGGTTCATTCTCTGTACAGCTCACTTCCCTGGACCTGAGCCTAGGAATGCAGTTTGAGGTTCCCATTCACTCCATGGACTGCACCCCTCCCCATTACACTGCGGGGATCACCACAAGCCCCAAGCCAGTGTGAGCAAGGCAAGTCCCTCCCGCTGAGCACTGCCCCCTCAGGATACAGCTGGGAGGCTCCAAGGTGGTCCCTCGCCCTGGCCCCTCCTCACCTTTGTAACAGCAGCGTTCTTCTTGTAATTCATGCAGAGAAATTCCGCCAGTGTGAGGAGCAGCTCAGTCCCAACAGGAGCATTCCCGTGAATACCAGCGACAAAGCGGACCTTGGGCTCCTCAGGCTCCGACTGGTTGGGCTTGTTGGAGATCTCCAGGGACCAGATCTGACGGAACTCAACGCTCTGCCCCAAACTGCCAAGAGATGAGGAATGGGAGTGTCAGCTCAGGAGCAGAGCTGCAGGTCCAGCCCCACCTCAGGGAGAAATGCTGCAGGAAAGGAGCCTCCTGGGGAGGTTGCAAAGGGAAGTGAAACACAACCACATCACGAGGGCAGATGTGCAGCAGCACTGAACAGAATTCACCAGGAACATCACTTTGAATGGCAGCATCTGTGTAAAGTGTACCATGACACCCAGTGCTCCAGACACCTCCGTAATAGCCCGAAATCACAGTAAAAGTGGAACTGCTGGGCATCTCTGTACTGCCAATGGTGGGGCTTGTTTGGGTTTTTTTTTCCTTCAAAGCAGGATACATCTGGACATCAAACTAATTTATCAAACACCCAGCGTGGAGGACAAAAGAGGTCTGTTCCCAGCAACACAGGAGCTGTTGCTACAGTCATGCTGTTAAACTGCCAAACTGAATACAGGGAAAGCAGGGAACAGACTCAGGGCTGATGCAACTGCAGGGACAATAGAGGCTACAGATCAGCAAAGCAGCCTTGGCACCAGCAGGGACAGCACATGAGCACATTGTGCCTGGTGACAACAATCCTGGGACAAAGGGATTTGTGCTTTCTAAAGCTGACAGAAGGTAAGGTTACAAAGGAAAGCAGAGGATGGCAGCAGCTGGTCTCCTGCAGGAGGGCAGAGACCATGGCTCAGGGTGAGAGCACCCAAACTTGTCTTGCACTGCTGAAATAAAATCTGGAGGCAGACAATGAAAAAAGGCCGTCTGAGATCTGTAAGTCAAATCTGATAATTTTTGCTGGGGACTCTTCAGCAAGGTGGATGTCAAAGGATTTAGAAAAAAGAGGAAATAGAGAACATGGAACAGAGATAGTTGCAGAAGTCTGGGATATCAAAGCTGGGAATATTGCCAGTCCCAGGCACACCTGGGAAACCAAGAGCACTCCAGGTCTAAGTCAATAAAATGATGTCTCAGGAAAAAGCACATGGATGCACTCCCTGCAGCCACTGCCCTGCCACCATGTCCTTACACCTGGGGCTCCCTCCACCTCAGGGAGCACAGGGAAGGGGAGGGATGAGCTCCCCATCTCTGCACCGTGTTCATGGCTCACAGTTTCACACCATGCCAGGCTGCTGCCCAGGGAGGAGCTGAGCACTGCTGCTGTTTTCACCTGGTGAGATTGGTGATGTGTGGGTAGTTCAGGTTGAGGCCCCTGAGGAACTCGGAGAGGTCCTTGTACGGGCGGTACCGATACGGGGCCACGTCCCGGGCCGAGGTGAGCAGGAGCCGCTCCAGACCGTTCTCAGCAGAGAGATCTTTGACCAGGGTCTCAAACTCCTTCTCGCTGGGGTTGGTGGTGTCTGGGGTGTTCAGGACCAGCACCTTCCCCTCCTCCACTTTGCTGTCTGTCCGTGAAAGAGTGAAGTTGACCTGCACCCCACCTTCGCTGCCAATCTGCACTGTCCGAGTGAGTGGGTCATACCTGCCCAGGGAAGAGAAGGTACAAAGGAATGTCAGGCATTTGAGACCTCAGACAACAAGCCATACATGTTCCTGACCACACTCCCTAGGGACTGCTGCTGCCCCCAGCCCAAAGTGAGAACCATAGAAATGAGGAGCTCGTTTAAAGGGACAGGGGAATGGCAGGAGGACAGGGAACAGCCCAACATGGCGTTGAGCTGCTTTTGGCTCAGGTGTTGCAGGGTTACGTGGCACACTGGCAAGACAACAAGTCAGGCTGCTTTAACACAGAGTTTTGGCAGCAGTTGGAATGAAGTAATTTCTGTGGGCAGCTGCCTGGAAGAGGATTTCCCATAAAGACACTGAGTCGTCAACTCCTTCCCCAGATCATCTCCAAACAAGGGAAGATTTGGACTGTACACCAGAGCCAGGTGAGCAGTGTCTGACATCAGGGTAGCCTCACACTGCTGACTCAGCTCAGGCCAGAGAGCAGGAGAAATGCCCCTTCCTAGAGCAGAGGGGAGTACTCCTGAGTGGTGTCAGTGGCACAGCTGCTCCTGCTCACCCTCGGGCAGACGCTGTGATCACGTACGCTCCCGGCACCAGCAGCCGCCAGTAGTCTCCGTCATTGTAGGTGGTCACAGGGTGGTTGATGGTGGCCACACTGATGGTGGCATTGAAAATGCCCCTTCTGTCCACAGCATCCAGCACAAAGCCCCAGACACCGCGGTGAACCTGTGCACAGACCCCAGTCCTGCTGAGACACGGCCCTGGCTCTGCCTCCCGCCCCTCACCGACACCCAGACCCCAACACCTCCCAGCCCAGGACTTCCAGCATTCCCAGGGGAGCAAGATGTTCCAAAAGGGTTCAGGTTAGACTGGTCAGTAGCTGGGCAAAGATCATCTGATGAGTACAATGAGCAATTGTTTGGCCTAGGGTGCCAGCATGGCAGCCTGTGCTCCACACCTTTGTTTGCATAGCCCAGGTGTGCAGCAGCCCCAACTCGGGCAGGAACAGCACGTAAGGACCGTTCCAGCCTCAGGAAAACCAAAGGTAGTGGTACCCAAAAAGCCCCCACCTGCATCACCTGGCTGCTATTTCCATACAGATCTTTGGTATGTTGAGAAGGAGGGGAGAGAAGGAGTTGTGACAGGTTCTGATGGAGATGATTTCTGTGGAGCAGGTACCCAGTCTGGCCAGGGAGCAGCACTTGCTTCAGCCCCCAGATCAGCCTGTTCATTGAGGCATGACTAAAGCAAAGGCCAGAGGCAGCTCACACCATGGCCAAGGGTCTCTCACCTGCTTCATGAACTGCAGCAGCGAGCGGCGGTTCTGGGCCCAGTACCTGGGCAGCTCCTCAGCCCTTGGGTATTTCACACAGCCCAGCTCAATGGTCACTTCAAAGCAGTTTGTATGCAAGTAATTCCAGTCTTGCATCCCACCTTCAAAAGGAATGTAAAACAGTTTTGACAAGGTCTTCTGAAGTGCCACAGCTCAAAAAAAATAACAGATAGTAGAGAAAGATGAAGTACAAAGTTGAAGGGAGAAGGCTTTTACACAGGGCAGGATTCAAGCTTCAAAGGCATGCCAAAAGAGCAGGCAAATAATCCTTCTTGTAAATACCTTTCATGCTAATAAAGTGCTGTAAAATTTTATGAAACCATTTTGCTAATGGTCAGGAAAACTATACTATAAATTCCTTCCCCCAGGAATAACTTTATCTGGGTACATTATTTAAAAGGTTATAAAAGAAACCTGAGTCCCATTAATCTGGGCTGACCAATGCAAAGCTCCTGACTGATCAGACTAAATTATTTAAGCTGCACATGCATTAACTTGGAGCCAAACAGATTTAAGGTGTACTTTACCTGGAACATTGTACCACTGAGCCCCATTAGTGATGCCATGTGGGAAGTACTCAGTGGGGTACATATCCTTACAAGGCCTTCCCTGATACATCTTTGCATTTTCCTGTAAAACAAGAAGCAACATGTGAAGGTGAGTCTGCCCTCCAGAGCCACCGGCACTCTTGTTCTACCATTAGTCACAGGCTTGGCATTACCAAACAGATGTTCATGTAGAGGTGTGTTTGTAAGGCTGCAGCACCAACTGCACCCACATCCAAACACATCCTTGGTCTCCTCCCAGCCACTTCACAGCATTTCCCAACACCCTCCCCTGTGCTGGTCTCCGTACACAGAGCTGTGCTCCCTCAGTGCCTGCAGGTGGGGTGTGCTGGACACCACTCAAGAAATGAGAGCCTCCTGTGGGCCTCTTCTGCTGTGCCTGCAACCCCAGTGTTCCTGTGCCCACCTTTACCAGCCACTCAGGGGCTCCCTGGAGCCCACTCAGCAGGATGTGCCCGTTTTCCTGCCACAGCCTTACCTTGGAGTAGGCAAGTGCCAGCGTGCGGAACACGGCGTCGTCCGGGGACCTGCTGTACACGGCTATGCCCTGCTCATCATCATCAAAGGGGTAATTAACCACCAGAGAACCTGCAGGCAAAGCAAGCTTGGGCTCACACCTGCATGCTTCCCCAGTCACCCCTCAGCAGACTAAGGGAAACTTTTCTCCAGCAAGTGCCAAGTCTTCTGCCTCTCAAGACTTGGCATTAAACAAAGTGTTAAGCCCAGAAGAGGCAACAGAAGCACAGGAAGAGATAACACCCCACGTAGCTGGGAAGGTGAACCAAAGCCATGACACATCAAAGCTTTGGCTCCTACACAAAGGTTGTACTGAGCACAACCACACAATAATTGCTTTCACAGGGAACTGAATTTCCTAGAACATGCATGATGCTTTTGACCCAAATGATGAAGTTTTTCAGCCTTCTGGAGTTTGTTGCTGAAGCTTTCCCTAAGGAAGCTGCACTAACAGCACCATGAAACCCCAGACACCACCACTGCTGGAGACTTGGCAGCCCCTTCACTTCCACACACAGCACTTCTGCACTACAAATGAACCTTGCTGGCATAAAGCAACCACCTGCAAGTTACCACAGCTACAAGCCAGCAGACAAAGTGGCTAGGGAATAAGCTGTAATACACAGAGAATTAATTTAGATAATTCCAAAAAGGTAATCAAATTACAGCGAATTTCACAGTTCCACCATGCCATTCAAGGCAGGGAACCCTCTGGATTGCATTCACTTTATAAACACTGAAGCCTTTAACAGCCACAGCTCTGCATCCCATTCCCAGAGCAGCTGCTGAGCAAGCGCTGACAAGAGAGTCCATCCCCATCTGCCATGACCATCCCCATGTGCTCCCTTCAGAGAAGGGGTTTGGATCTTCCCAGCAGCCTCTTCAGCTCACTATGAACATGTTTGGGGACATGGTCTTTCACCCCACATTTCCAGCTTCTGCTCCATCTTGCAGCAGGAGAACTCAGTGCACACCCAGAACACTGTGGAGACATCCCTGCTGACTCCCATCCCAGGAACTCATCCCAGAGGAAGGAGCTTGGTTTGGTTGTGGTACCTCCATGCAGGTTTGCCGAGAGCACAAAGGGGTAAGCCTTCAACCAGGCCATGACAGCACGAGTTTCTGGCTGTGGAGGGTCTGTCACGTTGACAAACTGATCTGGGAAGTTCCGGTTCAGGTCGTAGTTGTTGCTGTTGTTTCTGCCAACGGTACCTCCTTTGTCTCCTGAAAATCAAATACAAATTCAAGCTCATGCCCTGTGAAGTTTCCACTGCAGCACAGAGGCTTCTTCCTCTTCCTACAGAGCTTAATGGAAGACAGCGGAGTGCTCCCTGTACACACAGGGGCACCCACAGTTCTCTCCAGTGAGAGACCTGCCCTGCACAGCAGTGCCAGGGGCCCTTCCAGTGGGTGCTTGCTCAGCTCTTGGTGCTGCTCAGGCCTCAGCCAGCAGAAAGGCACCGAACCATGAACAGTTTCTGAATTTCTGCAGCCGGATGTCGCGACCGCAGAAACCTCAGCGCTCACCTTCTCAAACCAGCTGGACAAGTTCTTTGTTAAACCCAAGCAGAGCTCTGCTTCCAGAGAGTGATTCTGGACAGACTTTGTTCTGCCAATTTGCAAGAGCCATGTGGTTTTAAGGCTTCCCTGAAGGATGTTTTTGCCAATTTCAACCTCATGATAAAAATCTGTGTTATCTTTGGACAAATGCTCTGCAGACAGCCTGGCTGCCACAGTGCATTTATTAAGAGAATGGACCAAAGCCCTGCAAGCAAGAACTATGTCAAAGAAATGCCTTTTTTTTTTAAATAAGCCCTGGATTAGACACAAACCATAAGGGGACCCAAAGAGGGGACGCGTGTAGCACTGCTGAAGCAGCAGTGCTCTCTCCAGCAGCTTCCAGCATCCACCAAGAGCCCACATCCTGCAGTGTGTGTCCACCCACTCATCCCACAGCACGCACCAAGTCCCTTCCCAGCTGTCTTGTCTGGAGAGCACAACTGCTCCAGCATGGCTTCCAGATTTCCCAGAGGTACCATGAACCCAAAAGGCTTGTTCTCAGAGCTAGAAACACCACAGATATTTCAGCACAGACAGCAATACCTTCCTGTGATCTCTCATAGCCGTCAGGGTTCATGGATGGCATGATGTGGATCCGTGTGCTCTGGACCAAGTCAGTCACTTCAGGATCTGTGCCAAAGTTCTTGCAGAGGTACTCGATGAGGTTCAGGAGAAGCTCTCGCCCAACAACTTCATTCCCGTGCATGTTACCGATGTACTTGAACTCTGGCTCACCTGCAGGCACACGGTCACACCAAAGAGACAATTATAACCACCACATTACAGCTTGGAGACACCTCAGCACCCTGAGCATTGCTCTTGCAGGCTTTGCCAGAGGGTATTTACCTCAAGTTTGCCCTTCTGCTCCCACACCACCAAAAAGAACAATGTCTCAGGGGAGCCCTTTGCTCCTTCTGCCCCCAGAGCTCCATGACCAGCACAGATGTCCCCAGTGATGCTCTTTAACACACGAGTGCCACCCACTGCACTTGGACTTTTACACAGGAGACACAAGGAGCAGCTCAGTCTCTCAGGACAGGTGACAGCCCTACACTCCTTTCCGCTCTGCAAAGGGTCTGTCCTTGCATTTGTGCCTCACTGATAGGACTTCCCACATCACCTGCTTCGTGGACGCCAGGGTTGTCCGAGATCTCCATCACGTAGAGCTCCCGCAGCTCCACGGACTTGCCCACGGAGTAGAGCCGTGTGATGTTGGGGTACTCGTTGGCGTAACGGCGCAGGAAGATCTCCATGTCCGAGAAGTGATGGTGTCGGAAGTCCACGGGCTGGATGGGCTCATGGATGGAGGGTGGGTTTGGGGCCTCTGCCTGCACAGGGGTGGGGGTGAGGGCAGTGACAGGGGCTGGTGCTGCTGTGAACTGCGTGGCATTAACAGCTGGTGGCATCACAGTTGGCTGCAAGGAGAAATTCACTTCTGTTGCATCTCCCTCCTTCACCTTGATGTTCTCTTTGGTCACAGGTGTGTAACTGTGAAAAAAACAACTGGCTTAAGCAAGGGGCTCTGCAGAACCGAGGCCAAACCCTGCCCTGCAGTCCCTGCACCACACCAGCCTCCTCCTCCCAGCCTTAACACACCAGGTTGTCAACGACCATGTGAGAGATTCACCAGGGAACAAGCTAATGGGACTCCTCCCAACGCCACCGAACCCAGCTCTGCTGCTGTCCTTGCTGTGCCAGAGGCATGAGCTCCTGCTTACAGGATCACCAGGAAAGAAGCCTCAGGCAGAGGCTGAGGCAAGTTACACATTCACACCTTGGGACAACACAAACTCCTTCTGGTGTGACCTTGCTCCTCCTTCTCCCTTTGCACAAAAGGCAGTTTGACACAAGCATTCAAACAAAGGTGACAGAAACTGTGCATTCAACAGCCCCACTGCAGGAGGCACAGGGTGAGCAAACACAGCTGCAGCTCTGAGCTGGAGCCCTTTACAGTCAAGCCCCTTAAACACACAAGGTGCTTCGGGGGAGGAACTCAAGTGAAGGAACAGGAGCAGTTGGCAGCGTGGCACAGACTGCCACAGAGACTTTACCCCACGACAGCTGCAGTCACGTTGTAGGTCCCAGGCACAAGCAGTCGGTGGTAATCGCCAGACTTGCCCGCTGTGATGTTATGAGCGATACCGGCAACAGCAATGGTCGCGTTCTCTAGCCCAGCCCCAGTGACTGCATCCTTGACAAAGCCTTTCACTCCGATGTGGACCTGAGGAGAACAATGCAAGGGCCGGGCTGAGGGCAGGCAACAGCAGGGGAGCCTTGTCCTCAGCTGGAAATACCCCCTCATTCTCCCCCAAACGCAGCAGAGTGCGACAGCTGCCAGGCAAAGACATCCAAGGGCCAGTTCAGACAGTTCTTATCCAAATGGCAAGGACAGGAATTCCAGCATGTTCTGGGAAGGCAGCAGGGTCTCAAAACTGATCCTCCTTAATAGATTCTCTAATTTAGTGGGACAGGCACACAACAATATGAACATAGCAGGGCTGGAGGCCAAATACAGCTGCCTCCCTTCCCAGCCTAAGCTGTTACCTACTCAACTCGTACATGGCATCTGGAGACAGCCTGGCAGAGGACTCTGCACTGTTGATGCTTTTGAACATACCTGGAGATCTGTGGCACTGAGGCCAACCAGGTACTCTGCATGACTTGGTGAGATCTCCACCAATGGGTCCCTCTAACACTGCTGCCCACCAGGCCCCTCCCAGCAGCTCTGCTGTTGTGGGGGATGTGGGAGCTGTGGCAGATGCAGAGACACAGCAGCTGCTGCAGTTGTGTCACCTCATGCAGCAGACACAGCCACAAACCCCCTGGAACACGAAGCTCCCACCCCTTTACAGACACAGAGCTGCCACCCCCATGCCCAGAGTACCTTCTCAATGAAAGCAAGGAGGGACTCCCTGTTGTTCTCCCACTCCTTCTGAAGCTCTGAGGCTGGGGGATATTTGCAGCAGGACAGCTCCAACGTGATCTCAAAGCAGTTGGCCCACACGTAGTTGTAATCCTGCATCCCACCTGAGAAAGGGAGGCAAAGACATGTCCAAGAGCAATGCACAGACCTCCCACCATGGGGTGGAGGAGGAGGGAAGCAGAAAGCTGTGGCAGGTGTCCTGCAGAACCCCAGCAGGCAGGTCTGTAGGAGATGCACTCTGGACTCCCACCCTTTGCTTGGCCAGTACCCTCACTTGCTTTATCTGAGCAGTTTCCTGATCATTCACAAGCCCCTTCACAAGTGAGGGACCCTCCGTGGTGCTGGTCAATCAATTCACCAGAAGGATCAATACCCCAGTGCCAATGCACTGCCTGGCACTGGCAGAGCCTGTGTCAATGCCCAGAAAGCCATCAGCAGCACTTTGCCAAGCACAGAAGGCTTACAGCAAAGGTGGTGGCCCAAAGTCAGGGCCCACTGCTCTGAATTCAACAGCCCCACTGCAGTCCAGCAGAGCAGGGATGAACTGACAGCAGAAAGTAGGATTTAGGACAGACCCCTGGAAGGATCTGCAGGATGGTACCACAACAAAGATGCCCCAGTTCCTCTTGGTTCTCCTGGGACTTTGCTGCCAAGGGAACAGGAAGCTTTTATGGTAACAAATCAAATGTCACTCACAGCCAGAAGGAGAGCACTGCAGCTCGTGCATAGGCTGACATCAAAACAGGAAAGAAACTTTTCTGTCCACCACAAGGGGCCAGAAAGTAGTTGAGGACCTTATAACTCTCCAACTCAGTTCAAGGGGTTAGAAAAACAAGGCAACAAGGCCAGTGAATCTGATCCACCCTCAGCCCTATTCAGCTCCCATCACCAAGCTGAGAACAGCAAAGCACAGCAGCAGCTCCTCTCTCACCAGTAAACACCACGCCAGGGAGACAATTTGCCAGCCCATAACCATCTGCTCATAGCAGGATGCTAATGCATTTGAAAACATCCATACGTAAACCAGAGCCATTATGAAACATATTTAGTGCTTCAGCTGCCATTCAAGCAAATTTAGGACAGATGCTCACCCATAATAGAGCAGCAACGGACTAAATTAGAGCTTGCTACATCAATTTTGGTGAAACTGCCTCTTGGAGAAAGTAGTCCACAGCACTCTTGAAAATTTGGATTGTATCCATTGCACATATTTGGCCTTCACATGGCTGTGTTGCAGAGCAGGACAGTTATTTTTACAGCATGTGGAATTACGTATTTTCCCACATACCATCTGCACAGCCCCCCTGGCAATGCAGAGATCTGGAGGGGCAAAGAGAGACCTGTACTCAGCCAGGAGCAGAGCAGAGCAAACACACTCGAGGCTGACAACTGTCAGACTAGAGGACGGTGCTTCTATTCTGTTTCAGTAACACCTGGGATAACCTGTTGGATTTATTTCGGCATTTTTAATCACAGGGGGTCTTTTAACCCACACTGCAAAAAGTTTCAGCCTGCCCATGGAGCACCATTCCCCCTTTACCAGTGAGGAAAGGAAAGGGAAAATGAGCAGCTCAGTGCCATGGCCAGTCAGGGCCTGGCTGGCAGCAGCTCCCCAAAGTGCAAACCTCTGCTCTGCTCTGTCCCACTCCCTGAGCATCAGAGCTGTGTTCAGGCAGGATCCCACACCCTGCAGCACAAGCCCTGCAGAGCTCCCCCTGCCAGGCAGGCCTGCTCTGCTCCCTGCCAGGCTCACCCCAGGAGAATGCAGCTCTCCAGAGGCAAGCCCAGGGATCCAGACACCATAAATACTCCACGTGCCAAGAGAAGCCTTCCAGGCCAGCCAAGAAGGACTCTATTTTCAAACGGCACCATGCAGAAAACTAATTCCAGCTCTCACTGGAGCTGCCATCAGGAGATAAGAGACCTGCAGCTAAGTTACAGCAGAGAAGCAGGTCATGTCTGCTCTGCAGAGAGAGCAGATGGCACCGAGCGAGCTGGAGAAGTGACTCAATCTGTGGCACAAGTTGCTGACTCTGTGGACAGCACCAATTGTCTCACAGCATGAGACCAGGGGAGCACCAGCAGCAGCACCAGGAGGAATGTTCTGGTCCATTAGTCTGCAATCATTAAAACTCAGGGGAGGTGAGGGTTGAGCCTCCAACTGCAGCAGCTGCATCACAGCCCAGAGCAGCAAAGCCCTGCAGCCTGTTTTTGATCTGAACCAGCCACTTGGTCACTGAACCACCCAAAGGTTAAAAAGGAAGGAAGAGAAAGAGCATGCACAGCAGAGATTGTCTCTAAAAAGCATCCCAGTCACAGACATGCTTATCAACAGCAGCTGGAATGCAGGAGCCCAATTCAGCTGTTTGGCAGAGATCCATCTTTCCCTGTGCACACTTGACCTTAGCAATTACTCCCCTGGTTTGTACTTGCCACCTCAATTTGACACACATAAGAGGCTGTTTGCAAACTCAAATGAAAATTAATGGCACTGGCACCAGCATAATCCTGAACTGGTAACTCTGGGACAATGAAACCTGTGGCAGTGTGCTCTCCAGCATGTTTGATAAAATGTGGCAGGAAAATTTCCACCTGTTGAGACACAATGTTCTCATTTCTTGTTTTTCCTGGCTTTAGTTCACTTGGAGCCTGCAGGAGCCTCTCCTGGCACAACCTGATCTGAGGCCACGAGCACGTGCCCTGCACTGTTCACAGAACCGTGTCCTCTGCTTATCCTTCAGAGCTCACCCAGGGAGCTCCTGCAGGGCCTGGGATTTCCCCATCCTCATTTCACTGCACATTTGAACTCTGCAATCACTGGGAAAGCTCTCCTGGTCCGAGTACAACACTCTGCAGTGCTTGGCACAGATCTGAGCAACTCGGATGACTCAAAACAGTCACGGTGGTGGTTTTGCTCCCTCTGTCACACCACTTACAACTGACTCCCCTTTGCCTGCTCTTCATCCACTGCTAAAAATAAATGTTAAAACCTACAACCCCAAAGGGATGCAGTATGTCCATACAACATCAAGGTACACGTGTGGTGCATTGATGGCCTGTGGCTTGTCATTTCATCCGCACCCTCCCCTGGGTTACACTTTTCATGAACTCCATGGCTGGGGAGCTGCTCCAAGGGCTCCTGTCACCCTCCACAGGGGCTTTGGTAGCAACAAGATGGAAATTACTGCTTAGGGAGAGACCACCCAGATGCCCAGTGGATCCTGTGTGCAACCTCAGCACTGTTCCAGCCCGTGTCGGTGCATCCTCCCTGCAATCTCTGCCCATGAGTCGCCCACAGCGCTGAGCCTGAGAGTGTGACTTGTCACAGTGAAAGGGTTCACTCTGCAGATGCTGAAGGCTGTGGCACTTGCTGTAAACCACAGTGATGGCAGCACACAGCACACTGCTCTGCAGTTCACACCTTCCCACTTCTTGTGAAAAGAAAGTAGGTGAAACCTCTGCTCTCTGTGGCAGGGCAAGGGCAGCCTGGCAGGCTCACACAGCCTCTCACCAGCTGCCTCACTGCCTGGCAGGAGGCTGGAGAAACCAACCCTGCAGCGAGAAATGCCACTCACTGGGGGCAGAGGAACACAGGCCCAAAGCTCTGGAACCACTTTCCCTTCAGAGCACACCCATCCCACGTCACCAGCAGGGCAGAAAAGCCCCGAGCTGCAGTTCACAAACCTCCCCACTGAGGTGTTTGCCAGGAACAAAAGCCACCAGACAAGGCGGCACAGACCATCCAGGATATCCTGTTCCCTCACAAGCCAAGTCACCAGGTTACACAAACCTTCCTCCTGCTGCCCTTCTCACAGCAGCAGAGTGAACCTTGAGCCAGCAAACACCAGGGCTGGTGCACTCAGCAGGGTGGAGGGAAGGAGACAGGCAGTGGGGAAAGAGATCAAACTGCATCTTGTTTGAACACAACATCTTATTTGATCAGTGAAATCCTGGGGAATGATTCAGCCACTGCTAAAAATCCTCCAGCACAGAGGTGACGTGTTCAGGCCCAGTAATGGATCCTTCTCCTTACCTCCCAAGCAAGCTGGATGAAGGGTTAACCCTCTGCTCCAAAGCCCATGTTTCAGACCCTGTCTCGTTAAGCTGTAAGCTCTGAGGGATAAACAACACTGCCTATCACTGCTTGCTCAGCACTCCTGCCATCATCCCTCAGCCCCAGGCATGAGGGAAAGCAGAGCAGTGCAGGTGCAGCTCCTTGGGATCATTTCTGCCAGGTTTTTGTTGTGTCCTCACAGAAGTTCCTGCCCTGTCTGATGAGGCTGATGTACCAGATCCACTGAGGGGCCACAACAATGGGGTAACTTCTTCCAACAACACAGCCAAGATTTTTCTTTCCCCCCAGCCCGCAGAGCCTTTTCCATCTTATTACAAAAATTATTTAAATCCCATGTTCAGCAAAACAAACACCCAGAGAGCAGCCCAGCCACCTCCACACAGGCAGAGTGCTGGCACCAGGAGGTGATTTTCTCCTGTTCCAGTCACTTCCACAGAGGGATCAGGAGCTCTCCTAGAGGCTCCAGCAGACTGAATTTCAGATCCCTTCCAGAGCCCCCACAGCAGTGGATGAGAACAGGCTGTGCCAGGCTGTCCCCTCCACACAAGTCAACTGCCAACCCCACTTCCAGCAAGAGCACCTTGGTTAGCTCAGATCACCTGTCTCAATTTCACAGTTTTACAGCAGGCCATTCTGTAATCACAAAATCAAAGGTTCAGATGCTAAAAAACCTCACAGTACACTGGCATTGGCTTAATACCAGTAACAACTGTGTCTTCTTTCCTGTATCCAAATTCAGGGAACCATCAAGAGACCCAATGAGAGTTCATTTGGTAAATGAAGCCTCCCATATGCAGGACAACTCTCCACCACCTAAGAGGGTCAGGAAGTATCCTCCAGTTTGCTGCAGCTCCCTACAAACATCTCCCAAGCTGTGACTCATCAGGCACTTACTGGTGTGCCCATAAAGCCACCTCTCCATTTCAAGCTGCTAGAATGCATTCAAAGCTAAAAATATCACTTCAGCCACTGTCCTTTCCTCTGCCATAATCACCACTGGTTTGGATGTCAGCTCTTAGAAACTATTTCTAGAAGACACTGTGTTAGGAGAGCCAGCAGTCAGCACAGCTCACCTTCTACGTCGTACCACTGGGCACCATTTGTGATTCCATCTTGGAAGGTCTCCCCCTCCTCGCCGGGGCAGTTGGGTCTGCCAGTTCTCATTATGGGGTGATGGGACGCATAAGCTTTAGCCAAATATTTGAAGACTTCATCATCAGCTGATCTGCTGTAGAGTCCCGTGGGCCTGTGCGTGGCAGAGTCGTCGTAGGGGTAGCTCGCCACCACCGAGCCCCCGTGGAGGTTGCCAGAGAGCAGGAACCTGGCGTTGGGAAGGAAAAGGAGAGAGGGTCATACTGGAGCAACTCCAACGGGGGGCTGACTACAGCCATGCAACCAGTTATGCTGCTGCCTTCCCACCCAAACGCTGCTCTCAGGAGCCTCCAAACTCTGCTTGGGATCAATGAGGCAAAATGCACTCAGTGGATGAGCTGCCCAGCAGTGACAACACCTTGGAAGAGGACCCTGCTCCATCAGCCCTCCTGTGGAGCTGCAGCTACACCAAGGGTGTGTTACAGACAGGCACTCCTGCAGCACCGAGTCAGCCTCTGCTGGACACCACACACCATCCTGGGAGACTGTCCCAGCCTCCAGCACAGCCAGCAGGATTGTCACAGGGTCTGAACAGCGGCCACGTGGGGAAATCTGCAGCTTTTTGCAATAACCAACTCTCAGCACTGGTTGATTGGCATTACTGGAGATGGAACAAGTTTCTTGCTGCAGCCAAGAGCCAGCCCTCCAACTTTGTGGCAGACAAGCAGTGCCCTGCACACAAACCATTGTACATGGCCCTTTGTCAAGCTCTGAGCAGCACCAGGGATGTCCAACAGAACCAACTCACACAAAGAAAATCTGAAGCTGAGACAGAGCTGGTAAAATGCCAAGTCAAAAAATGTAGCAGGGCATGCCCTGTATCACCCTTCAGTTTGATCACAGGCAGAGAAAGCATTTCAGTGAATCCAAAAGGAAATTGTCTCTGCTCTTGCTCTTCCCACCAAACACAGCTCTGTGGGACAAAGAGCTCTCCCATGCATTTGTTCCAATGGGATTTGGTTTCCAGGCAGAGGTAACGTGACCGATACCTTTCCTTTGCTTAAAATAGTGCCCGTGAATTGCATTACACCCTTTATCTCCCTTTTTAATCAAACAGTTCTGTTTGCCCATTCATTTTTCTATCAGCAGTTATGTCAGCCTAACAATCACACCAGTATTAACTGGTGCTGCCAGGCAGAGGGATGCACAAAGCACCATGTTCTTCCTGTTTCACCCTGGCTGACAGCAAATCCCACCTCAAACACTCAGAGAAAAATCAGATGAAAAGCTCAAGGTGTTTTCAAAACAATATTAAGAACGTACATGAGTTTTCCTAGTAACTAATTTTGAGTTGAACCAAATCTGGGGGGGATTTGAGTTGAAAGTGCTGCACCAGAGCTTTCCTAAAGGATCCTTTGGGCAAGCAGTTCTGGTGAAGTTCATGAAACTCCTCTGGAGCAGCATCCCCACAGGCTCTGCCATCCACCCACTGCTAATTTAGTTGTCTCTGCCCAACACAGAGAGAGAGAGAGAATCCTTCCCTCCCTCCTCTTCCCTTTGGGGGGTGGATTCTCTCTCTGTGTTGGGCAGTTGGCATTTTGCCAGCTCAACCCAACACATAGGAATGGTCAGTAAATCCACTAAGATTTAATAAAGTTCACACAAATTGTGTTCCCTAAAGCTGAGCAAACATTACATGATGCTGAACGTTGTGTCTGTTGATGGGAGTCAACCCACAGCACTTTGTGGCCACCAGTCACCCCCTCTCCAGCTCTCTGTACCCCTGGCTTGGAGAGAGGGCCAGAGTTTAAGTGCATTGCTTGTATCTCATCACACTTTGCATTCCTGCTCTGTCTGCACAACTTCCCACAGCTGGTTGCACTGACCTTTGTGGTTTGGACCTTCCACCGTTCTCCAAAGAAGAATACATGGCAAATTAAGAGCCACAGCCCACCCTGGACACTGTGCTTTCCAGGGCTGCCCCAGACCCCCAAACCTGGGGCTTCAAAGGCACCATCTCCCCTCCTGGGCTGCCCCACGGCAGGCTCAGCAGCCTCCCCCTTGGAAGGGGAGAGCCAAACAGCTCAGTGTGGGCACTCAAGGCTCAGCCCCGTGTGCTTCAACAGGACAGGCAGGGGAGGGGGCAGCAGAACAGGGCCTGTACCCACAAACGCTGCTGCCCAGAGCATTATTGCTAAACCCAGGGCACTTCCCATGAAACACGAAGATGGGGAAAGCCCCGTTCGACACAACTGTTAACAGGGTCACACACAGACCAGTTCACACCTAACCCCGAGCACTGGGGGCATCGCACAGCTCATGGCAAAGGCATTATCGGGCCCAAGAGCACGAACCACCGACAAGCTCACAGAGAACTGGGAGCGAAGTTTCCAGCCACGGCCTCCAGGAGGAGGGGAACACCTGGGCACATGCAGGGCACGGGAACACCTGGGCACATGCAGGGCACAGGCTGTGCCCTGCGGGGCTACTGCGGCTCCTTGGCGGGGGCACAGGAACTGCGGCCACCAAAGGCTGTCCCCAGTGACAGCCTAGTGCGGGACGGTCCCGGCTGCGATGAGGGGCCCAGGCAGAGAGGCAGGCTGGGGAAAAGCAGGTGGGGAACGGGCTTTTCCTTCCCCCGGGACGGGCTGGAAGGGCCGACCCGGCGCCGGGCATGGCGGAGCGCGCGGCACTCACTTGTTGCGGCTCATCCAGTCGATGAGCGCTCGCACCTCGGGCACGGGCTCCAGGTCGGGCTGGGCGGCCCCGAACTGGTCGGGGAAGCTGCGGTTGAGGTCGCGGCCGCGGCTGTTCTCCCTGCCGGCCCCGGCGCCGCCGCCGCAGTCGCCCTCGCGGGCGCGCTCAAAGCCATCGGGGTTGAGGCTGGGCAGCAGGAACAGGTCGGTGCTGTTGAGCAGGCGGACGATGCGCGGGTCGCCGGCGGCCCAGCCCCGCAGCAGCTCCCGGGCCAGGCGCAGCAGCAGCGGCCGTGCCAGCGGCTCGTCCCCGTGCATGTTCCCCACCAGCTTCACCTGCGGCCGCCCCGGTATGACCGCCCCGCCCGCCGGCTCCCCGGGCCGCTCGGGGCCCAGCCCGGCCGTCAGCCGCAGCACCCACAGCGGCCGCTTCTCCACCGACTGCCCGATGCTGAAGAGCCGCGCCAGGCCCGGCGGGGCCGTCTCCGCCAGTTCCCGCAGCGCCTCGCCCAGCTCGGCCGAATGCAGGTACCGCAGCGCCTCGTCAGGCGCCGCCGCCGCCGCCGCCTCCGCTTTCTTGATGTGGGCGGCGCGGGTCGGGCTGAGCATCAGAAACAGCAGCAGGAGCCGCAACATGGCCCGGCCTGGCCCCCGCACCGCGCCCGCCATGGCCCCGCACGGCCCCGCTCGGCCCCGCACGGACGCGCCGCACGGGCAGGGGCGGTGCTGCCCCGGGGGCGGGAACTGCCGCCGCTCCACCAATCAGCGCCCGCTAAGGGGGCGGGGCCGGGCCGGCCGGGAGGGGAGACAGCCAATGAGAGGCGGCGGGAGACGCGCGTCACTGCAGGGTGGGTGCGCCCCCTGCCGGTCCCGGTCGCGATCCCGGTCCTGGCCCCGGTCCTGGCCCCGGTTCTGGTCCCGGTCACGGCCCCGGACCCCGCCACGGCCCGTCCGGGCCGTGGCGGGGTCCGGGGCCGTGACCGGGACCAGAACCGGGGCAGGAGCTGGCTGGGTGCGACTCTGCCCCGCGGTGTCTCCTCTGCCGGCCGCGCCGCCGCATCACGGCCCGGGAACGGGAATGGGAGGAGGAGAACGGAGCCCAGTCGCGCTCCCTTTTCCGTCCTCCGTCCAGGATAACGCGGCCTTTGGCTGTGGTGGGAGCGAGCACAGAAGCACACGCTTCAGAAGGGATCCACTTTGGGGTTCCTGCTCTAATTCCCTCTGGGAGGCACGTGAGATGGGAAGGGCTGAAAGCAGCAGAGCTTGCTCTGCGAAATCCGCCTCACAGTCCATAAAAAATTAAAATTTCAGCGTATCTCCGAGTTCCTGTTTGAGCTTTCAGTGGTTTCTCACTTACACATCTGCTCCCAGCTCTGGCGTTTCCTGCTTGGAGTCACAAGCTCCAAGCCCAGCACATAAAGCTGCTGTTCAGGGGCACCGTCATGATTCCATGTCACGACATCCTGCGATCCTCTGCACAGGAGATCAGACAGCGTGAGCCGAGCCAGGTGCAGCATCACGAGGGCCCTGAGGAAAGGGGAGTAAATTGGCTTTTCTTTCTTGGGGCTCATCTGTGCTGCACAATCATTAGGAGAGGGACAAGCAGGGGACGGGGATTATCCATCAAAAAGGTGCTGCAGATCTGATTAAACTGTAAAAGCCAAAAGACCTCGGTCATCAGGATGTTCTTAAACCGAGGGAAGAAGGGACACCGAGGGAATGCGACTGTCTCAGAAGTGATCACCATCACACAGCTTTAAGTCCTCGGTCTACAAATAAATTGCTCTGGATTTACCCAGAGTAACTGAGCTCATTTCCCTTTTTGGCCGATAAAAGCCGCGTTGTCTGGAACTCCAACAGACCAATCTTAAAAGCAGATTGTGGCAAAGGCTGATGAGTCACCCGCTCCTTTGCTCAGCGGCCAGGAACGGTAAACGCTTCTCATTTCCTTGGAGAGCTCTGCCCTCCACAGCCCTGGGGGAGCAAATCCGCGGGTTAGGGACCGGCCTGCAAGAAGTCACCTCCTCCTGCTCTTCCCCCTCCTCCTGCTCTTCCCCCTCCTCCTGCTCTTCCCCCTCCTCCTCTTCTCCTCCTCCTCCTCATCTCTGCCCATGCCGGTGCTGGCTGAGCCTCAGCCCTGGCACTCGACAAGGGGTTACTCAGGAGCTGTGGCTTTTCCCTCACGACTCTCTGCAGTGATCCCAGCGGTGGAGCAGGAGAGCAGAGTCCTCCTGGAGACGGGCAGCAAATGGTTTCCCATGAACTGGAAAGATGCAGCAGTTCAGCCTTTGCAGATTCCTCACGGAGGGAATGACGGGGACGCCACAGCAGGGGAGTTAACGCTGCTAATGTTGTTTGGCAGCACTTCACAAGATCGAATCAGCACTTGGTTTCCAGCAGAGCACTTCCAAGAAATCCCACTGGTGAGGAAAGTTCCTGGGTAGACAAAAATATCTGAGGTCCGGGCTATTGAGCAGCAGAATATAGTCCTGAAAGAGGAGTGGATCTGGGAATACTGCTGGGAAATGTCCTGTAGTGCCCACCAGCATGAAACAGGCACCAGGGGTCGCATCCTCCCTGCTGGAATTCCCACCTCAGAGATGCCTCCTCTGAGCCCAGAGTTTGAGCAGACCTGCCCAGGAGTGTGGCTTTAGCCTTCCACAGGAGATCCCAGGGATCTCATCTGGTTTCCAGCACTCCCAGGTGAGTTTGCTCCCTGCCAGCTCCCCTGGGTGGGTACCCAGCAGGTGGCATTCACATCCAACACTTGTGCTGGAGCCTCACCTTCCTGAAGGCTTCTCTTCCACTTTGTTTATCCCAGGATCTGTTTCTTCATTAATGTCTATTTTCCATTTGAATGTTTAATACCTTCTGAGCAATTTATTTGAAAATTTTACATTATTCACTAGTTTTGTGCTTCTTTTACTATTCTTATTCCTTCCCAAAAATAAAATTCCCTTATCATCCCTCTGCATTCTGGGGCACAGTGTGTGACCTTTATATAAGGACCATCAGGAAACAGAGTGATTAATAAAATTATGAAAAAATATTGGAGACCAGTCCTTCTCAGCAGTGGGAAATACATGGGGTATGGGCTGGGAGTCTGGGAAATCAGAGCACATCACACCTCCATAATCTTTATACCTGGGAAAATTAGGTTTTGTGGGAGGAAACAGGAGTGCTGGGTAAGTTCAAGCAGCATTCCCTGGTGGTGTTGCTTTCCAGCCCAGATATCTGGCAAGTGGAGACACTGGATTTGGGTGTTACAGTCACTCTCCAACAAGGAAATGTTGCAAAATATGTAGCACTAGATATTATGAAGGGATTAGGAGTGGGGAAGCACAAGGAGTAGGAGGAGAGGAGCAGCCTTGGAGAAAGCCTCAGGCTCTGTTGCAGGAACATGTTTTGTGCAGTGGGATTGCAGCCACTTACAGGCATTGTTAGCCTGACAATCCAACCCACAGGGACAATCCTGGGCTGCCACACATCTGTGCAGATCCTGCCATGACCTGACTCCCAGAGCAACCATCAGCCCTCACAGCTCTGCTGAACAGAAGTCCAGATGTCATGTGCCAGTGAGGGCTTTAGCAGTTGTGCCCCTGCAGGCACTGAGGAGACCCATGGAACCCAAACTGCCCAGCAGTTGGAGTTGGAGGTTAAGAGGTTTCCACCCAGTGGAAAAGAAATTTCTGCTCAATCTCTATCATGTTCTAAATCTTCTCTTCTCAGGTTTCTAATGCTTGGATTACACCCAGGAATAGACTGGTGCTTATTAATTAATTCCCTTTGAGGCTGCTCAGAATCATATTTAACAATAATCTTATTCTGGGTTTGTTGGTCCAGGGTTGCCATAAGGATGACAAGCAGGAACTGGTGGGGTGGGTTATTTTGTCTCTAGCCCATGGTCTGTCTAATCCAGCCTTGGCAATGCTCAATCCCAGCACCTCAGACAGGAGGGTTGGATCCTCTGCTGGGGGGAGTTACAGGGTATCTGCCTGGCTGAAGAGGTTCCTGCCCATCCAAGTCATTAGTGGCTGCTTTACATTCTGGAATCTGAGGTTTACATCCCTCCAAAACATAATGGAAAGGTGGAGAATGCAGCCCACAAAACTCTAGACCTCAGTAATTAGACACCCACAAGTTAATTACACACTGTATGAAAAGTGTGAGAAGTCATTGTGAAAGTAACTCTTACCAGTTCCAGTGAGCTGCCCTTCGGTGCCTTGGGCCAGAACACCTGGATTTTCTGGTCTCTCTTCCTTCAGCAGATCTCAGGGCCCATTGCCAAAGAGGACACTGCCCTTGCACCAGATGAACCTGAGCTCACCTCACTGCCTGCCATGGACCTGCTGGGACACAATTTCACCAGGCCACACTTGATGATGGGCCTCATGTCATGGCAACCCCCCCAGAGAACAGCTGTGGCTGACAAATGTTTCTCTTGCTCTCATTTCTACACTCAAAATGTGCCCCCAAACTCTATGCTTTCCTTCTTGACATCCTCACCTGCTCTAATCACATCCTTCTTCCCCCAGAGTGTCCCTGCAGTGCAGTGATCAGGGGGATCCCAGACCTGCCCACACTCTCCTGCCTTTGGCTCCTGCCATGGCAGCAGCACATGAGCCACTTCCCAGCCCATTCCTTTGCATCCTTCTCCATTGCACCTGAGCTTGGTTCCAACCCACAGAGGTCACTTGACCCCTAGAAAGGGCATTTAGATTGAAGTTTGTACCAAGCCATAAGCCAACATTTTACAGTTAGTTGAATTCTACAAGGACAGGACAAGTAACTTCCTAAAATTGCTGGAATAAGGTAAATTTATTTCTTAAATTGAGCAGAGGATAAAAAGTTTGCTAAAGGCTGGACTCGAATTCCTAAGGCAGCAGTTTCCTACAAGGCCAACTGAGCCCTGTCTCTTTAAGGGACTTTTGTACACACATACTTTCTAACTGAAAATGTTTCCCTGGTAGTTTTAAGAGTAAACCAATAAACAGAAATAGTTATATTAAGAAACACTCAAAGGTGACCCTTGTTTGCAACAGCCCCACAAGTGGCCAGTGCTGTGTGTGCTCCTGTGCACAGGCAGCCCTGGAGCAGGAGCCCTCCCTGCCCACCTGGGACAGCAGATTCACAGGCACAGAAAACACCAAGGACACGTCCCAGGCCCCTCCTGCTCATGAAATGCACTTTATGGCTCTGATGAGCCCATTCCTGGTGAGTGATGTGCCCTGTGCCTGCAGGGACACTGACAGCAGGGGAGAACACATTCCAGAGCCTGTAACATTCCTGTGCCTTGCACCACGTCACCCTCATCCTGCTGAGGTGTAGGCAGCAATGTCAGACAGTTTTCCACATAGCCAAGTGCTTCAGTTGTGCCCTGGCACACACAGCCCATGCACAGCTGTCCCAGCAGCAGGGACAGCTGGGACAGACCCCTCACTGTGCTGGGGGGAGCCCAGGGCTGAGCTGAGCACAAGGTCAGCCTGGGGGGACACACTGGTGAGCAGGACAGTGTGTCTGCTCCCTCCTCTGCCAACAGGCAGTTCAAAGTCTGAACCTGTACATTTTCTTATTCTCCACTGAAAGCAGGACATGGCAACAGAGCTTTGGGCAGAAAGGGGCAAATTGGAGTCTACTCCTGCTCTAGGATAACGTAGGATAAACCTCCCATGGTTTGAAACAGTTTAGTGAACACCCAGAAAGCTGAGAGGTGAAGGGATTATTTTTGGCTGGAAGTCTCTCTGGCTGATGCAGGAACTCTCTTGTTAGTTATTCATTGCCTTGACAGGTCTCATAAAACAGCCAGCAGAGCCCAGCAAGTGCTTTCCTTCACTGTTCTGGGAGCTCAGAAACCCAGGAACTGAACGAGGCCTTGAACCCATTTTATGGGTTTGCTTCTTACTGAACAACCATAAAATATTAAAACTCAGACTCTATAAATAAGGAGGGGAAAGAGCAGTGCATTATTTCTCAGCAGCCCCTTCAGAGACTCTTCCCAAGGTAAGTCTGGTGCTGCACAGCCCAGAGATGGGATTGGAGACAGTGAACTCATGTCAGGGAGATTAGAGGCATTAAACCCCCTGGAGTCTGCTCTGAACAGGAAAATGCCCTGCAGCAGTGGGCTCAGGTTCCTCCCTGGTGCCCTGTCCCTGCTGTGAGGGGCTCCCAGGGTGTGGTGGTGGCAGGGATTGCCCCCTGAGCACAGGCAGTGCTGTGACCCTCTCTCCACAGACACAGCAGGGCCTCTGCAGGATGGCACAGAGACACAGCCCCCCCGTGCCCTGCCCAGCTCCCGTCCTTGCCATCTCCTTCTTGGCATGGGCAGCCACAGGTAAGCAATAGAAACATCTGCCATGGCTTTGCCCAAGCCCCAACATGCTGACAACAGAAACTGCCCAGGGCTGGGTGAGGTGCCACAGCAGCAGCCCAGGTTTTGGGTGTTCTGGGTCGTGCCCAGAGGACTGTCTGGAAACTGGTCTCTGGTTTTGGGAGTAGCACAGAAGGCAATGGGGAAGCTTCAGTGTGTCCCAACATTATTGTGGCAGCTGCACAGGACTGACAAGGGCACAGTTTCCAAACCTGCTCTAAGCAGTGAGAAGTGTGACAGCTTTGGCCACTTGGAGACACCAGGGAAGAGACAGAGAGCTTCAGAATTCTTTATATCCCAGGACTTCAGTACCCCTGTATTCTGAGCTGTATTTTTAGTTCATTAATTCATGGCCCAGGCCACAGTAGTGAGTTTAAGCCCACAGAAAATTTATTTCCTGTACTTGCTCTTCATTTAGCTTGTCCTGAGGTTTGTACATCAGACAAACTTTAGCTCTGCAACATCCAAGCTCAGCCTGTCTGGGACCCAACTGAGGGGCTGACAAACTAATTCACAGTTTCAAGGGCATCCAGCTCTGGAATACAGAGTATCAAACAGAGAGCACAAACCCCAGCCCGGGGAAGTTCTGCAGCAGTGATTGGTGGCAGGAGGGTGAGTGAGCCCAGCAGGAGGGGGCTGAGCCTCCCCTGTGTGTTACATGGGCACTGCAGGGATTTAGACACTTGGTTGTCACAGCTCAGGCCTGGGCATTCTGTCAGTCAGCTGCAAAACCTGATTTTTATTTTAAGTAACTGTGAAGAAAGCTTTGTGATGAAGGTAACTTTGTGCCTCAAAAACTAACATTCCACCTGAAATCAGCCATTGGACTGGAGCCTGAAAGCCTCAGTTCCTCCTCCAGGGCAGCTTCTGTGGGAAGGGTCTGGTGAGGATGCTCAGTGTCCTGGTGCTCCTCCTTTTGCAGGTTTGGAGCTGACAGTGAATGACCACCCTGCTGACTTCCCCCTGCCCACAAAGCCCGGCCAGGCCGTGGCCCTGTCCTGCCTCGTGCACAACAGCAGCCAGGCCGAGCGGCTGGTGTGGTACCGGGGAGAGGGGCAGGTGGGGCTGAGCGACGGGAACAGAGAGAACAGCAGCAGCATCTGCATATTCCCCGTCAGCGAGTCTGACCACGGGGTGGCCTTCACGTGCAGGCTGGAGCGGGACAGGGCCGTGCAGGTGTCTGTGCTCCTGGATGTGGAGTGTGAGTGCCGGGGGTTCCTGGGGCTGGGAGGGAAGGGGATGGGGCTGAGCAGCTGGGAGGGGTTTCTCACCCTTGTACACTGCCCTCACCAAGGAAAAATGCGTCTAGCAGGAGATAACTCACATTGCAGACACTCCCTTTCCACAGTGGTGCTCATGGCCTGATCTAAGGCTGTTTTTTTATAGGGAGTGGGTGGGCCTTGAGAAAGGAGATGCTCTGGATATGTCCCTGACTCCACCCAGATTCTTTCTCAAGGATACAAGTCAGGACAGAGAAGAGAGAGGAGTATCAGTCTCTGCCACTGCCTGTCCTGCTGATTCCCAGGGATCAGGAAAGGCTGTGATGTGTTAGACCATGGAACAAGGAGCACAAGCAGCGTGTGAAGGGAACTTACTTTGAGTTAAATGGTGGCATTTTACAAGTACCTGAAACTGGAGCAAGGTGGGGTCAGTCTTTTCTTGCAGATAACAAGTGACAAGAGGAAATGGCCTCAAGTTGCACCAGGGGAGGTTTAGGTTGGATATTAGGGAAAATTTCTTCACTGAAGGGGTTGCCAATCAATGGAACAGGCTGCCCAGTGCAGTGGTGGGATCACCATCCCTGGGGGGATTTAAAAGATCTGTAGATGTGACACTTGGGGACATGGTTTAGGGGTGGCCTTGGCAGTGCTCAGTTAACAGCTGGAGGATCTTAGGGGGCTTTTCCAGCCTAAGTGGTTCTGTGATTCCGTGAGCAGCATTGCTAATGACCCTTTGAACTGCATTACTGTGAACAGTTCCTCCCCAGCTGAGTGGAGAAGAGACCCTCCACATCGAAGAAGAGAAGGATGTTACTCTGACCTGCAACTCCAAATCCAACCCTCAAGCCCAAACAACCTGGTACAAAGACAACAACAGCCTGACCCTCCAGCCAGGTCGCCACGAGCTCTACCAGACCAGTGAGGTCTTTCAACTCTCTATCAGAAAAATACAGAAGTCTGACAATGGGACCTACACCTGTGTGGTGGAATCTCCCTTGGGAAAGGGCACGAAGGATTTCCACCTGGTAGTTGAAGGTAACAAGGCTGTTGTCAAACAATCAGCTTTGCCATTAACTCTCTGTTCTCCTTTACAATGACAGCAATCCATTCATATTAAAAAGTGTAAGTGGAATGTGGTTAAATGCCCTGCATGAACTTGTGAGAGCACAGCAACAGCAAGGAGCTCTCCCTGCAGCTGTGCCTGGGACACAGAAAGGGCTTGTCCTGCTCCCCCTGTTATTCCGAGGTGTTGGGCAAGCCTGACCCAGGGCAGGCTCATCCCACTGTCACCCCTCCCACACTCACTGGGCACACTCCAGGGTGGTTTAAAGCCCCTCAGGTCCTACTTGAAGAGTCTCATTCTGACCACAGAATTCTGTCAAGCCCAAAGAGCTGTTTGAGGTTCTTAACAGAGGTGACTGCAGTCCTGTGCCAGGGATTGGGTGCTCAGTCTCAGACAGGTGTCACTGTATCCCCCCCTCTGTCCAGGCCCCTTTCATCTCTGCACTCCTGGCACAAGGGAAAAAATAAATGTTACCTGAGTCAGTGGTACCTCTGGACACCCTTATTTCTGAGCATAACAACACCTGGGGGATCTTCTTGTGAAGCTGCTGTTTCAATTCTTCTTCAGCTCCCTAAAATACAGGCTCAGCTCCATTCTTTGCAGAGGATTAACACACACAGTCAGCCTGCAAACAGCAGAGACAGCAACTGTGACAGCTGTGGGGACAGAATTGTGTCTTTCTGCAGAGCTGTGAAGTGTTCTGGGCTGTTTGACTGCACTAATCCATCTCATGTCCAACCTCCTCTTCCCTGACAGACAAGAAGCCCGTGTTTCCCAAGGAGGCTGTGATTGCTGCCATCGTGGTGGTCACAGTCACAGTATTTTTTGGAATTGTGGCTCGAAAAGATATATTATTTAAGGTATGGAAAAAACAGTATTGGTTGTTTGCAATGCCTTGGGGTTTTCTGCCTTTTCTACTCTACTTCATAGTGTTGCTTTCCACTACAGAACTGCTACACACTTCCTGCTGAGACAGAATGACCAGTAGATAAATCAAATATTGCATATTTCAAGGAAGGCTTTATGTACTTGCAATAGATTTGTAACAATACCCCTTTGGTCAGGAAATGTGAAAGATAACACATTTCTTTCTTTGTGAAAGATCACTCTTTCTTTCTTTGCAGTGCTTCAGGAAATCCAGTGAAACAGCTCTGTAAGTATTTGACAGCCTATTTGTGCTTATTCCAAATGAATCTCCCTCTTTAAACTTGGCAGAGCCTGGAAAGGAGCACTCAGCATGGCCACAGCTTCTGTGCCAGGGAAGGGTCCCTGGCACATGGCAGGGCACACACAGACCTGCCCCAGGGGCTGCCCCTGCCCTGGCACCCCTGGCTGTGTGGGGGCACAGGGGTACCAGCTCAGGGGCAGCCCCAGCCTGCTGGCAGCTCTCTGGGGCTGAACACAGCCCAGGACAGTTTAACTCACCCACAGGGTTTTCCCTAGTAGGCCATTTTTCATCTCTTCTTTCTGCTGCAGGTGAAGAACACAAGGATCCTGTGCACACCCAGAAAACATCATCCCTAGGGGTGGAATTAAGGCCTTGTGTGAGAGGATGAGATAAAGCACTGAAACAAGTGGTTTGGGGTCAAGTTTATACCTTTTTTCACAACATTAGTGGTTCTTTGCCTGTTGATTCTCCACTGCAGTGCTGTGGGGGACAGGACAGGCTGCCTGGGGGGGCCCAGCCCTCGCCCTCCTTGCTCACTGTGACAGGGAATGGCTGTGCAGTGGGGTGTGAGGGTGTGGGGAGTGCACAGGGCAGGGCACAGGGCAGTGTGAGTTATCACAGAATCACAGAATGGATTGGGTTGGAAAAGACCTCCGAGATCATCAAGTCCAACCCTTGATCCAACCCCACTGTGATCACCAGCCCAGGGCACTCCGTGCCCTGGGCTGGTGATCACAGTGGGGTTGGATCAAGACGTGGTGGATTCTCACTCAGTGCCACATCCATAGAAACACAGAATCACAGAATGGATTGGGTTGGAAGAGACCTCTGAGATCATCAAGTCCAACCCTTGGTCCAACTCCAGTCCCTTTACCAGATCATGGCACTCAGTGCCACGGCCAAGCTCAGTTGAAAAACCTCCAGGGATGGGGAATCCACCCCCTCTCTGGGCAGCCCATTCCAATCCCTGAGCACTCTCTGGAAAGAATTTTTTTTCTGCTCTCCAACTTAAATTTCCCCTGGCAGAGCTTGAGCCCCCCTTGTCCTATTGCTGAGTGCCTGGGAGAAGAGACCAACCCCCACCTGGCCAGAACTTCCCTTCAGGCAGTTCCAGACAGGGATGAGGTTGTGGTGCTGATGCACAGGGGTGGTGGGAGGTGCTGGGCTGGCAGTGCCCTCTGTCCTGCAGAGCATCCCACAGGGTGCCCACCCAGGGCCCTTCCCAGCCATCCTGATCCTCCCTCACCATCTCCATCTCTGGCTGGGGCAGCCCCAGCGCTCCCTGGGGCAGCACAACCTCCTGGAAACACCCGGTGAGGTTCCAGTGATTGCTCTGCAGCACCAGGAGGGCAGGAGAGCCCCTCCATCCCCATCTCCATCACTCCTTCCCTCACAGATGTGCCACTCCGGCACTTTGCTCGAGGTCCCGGCGCTCTGGGGAGGCCTCACCGTGCCTTGGGACGGGCCGGGGCTGATACTGACAATAAACTGGGCGAGCTGTAAATCCATCTGAGGCTGTGCCTGCCAGCGCTGCCGGAGGAGGGTGAGGGCAGGTGTGGGGGCAGCGTGAGGGGCAGCTCGGGGGTGTGGGGGGTCAGTATGAGGGGTCGCTCTAAGGGGTCAGTGTGAGGGGTCGCTGTGAGGGTCAGTATGAGGGGTCAGTGTGGGAGTCTCTGGGAGGGTCAATGTGAGGGGTCAGTATGAGGGGTCAGTGTGAGGGGTCGCTGTGAGGGTTAATATGAGGGGTCGCTCTAAGGGGTCAGTGTGGGGGGTCAGTGTGGGGGGTCAGTGTGGAGGTCTCTGTGAGGACCCGCTGTCGGTGCCGCCCCTCACGCTCCGTGTCCCTCTCCGCTCACCGTCCGCCCCCCCCGGCTCGGCCCCGGGCCCCTCTTCCGGCTTCCGGTGCCGGCTCTATAAGAGCCGCTTCCGCCCCGGGCCTGCGCCGGGAGTGCCGCCGGTGCCGCCATGAACGCGCGTGGTGCGCGGGGCCGGGGGGTCCCGGGGCCGGGGGGCGCCGGGGGGCGCGGGCGGAAGAGGGCCGCGGGCAGGGCAGCCGCTACCGGGGTGATCCCGCCGGTGGGGAGGAGAAGGGGGAGAGGGCCGGGAGGGAGACCCCTTCCCCCCGGGGAGGGTCCCGTTTCCCCCGGGGCGGGTCCCGTTCCAGCCCCGTTTCCCCCGGGGCGGGTCCCGTTCCAGCCCCGTTTCCCCCGGGGCGGGTCCCGTTCCAGCCCCGTTTCCCCCGGGGCGGGTCCCGTTCCAGCCCCGTTTCCCCCGGGGCGGGTCCCGTTCCAGCCCCGTTTCCCCCGGGGCGGGTCCCGTTCCAGCCCCGTTTCCCCGGGGAGGGTCCCGTTCCAGCCCCGTTTCCCCGGGGAGGGTCCCGTTCCAGCCCCGTTTCCCCGGGGAGGGTCCCGTTCCAGCCCCGTTTCCCCCGGGGCGGGTCCCGTTCCAGCCCCGTTTCCCCCGGGGCGGGTCCCGTTCCAGCCCCGTTTCCCCCGGGGCGGGTCCCGTTCCAGCCCCGTTTCCCCCGGGGCGGGTCCCGTTCCAGCCCCGTTTCCCCCGGGGCGGGTCCCGTTCCAGCCCCGTTTCCCCGGGGAGGGTCCCGTTCCAGCCCCGTTTCCCCGGGGAGGGTCCCGTTCCAGCCCCGTTTCCCCGGGGAGGGTCCCGTTCCAGCCCCGTTTCCCCGGGGAGGGTCCCGTTCCAGCCCCGTTTCCCCGGGGAGGGTCCCGTTCCAGCCCCGTTTCCCCGGGGAGGGTCCCGTTCCAGCCCCGTTTCCCCGGGGAGGGTCCCGTTCCAGCCCCGTTTCCCCGGGGAGGGTCCCGTTCCAGCCCCGTTTCCCCGGGGAGGGTCCCGTTCCAGCCCCGTTTCCCCGGGGAGGGTCCCGCTCCCCCCGGGGCCGGTCCCGGGCGCGATAGGCCCTCCCGGGGAGGGTCGGGGCCGCGGAGGGGCCGCTCCCGGTGCGGTCCCGGTGACGGTGCCGTTCCCCGCAGGGCTGAGCACCGAGAAGGCCGTGGCCTTCAGCCGGCGGCTGCGGAACGAGCCGCAGTTCCTGCTGGCCCAGAACGTGGCGACGTGTAACGACCCCCTGGAGGTGTGTCTGCAGCGCCAGGTGGTGCAGGACACGGTGCAGGTGTTCCAGCACGCCGTGCCCAGCGAGGGCAAGCCCGTCACCAACCAGAAGAACTCCGGTAAGCGCGGGGCGGGGGCTGCCCGTGCTCGGGCTGTCCCCGGGCCGGGCTGTCCCCGCAGGTCCCTCCTGAGGCAGGAACAGCCCTCGCAGTGCAGCGTGCCCTGCCCTGCCCCTGCAGTGAGGGCCCGGAGCTCTGAGCTCTGGCCAAAGGCTCGGGCAGAACTGTGTCACCAGCCCCGGGTACAGAAGCTGTTGTGCAGATCCTGAGTGCAGGTGTGCCAGTTAATTCTTGCTCTTTGATCTCTCAGGGAGATGCTGGATCTTTTCCTGCCTCAATGCAATGCGTCTGCCCTTCATGAAGAAATACAACATTGAAGAGTTTGAGTTCAGCCAGTCCTATCTCTTTTTCTGGGATAAGGTACAGTCGTGCAGGTTGTGCTGGGCTGGCTTATGCAACCAGGGGGTGGTGTTGGGACAGAGCTTCTTTTGGGCTGCTTTGTTTCAACAATACACCTGGAAAACAGGTGAGAAGAAACTTGCAAAGTTCTTTAAAAATGTGGTTTAAATGCAGGTTGAGCAAAGCAGGACTTCCAGCGGGAGAAGAAAGTTGAGATGTTGATGTTTGGGAATAGTGAAACTCTACTTTTCAAGAGTTACTTGTTATTTCAGAAGTTACTTGACACCTCAGGAGTTACTTGATGCCTCATAAGTTACATGTTGGCGGCTCCGGGGCCATGCCTGTCACTCCTGCTCGGGACCTGCTGGGAGCTGGGGCTGCTTCTCCCCCGGGGGAACTGAGGCGGATCCAGGGCTGGTCTGGGCCCAGCTCCTTTGCATAACAACTCCTGCCTCACTCCCGTTCCCCTCCCTCCAGCGCTGGGCCAACCCCTCCCGCTTTGTCTGTAGCAAAGAAGTTTACAGAGTAGCCCCTGCAGGAGAGTAAAGACTTCAGAGGATGAGCAGAAAGCAGCTTTGTTCATTTTGTACTTCCAAACGACTAATTCAGCAATTAACACATAGTAAATCAGACTGAAAAGGCCCTTTCTCTGTGTGTTTCAGGTTGAACGCTGTTACTACTTTTTAAATGCTTTTGTGGAAACAGCCCAGAAAAAGGAGCCAGTGGAAGGAAGACTGGTACAGTTCCTGCTCTCCAACCCCACCAACGATGGTGGGCAGTGGGATATGCTGGTCAACATAATTGGTAAGAGAATTGGTCATTAGGAGCCCTTCCTGAAGCTGCACCGGGGTCTGAGGTGGGGAATGGAATAGAAGTAGAAACTGAGTTTGAGAGCTGGGAATTTGCAGAGGAACCACTGCCCTTTGCAATCAAAGGCCTTTCTCCTGCCAGGCTGAAATTGTCTTGCTTTGCTTTTGCATACTCTGCTGCTGAGAGCTCAGAGGATCAACAGGAGTAATTAGGTATCCCAGACCTCCCCTTTGGTAAAAAGCTTCAATTCTTTCTACTTCAGTCATCAACCCAACACTGTTTGTTTACATCCACGTGTACAGTTCTTAGGCACATGGCAAGGAAAAAACGTTGCTGCACTTGGGAGTGTCTGCCAGGCAAGAGCAAAGCCACGTGGGGTTGAGCCTGAAGCTGGTGTGGGGATCAGTGAGAGGGAATTGGCTGGAATGTGGCAGTGCTGGTCCTACAAAGCTCCACCAGAAATGGATCCTACACTCATGAGATGCTTATTTACACCAGCTGTCATTTGCATTGTGAAACATGTGACACCTTTGTCACTCAACAAGCCAATAATAGAAATTCAGACTCACAAAAGGAGTTTGTTTCTTTGAAGCCTGGAGGTTCCTTTTTCCCCACCCAATTGTTATAAATACTTAATCAGGGCAAACAAGATTTTGGCTGCTGTGGTGACATCCAGAGCTTTGCATGGTGTGATCTCTGAGTGGTGCTGGAATGTAGAAGCAATGGAGCTCCTGCTGGGTGTTTGTAAATGGTGAGGAGGAAAGGAGACTGGGAAGTTACTCAGTTAACCTTAGATAAACTACTTGGAGTGAGTCCCAGGAGGCCCAGTGCTTTAGAAGGTACTTCAGGAGCTTAATTTTAAAGTAATCAAATTGTTTTTCTTTTCTGGTGGAAAGAAAAGCAGTGATTAGTTTAGAACTTTTCAGTGTTGAGTTACATGACCCTGAGCAGTTCTGGGACCCCTGTGGAACACAGTTCAGAGGTGAAGATTCAGTCACAGATTAAAATGTAAACTTGGAGTACTTGTAGCCTTTAAATAAGAGCCTTTCCTTACAATCTCTGCACAAACCCACTCTCTCTTTGGCTCTTACATGGATATAAGCAGAGTTTGGGCACCTGTTCTGTGGAAAAGCCAAGGGTTAACCTGTCTCTTTATTATTTCCTTTAGAAAAGTATGGTGTTGTCCCCAAGAAATACTTCCCAGAGTCTCACACCACAGAGGCTACCAGAAGGATGAATGAGATCTTGAACCACAAGGTAGAATTGATTTAGAGGGTATAACCAAGGGGAGGGGATGGGATGAACCTGCTCAAATGTTCTGCCCACCTTATCTTTATTGACCAAAGTGTTAAATGCATCTCAGCAATTTAAACTTATTTACAAGTACCTTAAAGTCTCAGCAAAGTCTGATGTTAATCTTGAAACGTGGAGCAGGAAGGTGTGTGTGGAAAATGTCCATTGCCAGGCTCCAGTAGCTTGTGTGGGTTTAGTGGTGGTTATTCCTCATCTGCACATTTCCAAAAAAAAGTGAATTCTTGACATGTGGCAGCTTAAATCTATTTCTGCAAAACCAGCACAGGGTGTCTGGGTAACTTTTTCCCACCCCCTCAGTGTTTCATACACCACAGTGCCAAGGTTTCCAGAGATGGCTGCCAGATGGGTAAGAAAGATGAAAAAGTGCATTTTCAAACCCCAAACCAGCTCAGTACAGAAATGCACAGCTCAGTCTGAAGGAAGGTGTGAACTGACTCCCTGAACTACAGAAATCAATTAAACTGGGCAGGTGTTGGTGTAGGGAGCCAGATTAAAGAGGTAATTAAAACATTTTTTTACAGTGGCTTTGAGTATTTTTTTTCCAGTTCATGTGCTGCATACTCAGGGAAAACTGCCTGCTGAAATCCACATGAAAATACAAAATAGCAGCTGGAATAGCTGAGACAATGAATGTTGTTACTGTTGTTCCAGTCTGGAGCAGGGCAAAGCAGCTGGTGCTGAGGAGCCTCCTGGGGAGTGGGGACAGTCCTGGGGAGTGTGGCTGCTCCTGCTGCAGTGGGGAAATGCTCCTGCTGCTCATCAAGCAGATCAATTATGCAGTGGAGCTGCAGAATCAGTTGCAGTCTGGAGAAGGTCTGCTCTGAGTCACAGGGGTGCTGGTGTGTGTGCATGTTGTGGCATCAGTTGTGGGACTGGGGGAAATCAAGCCTTAAGAGCCTGATGGCTGCAAACCTCTCATCAGTGGCTGGAGAAGTGGAATTGAACTGTGACTATCTGTGAATTTTGTATTATATTTTGGTGATATTTTAATTCTAAAGCATTCAATTATCTTGTTTTTTTAAATGACTCGATCTCAAATGAAACCTTCTGAAGGGTGTTTTCATTTTGAGAACATGTTGTGAAGAGTAAACAGGTGTTTGACACAACCAGGTGGGAAGTGCTGGCTCTGGTTGGGTGTTCCTGCCCTTCAGTAACTGCTTTGTTTTCACACAGATGAGGGAGTACTGTCTGCGGCTGAGGAACATGGTGGAGAGTGGAGGCAGCAAGGGAGAGCTCTGTGCTGCCATGGACATGATGATAGAAGAGGTAAAGACACTTGGGGGACACCTGGAGCACGAGGCCAGAATGGATGAGGGTCCTGGCTCTTGTCAGACTCTTGTCTTGAGGTTTCTGACTCTGTTGGATCAGCCAGAACAGGTGCCTTTTGCTGCCTGACTGACTGTGCTTGGAGCTGTTGTTGCTTACCTAATTCTGAGTTTTTCTAACACTTCCAGACAAATATCTTGAATCTGTAGATTTCAGAATGATGCCATTTTACAGACATCTGCCCCTTGCTGCAGGAAAGCAGCATTTTGTGTCTTGAGAGGTCCAAATAGTGGCCTGTCAGACCCACAAATAGCAGGAAGGAGGTTGATAATGGCAGTCTGATGGCTTTGAATGCAAGTCTTGCAGCACAAATGTTGTGCAGAGGTTCCCCACAAGAGAGCAGAAAAGAACCACAGAGGGAGGTCTGTGGCTGAGTCCAGCTGTGCTCTGATCCTGGGGCAGCAGAGGGAGGACTCTCAGCTTCTGTTCTGGCTCTGTGATTCACTCCATCAGCAGTGCAGTGTCTGTGCTGCCTGAACCTGCTCATACTGAACAAGAATTACTCCTGTCATGGTTTTTTTATCATTCTGGACTACTCAGGTGCTTAAACTGCTAAAAATAGTTGTAAAAGTTGAGGCTGTTTTAGTTGGATCAAGTGCATGCACTTTAAAAAAGTACATATTTCATTTATTTCTCAAAGATACAGTTCCAAGTGACCCAGAGGTTTAATGTCTGTCTTTAGATGAGTCACAAAATCAGATGTTTTGGTGTTGTGTGTCAGTTCTTCTGCAATCCAGTGAACATCAGGCAGAGTCTTGGGCTGTTTCTGTAGAGTTTTAGGCAGTTCCACTAATATGCAAGTATTGACTAACATGTTGGTTTGGGTTTTTGAAATTCAGCTTTGTGTGAAAACCTGTGGCTTCCTGTTGTCGAATTTTAAGGTTAGATTAAAAGCAAACTGAACCACGTTGCTTGGATTGCATGAAAACAATGATGAAATCATTGTCACAGTTGTGAAATACATTCATGCCTTAAGAATTCTGTGCTTTGAGCCTACCCCAGTCTGTGGCTAATCAGGGCTTGGGACAAAGGTGAATTAATGACTTACATCCAGTGTGTGTCCAAAAGCCCTTGGAGGATTTTACAGGAGACATCAAAAGCTTCCCAGGGATGGTCATTTGTGTCTCATTTGTGTACAGCCCCTCTGAGAAGGGGTCCTGGATCCTGGAACTGACCTTAAGGCTTTATTAACTTTGTTCTTAAAAGGTTATGCTCAGTCCTCTGATGCCAACACTGCATTTTCTCCTGCAGTAGTAACAGTGATTTGTGTGTTTTTATGGATGTCACTGGGGTTGCCTCTGGATTTTTATGAGGCAAAGCAGTGCCTGGTTTTGTTCTGTGAGGTTCATTTGCACAGCAAGTCTTGGTTTGCTCCTGCTGGGAGCAGCACTCGAGCTGAAATGGGGTAGTTATATATTCACTCCACAACTGTACAAACATTCTTATCAAACCAGTGCACAGCAGGCCAGAAGTTGAAATCAGTGCAGTTCATGCAACTGAATTTTCTTCCTTTACTCTTCTCCTTTGCAGACTCTTTATTAACAGCAGTGTCCTTTTCCTCTCTTTACTTATTTTGTGTTTTACCACAAGCCACTCTATCTTTGCCTTATCTTGGTTCTGATTGTCCACTAGGGTGATATAAGTCACATTTTAGTTAAAATGTACTAACTTTCCTTATTGCTGGAGGAAGCCTGTGAGATGCAGAGAGATGGCCTGTGTTGGGTGTGGTGGAGAACAATGGAGGGAGGCCCTTCCCAGGCTGCTCTGCCTCTGCTCCCTGAGACTTCTGGCTCCATCACTTCCCTTCCTCTGGCTCGAGCCCATCTCTTGCAGTTCTCCTTTTGGGCAGTTTTCCTGCTTATTTTGTGTTCATGGCCTCAGCTCTCACCACCTGTGGTTATCTGAGGTAATGTGGGTGCAGCCACAGCAAATGGCACCTTTTGTGCAGTATGTGCAAAATTAAATATTTATAGTCGTTCAGGGATTTACATTTGCTCTTTACCATATTTATTGAGAAGTAAATGTGCAAGTTCCTGCAGTAAAAACCTCATGCCCACACCCTCCTTTCAACCTGTAATTAATCTTTTTGCTGGTTTTCTTAAACTGCTTGGGGCAAGAACACCTTTATTTGTGTTCTGTGCAGAGCCAGGTTGTGTTACTGAGCATGAACAGACACTCCTTTCAGTGTCAGCACAGAGAGCAGCTGGCACAGTCATCTCTTATATAAGGAGCCTTAGGATAAATCAGCTCAGCCAGCTCCAGACAGAGCAAGTCAGCCTTGGGAAAGGCAAAACCAGAGGGAAGTGTGAAGGCTGCCAGCCTGGGAAACGTGGCACAGGCCATGGCAGTTGAAGGTGCTGTTGAGATTTGTTTTAAATAACCTGATGGTTCCTTGCAAGCAAGAGACTGACCTTGTGCTCAAGGCTTGGACAGAGCTGAAGAGCAGTGTCAGCTGAAGTGAAACAGATTGAAAGCTGTTTAACTCTGATTGAATTCCCTGTCCCCAGAGTACCTGTGGCAGGTCCTGCTCAGTGTCCCTGCAGTCACTCATCTGGTGGGGCTGCCACTGGGAGCACGTTCCTGGCATGTGAGAAGGTGCAGCAGGTGGTTCTGGAGTGCAGTTCCATACTCTGATGTACAGGGAGGCTGACTTGGAATCTGGTCATCTCTGTGTGCTGGAAATCCAAAGAAAGCTGCAAAGGATGTCACAGGCAGGGATCTGGAATTAAATTACATAACCTGCCAGCTCAGCCCTGAACAGAGATGTTGTTAAATGTATTAAACAGATGAGGAGATTATTCTGGGCTTTTGAAAAGAGGCAAAAGCCCATCTTTGAAATCCAGACAAACATTGCAGTAAAAAAGGGATTAGTGGAGGGAAAATGCCCATGTCAGAAGGTCTGGTTACCACCTGGTGGAGCAGGTGATGCTCAATCCTGTCTAGAATCAATTTGATCAAGTTTCTCTTGCACTGGGCAAGTATCTTGTTGGAGGAGCTTCAGAATTACTTATGAAATGTTGGAATGAGGCTGGGCAGTGTCCTGGCTTTTGCTTTTGGCTGCTGCATTCCTTGGATAACCTGGAATTTGTTGGTTCAGCCTCAAGCTTCTGTTTGCCTGATGGTTTACCTGAGACCATGGAGTGTGGGAGTGGAGAGAGGTGCTGTTGGTTTTCCCATGACCTTTCAGATTGGTTCTGAACTGCTGAAACACCCAGATTTCAAGGGATGAATGCAAATAATTTGTGTGTTGACTCATGTTCTTCCAAGGTGACTGTTGAGATCCCATTTCTGCAGTTGTTTCTCCACGGAGCAATCCCTGTGCCGGTGGCACTGCCGTGGTGGGAGAGGCAGAGCTGCAGGTTCCATCAGGCTCACAGAGCTGTTTGCTCCCCTGGCAGGTGTTCAGAATAGTGAGCACGTGCCTGGGCAGCCCCCCTGAGACCTTCTGCTGGGAGTTCCGGGACAAGGAGAAGAACTACCACAAGTATGGCCCTCTGACCCCCCTGCAGTTCTACCACGAGCACGTCAAGCCCTACTTCAACATGGAGGACAAGGTGGGCATGCTGAAGGCAGCAGCTTTCCAAGGCCTTGGTGTGCTGCTCAGACACTCCCTCTGTTCCAGTGTCTGTCACTGCAGCACTTGGGAGGGGCAAGGCAGGGGCACTGCTCCCCCCAGGGCAGATGGCCCTCCCTGTGTTTATTCTCCCTGTTGTGCTGTTTGTGCTCTGCCCCTCAGTCATCTGTGGTCTCACGTTGCAGTCCCACCATGATTTTGTAATGATAAAATATGCAGTGATCTCATCAGCTGCAACATGTCATGAGACACCCATTAGAGCAGGAATAACATGCAGAGCTGCTCTGCCACAGTTAGGAGGTGAACTTGTAAAACAAAACAAGAAACCCCAACAAACAAAACCTCAAAAATGCTGGTTTAGCTCAGTGGCTTGTTTGCTAATGAACAGACAGCTAGCTGGGACAAAAGCCATTCCCTAAAATCCTGCTGGATTCACTGCTTGAAGATTTCAGTTGTGTTGCACCTTTTTATGACCTCTTGGTTTTGGCAGATTTGTTTAGTGAATGATCCTCGCCCTGAGAATCCCTACAACAGGCTGTACACAGTGGAGTACCTGGGCAACATGGCTGGGGGCAGGAAAACACTCTACAACAACCAGCCCGTGGAGGTCTTGAAGAAATTGGCTGCAGCTTCTATTAAGGATGGAGAGGTGGGTTTGGCCTCTCCCCAGGAATGGCAGCCCAGGCCAGGCAGAGCCCCTGGGACATGGCCCAGACTTGGCCCTTCTTCTGTTTGCAGGCTGTGTGGTTTGGCTGTGATGTGGCAAAGCACTTCTATGGCAAGCTGGGCATCAATGACCTGAACATGTGAGTAGAGAGTCAAAGCAGGTGCTGTGGGGATACCTGGGGAGGACACAGACAGACCTTCAGCTGCTTAAGAAACTAATTTGTGCATGCTTTGGATTATAGACCCTGAAAGACTGCACTTAAGTAACTCAGCAGCAACAGAAAGGTTTTCACTTGTTAGTTAAATCTGAATCCTTTGAAGATGCACTACAAGTAGTTGTTAAATATTCTTAGTTAAATTGTCTAATATCCAGTAACAGGAACTCCTGAAGGGATCAGGTTTTGCATTTATTCTGGCATTAAAATTAGTTGAACTCCTGGGCCAGGGCAGCCTCCTGATGCCCTGATTTGCTGGCCAGGACTCTCCCTGCACCCTTTTGATGTGGCCTCTGTGTCTCTCAGATTCAACCACGAGCTGGTGTTCGGGGTCTCCATCAAGAACATGAACAAAGCCGAGCGCCTGATCTTTGGGGAGTCCATGATGACCCACGCCATGGTCCTGACAGCTGTCACTGAGAAGGTACAGCCTCCCCCTCCCTCACCTGCTGCTGCTGGCAGGCATTTGTTGGCATGGCCTGGGGGCTGTTGGTGTTCTGGGCTCACTCAGGGTGTAATTGCTCTGCTGGGGTTGGCCATTTGTGCCACAAGGCCTGGGTGTTTATTCCCCTTGTGTTGTTTGTCTGAGTGTTCAGAACTGTAAATATTTAACAAGCAGGGAAGAATTTTAGACATGCCAAAGGACTTCTTTGCTTTTGCCCACAAACTTTTCCTGGAGAACCTTTGCATGGTGAATCCAGTCTGGTTTAGAGCACGGAGCTCCTGTAAAATGCTGGGAGGAGACACTTGGTGGAGTGTTAATGTCCTGCAGCTCCCTGGCATGTGATCCCTCACCCTCTAATTAGGGCAGGAAAACAGTGTCCAAAATAGCTCTGTGGCCAGAGGAATCCACAACTAAATCTGATCCTGGCACTCTAACAAAGCACATAATGAGGTAAAAGGAACCATGCAAAAAACTTACAACTCAGGGTTATCTGCACTGTTGATGTTTCCATTTATTTCCAGAAGTTGTCACTATTAAAGTGTCTTTGAAGTGATCTCTTCCTGTCCAGCATGGCCTTGGCTGGAGCAGTAACAGCTTGCACAGCACAGAAGGAGCTGCCTGAGCTCTGCCCTGGGGGACTCCACGTGGGGCTGCTGACTCAGAACAGTTTTTCCAAGTTACTTTTTACAACTCAATATAATTTTTCCTGTTTTCAGCATTCTGAGCTCTCACACTTCTATTGTGTATCAGGTTGCTTGAACACCTCTTTAAATATCTAACTGAAAACAGTGATCATTTGTAGTGGTACTTTTAAGTCTTGCTTACCTGTCCATCACTGAAGCCTCTGTGTTGGCACTGATGGTGCAGTTACAGTCTGGGTCTGTGTTTTTAAATTAATTTTTGCATACCTAAATACAGTTGCATAAAATATGACTGAACATGACCTGATTTCTTAAACAAAGGGAGTAGAAGATCAGGATCTAAAATTGGAATATCACTTAAAAGTTACCTACAAGTTCAGCATTTGGAGGCTTTTCCCTTTCACAGTGGACAAAGTTGTTTCTACTTTTTGTTTGTAAATGTCTTAACATTAAACCTTAACTTAATCTAAAGGAGCTTTGCTAAACTGAGTTGTAAAATGTAATATTTTTGATTTACCTACTTTTATAAAGGATTTTAAGATTTTAAAAAATCCTATTACAATTTTGCAACATCAAAAATTGATGTGGATTAAATGCACCTTTGGGTTAAAAACTTCCTGTACATGAACATGCTCATCCCAGCTCCTGTCTGGGAGCTCTCGAGTGTCTCAAGTTAAGGACTGTCCTATATTTGAGTGAGAACTGAAGCATTGCAGGAACATTCCACTGAACATTAAAAATGCATTTGTGAGATGTTTCTCCAGGTTGCTTTTCTGTATTAAAGTACTTTAGTAGCAATGCAGCAGACCTGGAGCTGTGTCCTTCAGCTGGGGGATGGATAGGGATGGCTCTTAAATTCTGTGAGTCAGTGAAGTCCAAACTAGAATTTAGTCAAATTTCAGTTTTCTGGTAAAAATAAGTATTTATTGCAGCTTCTCTTCCTGACCACATTTCCTCATGTTTTATGTAAGTGGGTGGAGAGGTATTTCAGCAAGTTACATTTCCCCACTGTTGGCACTGTGTGAAACTCTGCAGTTCCTGCAGCCTGCTGGGAGTGGAGCTCTGGTTTGCTGGGCAGGATGTGGCCAGGCAGGGTTGGCTGCTCCTCCCTGGCCTGGCCTGCACCACTCGATGCCCTTGGCTTGTTTTCTACAGGATGGACAAGAAGATGCCTTTGAGAAATGGAGAGTGGAGAACTCCTGGGGTGAAGACCGTGGTAATAAAGGTAATTTATAGTCCTGGGAACAGAAGGCTGAGCAGTGTTTGGGAATAAAGACTGGCTTGTGTAGGAAGGTATGGGAAGATACTGATAGACTTTATCTAAAGGTCATAGTTTATCAAAGTTTAAATCCTTCATTATCACCTTCTTAAGGTGATTTAGTTTATTGCTGTGAGGTTGCTGATTTTCTTAAGCCTTGATACCAGTTTGCTGTTTGACCACGGGAAAATTCCCAGCCCATCCCTGCCAAAAACCCCCAGCAGCTGTTGGAGTTTGCTCTCCCTCTGTCACACTGGTCAGAACCTTGATTGTTTTGTTGTTCATAATCCTTTGCTGCAGAACACAAGTGTGAAAAATCTGGTAATATTTTGCTTACTGATTCTGTGAAGGAGGAAATCAGGGCATGGCTGGTCCCAGCTTGTGCTGTGAACAGCTGCAGTGCAAACTGTTCTAGCTCCAACAGCTGTAAAAAACAAATGTAAAAAATCACAGTTGTGGTTGCCTTTTGGCCTCTGTGCCAAGCCATGATGGGCAGCACCCCTTGCAGTGTCCCTGTGGGGTGTGCTGGGCACAGGCCTCAGTGTGGAGCCCTCACTGGGCCCTTCTGCTTGTGCTGGGGGTTCTGCAGACACTGTTTTCCTGTTTTCCTGCTGCTCTGTCCCAGCCTGCACTGCTGTTCCTTGGAAAGGCTCTGAGGGGGGGGCACAGGGCAGAGTCCCAGCTCAGAGTGGTTTGGGAAGTCACTTCCAGTTGCTTCCCTGCCCAAGGAAACTGGGAATGACCATTGGGTGCTTCTCTGCTGGGCTGGGGGCAGCTCTGACCTCCCCTGCCCTTGGGGAGGAGCTGGTGGGGTGGGAACATCCCTGCCCTGCCCTGCCCAGGTCAGTCCCAGCTTCTCCTCAGTGCAGGGGAACTCCGTGGTTTGTCGTGCCCTGTGTGGGACCGGCCGGACGTGGCTCAGCTGGCACAGCCTCACCAGGGTGTGCCAGGCTGGGCAGTGTGTCCCTGGGCACAGCACTCACTGCTGACCACATTTTTGCTGCACATTAATCTCAGATGTTGTGCTTGTAAGATTTGGTATGGCAGAACTTTCCCAGGATGTCTTGGGTTTTCTTCTGGGAATAGACTATTTCTGGAGAACTCTGTTTTAGGATGTGGTCTTGCTCCTAAGCTTTTGATAACATGAACAACTAAGTAAACCAGAATATTCTTGGAAAAGTGTCCTAGTTTATGTTGGGGCCTCTTGGTCCTGCAGTAGTATCTGCTCTGAGTTAGCTGTGTCCATTCACAGCAAGGTATTCCAATAAAATCTGCAGTCTTGACAAAGCAATGAAGCTGTTGATGTTCAGCCTTCCAGGCTGTCAGTGAGACAGCAGTAAAATGTTCTTGGGAATGCTGGATTAAAGAAAGCCACATCAATACAGGAGGAACATCAAAACTTTTTCTTGTTTCTGAGTACAAACTATTTTGTTAAGCACTTCTATGCTTATAGAGAATGTAAAATATAAAAATGCCTGGTCAGTTGTGCTGTTCTTGCCAAACTCTTTGTTTTGGGACACTCAGGTGCCTGGTTGGTGATGTTGGATCACTCTGGTGTGAGGGGAATGCTGCCAGGAAGGCAGTGAGGACTTTGGTTAGTTCTCCAAACACTCCAGTTAAAGGGTGTCTGTCAGCAGCTCGTGTGGGTTGCACGTGCTCCTTGGCCAGGGTTCAGGGTTGTTCTTTATTAGAGCCCGGGCTCAGTTTCAGGCATTGGCTGTTGCTGCCAAACCACAGGGCAGTGGCTGAGCCCTGATCCCACTGCAGGTGGCACCTGTTGGGCAGTGACTGAGCTGGGGCACTTCTGGGCTGGAGGATCCAAATACACATTCAGCTTTCAAGAGTGAGCTCTTCTGGAGCTGTTTAAGAGGAGCTGCTTGTCCCTTGAAATAAAATAGGACCCCAAAGTGACTTGAATAAACCCTGCCCAACCTTGTCCCCTGTGTGGACTTTGCTGGGGAGTCACTGCCCCTTCTCTGTTTGTGCCAGTGGAGACCACACTCTCTGGAAGGTCTTGCTTTCTGTCTATACTTTGTTTTGCTTAGAGAGTTGCCTGGAAAAGTGCCCTGACACAAAATCCCATCAGCAGGAGGAAGCCTGACTGTCTGTCAGACTGTTCTTTCAGGAAGGTGAATCCCTGAAGGATTTCCTTGGGTATCACCAACCAACTTCTGTGGAACTAAAGGCAATTGGACATTCTCTTCAGGGCTCTTCTCAGACACTGGAAGGGGTCACTTGGAGTCACAGAATCATTTAGGCTGGAAAAGACCTTTTAAGGGCAGAGTCCAACTGGGAACTCAGGACTGCAAAGCCCACACAGCCATGTCCCCAAGTGCCACATCTACACATCATTCAGATCCCTCCAGGGATGGTGACTCAGTTTGACAGGGTTTCCTTCTTCCTGCCCTGATTTTTCACTCCTCATGTCCAGTAGTAGCTGCTGTAGGAGGGTGAGGACTCAGTTTGTCTGAGCTCTCTTGCTGGTAAGATTTAAATCTTACCTGCCTTGTTAAGGAGTTGGGCAGCAGTGCTTGGGTGAGTCCAGCACAAGGAACCAGAATCCACAGCAGTAGAGGCAGCCAAGGATGACGTTAAATTTGGCACACCCCAGGTGGGTGTGGGGGACACCAGCAAGCCCCAGCTCTCAGTATTTCTTGGGCAGGATAACAAAGGCTCCAGCCTGCAACAAAACACCAGAGACTGGACTTGAGTCATTAAACACTGAGCAAACAAATGACTCGTTGTTGGAAGGAAAGGAAAGTGGTTTTTCTCACGTGGGGTCCCTCTTGTTTTGCTCCAAATGCCTCCTCAGGTGCCAGGGAACACCTGTTTCCCCTGCCTTGCCTGGTGCAGGACTGGGAGGGCTGTGACCCTGGTTTGGGGGTCAGGGGATGGACTCAGTTACACTCACTCTGGAGGTGCAGAACTGAAGTCTTGTGGTAGTGCTTGTCCTGGAGACAGGGAAGCCCTGGGAACAGCCTGGCATTGCCCTGCCTAAATATTTAGTAGTTACATTTATATCTGTTGTAAAAGTGTTTCTTGGAATCCTCTCTGTTTTTCCTCAAGGAATGAACACAGCTGCTGACAAACACTGCTTGTTTTTTGAGGTAAAAAAGTCACTTCCCAGTCAAGTATTTCCTTTCTGGTTTACTGGCACTTTTTCAGCCATCCAGGCGAGTTTAATTACTGAGTACTCTTTTGTTCTGGAGACACAGGACATCATTACCTAACTTTGAACCCAGCTTATCCCCTCTGATAGCTTTTCTTAAAAGCAAGCAAGAAGGGAATACTAAATCACACACTATCACATCCCTTGGACAGGGGGTCCATCTGCTTGTTTTGGCATGAGAAGAACTTTCTGGTGATACATCTCCAGACAGAGTCAGCTCCCTTTGGGCTTTCTGGCTCTTGTCCTGGCCGTTGCACACGTGAAAGCAGTCAGGGATTTCAGTGCACACCCCAGTGTCAGTGTCAGTGTGCACACCCCCAGTGGCAGTGTGTGCACACTCCAGTGGCAGAGTCAGTGTGTGTGAGCACACCCCAGTGTCAGTGTGTGTGTGTGTGAGGGTGTGCACACCCCAGTGTCAGTGTGTGTGTGTCAGTGTGTGTGTGTGAGGGTGTGCACACCCCAGTGTCAGTGTGTGTGTGTCAGTGTGTGTGTGTGAGGGTGTGCACACCCCAGTGTCAGTGTGTGTGTGTCAGTGTGTGTGTGTGAGGGTGTGCACACCCCAGTGTCAGTGTGTGTGTGTGAGGGTGTGCACACCCTCAGTGTCAGGGGGTGTGTGTGTCGGGGGTGTGTGTGTCGGGGGTGTGTGTGTCGGGGGTGTGTGTGTCGGGGGTGTGTGTGTCGGGGGTGTGTGTGTCAGGGGGTGCACACCCCAGTGTCAGGGTGTGGGTGTGTCAGTGTGTGTGTGTCAGGGTGTGCACACCCCAGTGTCAGGGTGTGTGTGTGTGTGTGTGTCAGGGTGTGCACACCCCAGTGTCAGGGTGTGTCAGGGTGTGCACACCCCTGGGCCTCTCAGCACTGTGGGTTTGCTCTCCCCATGGAGCAGTCCCGGCACAAGCACAAAGGGGCTCGTGCTGGGTCCTTTGGGAAGGGTCAGGGGCTTTGGTTTTGGGTGTCCCCAGGACGTGTCTCCTGTGGCCAGTAATGGCTTTCCCTGCACAGGCTCCTCTAAAAGCCCTGAGTGATTTGCATGTCCTGAGGTTCTGCTGGAGCTTCTCCCTTTGATGCCAATCGGCACCGAGATAGGGGATGGCACAGGCACAGCTCCTTATCCTCCCGGGGTGCAATTACTTGTTGGCTCTTGGCAGTGAGAGGGTTTTGTGTGTCCCAAGAACTCATATCCTGAAGAGAGAATAATCAAGGCAGCTCCCTTTGGCAGTGATTCCAAAATGGCTTCTAGCTCTGGCTACAATTGATAGGGGTTTTAATTTATGGGAATTATCTGATCTCCTGCTTTAGAAACAAGATGGTGTAGATGGATGCGTTTATTGTCCCTATTCTTTGGACATTTCTTGTTTAATTTGATTGTGTGATGATACTGTTTAAGGACATGAGGAACTTTATTACATAAAGCCTTCTCTTCTGTCTGCTAAACACTTCCTTTCTCCAGCCACTCGTATTGTCAGCTCACCTGGAAGAGTTTGTTTCCATGGGCAGTTCTCTGCTAAAAACTGTGATCCTCTAAAAGTGACTTCCCCCACCCCCTGTTCAAAGAGTATTCACTGAAATTCTCAGTAAAAATTAAAGGAGAAAATTGAGATTTAGTTCAGCCTAAGTGTGCTTTAGATGGCTTTGTTTGAGGCAGCTCCTCTTACTGCAAGGACTAAACCAGTGAAGTTTTCTTAAACCAGAGCTGGTTTGGGTATTCACTTGGAAAATTTCCTTTTACACAAAATCCTGAACACTCCTAAAGCCAGAAACTCAGTTTTACATTCTGCCTTAAATGCCTTTTTTGTTTGTTTGTTTTTTAAGCCTTTGTAATTCCTTTAAGTATTCTGAGTGCCTATTTTAACAGAGGAAACATAAATTATGGATATTCTGGGACTTGTTTTTCCTGGTGGGCTTCTTGCTTGGCCTTCCAGGGCACAGAAGATCATCCTGTCAGTGTGTGTTCATTTCCTGGGGCTGTGTTTGAGCTGACGGTGTGAGCAGGTCCTGCCAGCCCCAGGAGTGCCCTGGGTGTGTGTGACAGTCTGTTCTCCCCCCAGGGTACCTGATCATGACCGACGACTGGTTCTCCGAGTACGTGTACGAGGTGGTGGTGGACAAGAAGCACGTGCCCGAGGAGGTGCTGGCCGTGCTGCAGCAGGAGCCCATCGTGCTGCCCGCCTGGGACCCCATGGGGGCCCTGGCCAAGTGAGCTGCCCGTGCCCTCCAGCAGTAGCTGCACCAGAGAATTCCAGCGGGGGAAGCCATAGCCAGACGTGCCCAGCCCTGGGCTCGGCCCCGGGAGGGGCTGTGGGAAATAGCGCTCTGCTGCCTGGGGGTCCCACCCAGCCTGCCCCACAACTCCCAGGGAGAGGAAAAACTCATCTTGCAAACAAGTGCTGTCGATGGCAGCCTGATTTTACCTGAAATTTTTAATGAAAATCAGTGTAGTAATGTAGTAGAATTACTTTTACCAGTGTTTTCCCTAGGAAACAATGGGCATAAAAGGCCCTTTTAGAGTTAATAGCTAGATGATAGAACAGACACACCGAGATACTTATCTAATTATCATCTGACTTGTTCCATAAATGAATGCCCAAAAATATTTTATATATTTACATTTTCAGTTTTGCTGAAGTATTGGAGGGGACATAGGAATTGAAACCTTTAGGAAATTTTCCCTTCCTGCAGAGCTGGGAAGGGGTGACTGTTTTTTGAGGTTTCCAGTTTCACTTGGTTTTATTCTTCCATTTTTGATCTGGGACTGGATGCCCCAGCCAGGGCCCAGGGCTATGTCTGTGTGCACAGGAGCGCTATTTTTCACTTCTATTAGCAAGAACAACCATAAATGTGTTCACAGGTGGAGTTAGTGTCATGCTCACCAGAAAAACCAATGTTTTAATTGCTGCATTTTATTTGGTTGTTTTAAAAAACAAGATGGTGCTATGAAGCTTTTGAATAAACACTTTCTAAAGTGACTGGTGCAGTTCTGGTTCCTTTGTTCAAATGAGACACTGTGAGTCATGAAATGGGGAGATATTAATGGTCTGCACACAAATTTGTGAGCCAAAATATGAACATGCTTCACGTGCTCCAGGCACTCTGGGAGTGTGTGAGAACAGGACTAATCCTGGGATGGAGACAGTGCCAGAATGTCTGTGTGTGCCCTGACACTCTCCTGCTCTGCACGGGGTCAGTCCCAGGCAGAGGAGGGTGAGGGAGGCTGAGGAACCAGCCTGGACCTGCCCCTGGACCTGCCCCTGGAGCAGAACTGCCCCTGCCAGGGCCACAGACACTGCCCAAGGTGAGTGTGAACTGGGATGTTTGCTGGCTGTGGTGCTCTGTAGTTGCTTTGACTTCTCCTCAGTTTGCACAACAGAGGGAGGAGGTTGTTCAGTGATGATGGGAGTCTCTTGTGCTGGTTACACAAATGTCTCAGTGCAGGTACAGGTGCCCCCTCTGCCAGCTCCACCCTGCCTGCATGGTCCTGCTGAACTGAATCCAGGTTAGGGCTTGTTTAGGGGTGCTCCAAAGTGATTCAACCTGCTGCTTTAACATGTTCTGGATTAACATTCTGACAGGAATGCTGCTTGGACAGGAGAGTTTGGTGTGGAGCAGCAGGAGGTTGTTACTGTCCTTGGGTGTGTTTTACTCTGTGCCCTTCACAGCTTTCTCTGCAGAAGTAACAAAGCTGTGCTGGAGGTATTGATGAATATTGATTTCTCAAATATATTTAATTACAAGGTTACTATCAAATGTTTTGTCACCATTTCTGATTTATTCTCTGTGCTCATCAAAATGTGGTCTCTGTCAAAGCAGGCAACTGTGTGCTGTTTAAGGAACTGGGCCAGCAGAACAGTGAACTCAGTTTGAGTGGGGTGGAAATTAAAATATCAAATGGTTAATCCTGTACTCTTGTAGGAAAAAAGTCATATTGGGGTGTATAAACAGAAATAACCTGAAATACATGTCAAGTTACCCAGCTCTGCTGAGGGCAGGATCTGGTTCAGGGTCCTGCACCTCAGGGAAGATGGAAACAAAGGAGTGTGAAGAGGAAGGTAAGAATGATCAGAGGGTGTGAAATCAGGACTAGTAAAGGCTGAAAGAAACCTGGTGTTTAGTCAGACAGAAGGGGAGAGATCACATTGCATTAATTCATAAATGGATGCCTTAAGGAAGGGAATTTTGTTCCCACTGCTCATGATAAATGGACTAAAAAGTCAGAGGTTTCAACTGCAACAAGACTTGGTGAGCTGAGGGAAAGTTTTCTGGTGCCAAGGACTGGAGCACGTTGTCTGGGGAGGTGGTGCCTCTTGCAGCCCTTTAGGATCAGTCTCCAGAAACGTGTCAGAAAAGGCTCTGGTGCTGTGGATCCCCCTCTGGGCAGAGGGAGGGCCCAGGTGATCTTTGGGGTCCCTGGTGATGTTGAGGGTCTGATCTCAGTCCCCACCTCCTGCTGCTTCTTGCTCAGGGCAATGAAGAGTCTCGTACTTGCTGCTGAACCCTGGTGGCTTTGAAACAGAGCCAAGGTCTCTTGGAAAGCTGTACTATGCACAATATTTTGATTATGACTAATGCATGTGTTGTTTGGGGGGCTTTTTCCCCTTCCAAAAGGTCAGTAATTTTAGTCCTTTAAGATCTTTCTACTTATGACTAACACCAGTTCTTCAGTCTCCTCTGTGTTATCTCTGAGTGTGACAGCAGCCAAAGAGAATTCACTTTTTCTCTAGAGTTTAACTGACATTTTTGTTGCCCATGGCAGCACTGATGAGGATTGAATTTGATAAATTAAAAACTGATTCCAGGCCAGTTTTTGCTAATTTGAGTATTTAAAGTATTGTCCAGCTTGTGCTTATCTCCTAAACTCTTGCCCAGATATTTCCCTGTACAGCTTATACAATAGTATGTTGTTTTCTTTCCTTTCCTTCAAGTAAGCACAGAAAACCCACATGGCTCAAACACGTCATGGGAAACGAAGCCAATCTGGCAGCAACACCTTTGCCTTTGTGTCCAGCAATTTTGTAAGTTCCTTTGGGATGGAACTGGGCAAACTCCCCAGTGTGCCCAGCAGCCCCAGCTGGGGAGCAGGGCTGGAGATGGTGGGAGGGGACTGAGGGGCACGAGCCCCCAGGGAGCCTGGGCAGGTTCTCGGGGCACAGCCAGAGCCAGGGGAGCCTCAGTGCCCCCCGGGTGTGGGGAGGCTGTTACAGCCCAGGGGGGGACAAGGACTCGGCCCAGCAACTCCCCAGCACGTGTGGAGTGTGTGATGGGGGAACAGCCACTCAACCCCTGTCAGTGTGCAGGGAGTAGTTCAGAGAGGATAAAAAATTCAACTCCTTCCAGCTGCTGGAATGGGAATGATGTGGGAGTGAGCCTGGCTTGCTGCAGGTTGTCTCTCAGCAAAGAGAGCTCTGTGACTGCTGATCCAGAAACCCAGATTACAAACAAATTAACATCCAACTGATGATGCTTTGATTAGAATAAAAAACAATTAATGCCCACTGTATTTCAGTGCTGATTCATCCTTTAGTTTAAATCCTTTGCAAAGCCTTAACCTTTGGATTGTTGAGGAACCAACAGTTTCATTTTCCAGTTTGTCAGCAAAACTGTGTAGTTTTCATGTGAAAATTCAAGGACAGTTCCCCTGACAGGTGGCAAATACTGACAGGGAATGTTATAAAAGTCAACTCTCTCAGGTTCACTCAAAAGCCATCAAATAACCATTCCCAGTGAAGAAAAGGAAGAGGCAGGAGAGGTTACACATAGTGGCACTTGTGGGTTCTCAGGTTTCTCCATTGGAATGTGCTCTTAAAACAGTTGTAGTGGAAACAGCAAACCCTTTCCAACCCCCCAACTCCCACATGTGCATCCCAGCACTCCCTGCATGGAAAATAGCAGGGAAGGGCAGGAAGAATGTCTTTTATCCCAAAGCCAATTGTAATGGCTTCTAAATGTAGTCTGATTCCTAACTAAGCAAAAGATGGGAACAAATAAATAATTTAGGATTTGGTTGGTTTGTGTACTTTGGAAAATTGTTCCCATCCTTTTATTGGCAGTGAATCAGAGACACTTGCAGAACTATTACAAATCTCTTACAGCTGGTACTACACTTATTAGGTAATTTGATTGATGCTTCCCATCCTTGTGCTGGAATCTACAGCTGCTTTATCTGTGGAGAAGTGTGGAAGTATCTGGAGGTATGTCTTGTGTTAAGTGCATTTTCTTCCTCTTTTTTTTTCATACTTTCCCTGAATCATTAGGATTTGCCCACCAATGCACAGAAGATTTCATGAGATTCTGGAACTGGCTCAGTGCAGCACCTGAAGGTTTTTCACAGGTAAGTGTGTTACAAAGTTGAAAAGTTTGCCTGAAATCTCCAGTCTGTTATTTCTGTGATGAACCCCAAAGGTTCCAGATTGTTTGGCAAGAAATTAAAGACAAAACTCCAAATGTGCTGCTGCAGAAAACATTAATGAAAAAAACAAGTGAACAAAAAGGCCAGGATGAGGCATGAAAGGTGGTTTTGTGTTCTTAATGTGCTGGTTTTCATGATACAGCTTTGTATGCCCTACCAAAATAACTCTGCAGTGGCACTGGGTGCTGCTGAGAAAGCCACTGCATTGGCTGAGATGAATGAGATGCAAAAGTGTTTGAGACTTGCTGAAAGAATCTACTCCAAGCAGAGACTGAGATGGAGAAAAACCTCAGACAAAGGTCATAATCCCTCTAAAACTTTTTAAAAACTCAAAGGTCTGATTATCCAGAGGGCAGAGGGGCTCCAAGTAGAGAGAATTCGTTTATTATTAGAGGGTAGAAGAAGTGGGTTTGGAATATCCATTGCAGCCCAGCAGTAATGAGCTGGAAATGTGCATGAAAGGGCAGGCTCTGATTCCTGGGACCATCCACCATCCCCCTCCCAGGAAAGCCAAAATCCTGCTGTTCCCAGCACAGGTTTGATCCACATGGGGTATTTACACACCACAACACTGTGCTTTGACTGCCATGGAGGTTTGGGGAGTGAGGCACAGCAGAGTCCTGCAAACCTCTGGAACAGACCAGACAGGGAAGGGTGGGGATGGGCATTGTGTGCAGGGACAGCAACCTGGGGGGTTCCCTTTGTGCAGGGACAGCAACCTGGGGGGTTCCCTTTCTGCAGGGACAGCAACCTGGGGGGTTCCCTTTGTGCAGGGACAGCAACCTGGGGGGTTCCCTTTGTGCAGGGACAGCAACCTGGGGGGTTCCCTTTGTGCAGGGACAGCAACCTGGGGGGTTCCCTTTGTGCAGGGACAGCAACCTGGGGGGTTCCCTTTGTGCAGGAGAGCAGAGACTGGCAGGACCAAACCTGGATATTTGGGCAGGCAGGTACAGGAGGGGAATTCAGCACAGCAGGGAGGAGTTACACGTTGCGGTTTGCACTAAAAGATCAATGAATTTCTAAAGCAGCTGAAGGCAAAAAGCTTAACTGATAAAACAGCCTTAATGTCCTGCCCACAGGAGTGAGAGGGGAGCAAACCCGAGCTCGGTACGTGCCCCCCGAGGCTGTACCTGCAGTGCCGGCGCTGCCCTTGAGATGGTGCAGGTGCCTCGCTCTGCTCCGACAGGGACAAAGCAAAGTGCCAAGTACAGCCCTCGGCTCTCCAGGTTCTTTTCTGCTCAGTTGTTTGGAACAAGTCTCTGAAAAACCAGCAAAGCTGCCTCTGCTCTGACAACCAGCTGTTCCTATTTGTCCTCATTCTGCTTTTCCACCTTTTTTTTTTTGTTTCCCCCCAAATCTGCCACTGACACTATGGCACTGTTTTGTTGACCTGTGATTTGTGACCTTTTATAAACAAATGGTGAGGTACAGGAATGAAGAAATCCTGGATGGAAAAAGCTGGAGAAAAAGCATCTCAGAAGCAGAGTGAGGTGTTTGGAGTAGTAGCAATAAGAGAGGAAATTACTTCCTGAGCTTACTGAGGCAGCAAAAGGCTTGTAAAGAATTAAATTCATTAATGAAAATTAATTTTAAAGCTTCAGGCTTTAGAACAAGGCTAAGCCTGATTTCTTTATTAAAATAATGCAAACATTCAGCAGTAGCAATTATTCTTTCCAAGCCCTTTTACTGTGTGACGATATCCCAGTCCTTCCTCTCCTGCATTCTACAGATCCACCTGTAAACTTGTAATTACCAACTCCCTCCAAACTTCCATGCTGTCTGTTGTCTCCATCCCACTATTTCCAGCACCCACAAAGCTGTCGGTGCCCACAAAGCCTCTCTCCTCCTCGCTGCCTGCCCTGGCTGCGGCTCGGACTCAGACAATGCAGCCACCCACCTCTAGGAGGAAAACGGAGCTGCGGCCCCGGCGAAACGTAAAGTTTATTTGCCTGAAGTGACGCAAAAATTCTTGCAGAGCTCTTTGGCAGCGGATTATCTGGCCATCAGACCATGTGAGGGGCCCGGCGTACAAAAAGCTGCCCCCGATGCCGCTCCGTCCGCAGGCTGCGCCCCGCGGCCGGTGCGGGGACAGCGCTCCGGTCCCTCGGGGTGGGACAGCGCGGGGACAGCGCTCCGGTCCCTCGGGGTGGGACAGCGCTCCGGTCCCTCGGGGTGGGACAGCGCGGGGACAGCGCTCCGGTCCCTCGGGGTGGGACAGCGCTCCGGTCCCTCGGGGTGGGACAGCGCGGGGACAGCGTTCCGGTCCCTCGGGGACAGCGCAGGGACAGCGCTCCGGTCCCTCGGGGTGGGACAGCGCGGGGACAGCGCTCCGGTCCCTCGGGGTAGGACAGCGCTCCGGTCCCTCGAGGACAGCGCAGGGACCGCGCTCCGGACCGGCCCGCACTCAGGTACCGCATCATTTCTTTAACACGGGGATGGCTAAAGGGCTCTGAGGAGGCTCCGGAGTCCCAGCGACTCCCGTCCCTCCTTTCAGCTCGTTATAAATCTGAAATACTAATGACAGGCTGAAAGCTGTACATTACATTTGGTTTCTTTTTTTTTTTTAACTCTAAGGTCTTTGATTAGTTTCTAAAACATCAGGAAAATGTGCATCTAACAAAGCTTGTGGGGGCAGAGGATACGTTGATTTTTGGTGAAAGTTTGCTTTGATTTTTTAAAACTTCTAATGGTTTTTCTCACTTCTCTGCTGTTCCACGCTCTGCTCTGTCGTGTTCAGGCTCTTGTCCAGCAATTAGGACTGTTGGGAGTCAAATGCCTGTGAGCAGAAAATGTTCTGACAATCTGAAATGAAGAGTTCTGGCAGTTCACATCACTGCATTACAGATGTAAAGTTATTTAGAATTTATAAAAAGCATTGAACTGTAAGGAAAAATTAAGGAAAGCAACAGAACCTGAAGGGGAAAAGGGAAAAAAGTCAATGCAAGTTGTTACTTATGTTGAAAGGGTAAAGTGAGGTTTAGTAACCATATTAAGTTATATTTTCAAAGTTAAACTGTTCTAGTGCTATAAATTATCGAACTCAATGGGACAGATTTATTGTGAGTAGTAAATCAGAAGTGCATGTCCTGTGTATTTATAGTCAATCCTGTCTGCTGAAACCAACTGTCTTGCTGGGTTAGTTTGCTAAGAAATATGGAAGTTTAAGTAAGGAATGTAATGTAACTGAATACATGAACAGGCAGGGAAAACTTAAGAATCCTGGGGGGAAAAGGATTGTGCATTTAATGAATCTGGATTGTAGAAAATGTTGTGGCATTTTATTAATGTGGGTTGTCAGTTGTCAGAGTTTTACCAGGGAAGGGCTCACACCCTTGGGCTGCACCTTCTGGGGCTCTTGCTGGTGAATTGACCATCATTTTCTTGGAGAGTTCTTTGTGAACTTGTGTGGCAAGGGACAGTTGTGGGTCCATTTTCTAATTGGGCAGGGTTTGATGAACTTCAGATGGTTAAATTAAGTAAAAATGCCCTAAGACTGGAACTTCATAAAACCTTGAATTGCTCCCACACATGGAAACGTGCAGTGTATTTAAGCTTTTCCTGCTTTTCTCCATGGAAATAGAACCAGCTGAGTTTCACTGGTAACGGGATCAGAGCTGAAATGTCCTGGGGTCCCTCCGTGCTCATGTCTGAGCTCTTCCCCCAAGCCCTGTGTTTGCAGCTCTGTTGATCTGAATCTTACAGGACTGTTACAACACAACGAGCCCCATCGGAGGGCCGAGTGTTTCATAAAGAACTGAAGGAGCACTTGGAGCCCCAATAAAGGGCTGTGGTTCCCAGACAGCCACTAACAAGCCAAACTCAAAGAAACATTATCTGCTATTAAGGAACGGTGCTCTATTTATTTGGTGATGTTTGCTGGGCTGTGACTCTTCCTTCAAGCTTATATAATTTGAGGACGAGCACAAGAGCAGCGTCTTCCCTCTAAGCTTATCTGTTTCCTTGCACTACACACAGACACTCTCAAGCCACAAAATGCATTTCCCCCTTTAAATGACTGTCACCAGTTTGGCAGCATTCCCACTAAAATACAGTGTCTTCTCAGCGAATTTTTAAAGGTAAAAATCTCTCTTTCCTGCAGACTTTTTCCTTTCAGACTGAAACATGGATAATGGTGCCTCCAGGTAAACAGTACAGGGGAAATTTTAAGTTGGAGATAAGAAAAAAATTCTTTGCAGAGAGAGTGCTCAGGCATTGGAATGGGCTGCCCAGAGAGGGGGTGGATTCCCCATCCCTGGAGGTTTTTAAACTGAGCTTGGCCGTGGCACTGAGTGCCATGATCTGGTAAAGGGACTGGAGTTGGACCAAGGGTTGGACTTGATGATCTCGGAGGGCTTTTCCAACCCAATCCATTCTATGATTCTCCTGTGCAGGAGAAATGATTTCTGTCTTGTCATTCAAACTTGTTGCTCGAAATTCTAGATAAAAGGAATTTCCTTGGACTCTTTCCACTTAGGTACAACTGTCTGTGGGAACTGCGAGGTGCAACGTGCAGTCAGGCAGCTACAGAACTTTAGACACCTGAAACACCTGGTGATAAAAGTGAGATTTAGGTCAAGTGAACAGAAATCACCTCAGTGCTTGATTCTGTTTGCCAACACCCTGGGCCAGCTCTTGTCTGAGGTTCAAAGTGCTTTGATTCCCTGCGTGTCCCTGCATGTGAGCGGCGGGAGCAGAGGGAGGGGTGGTGCTTCCCTGAGTTCTGCTGCAGGAATGCAGCTGGCACCCACTGACAGAGAGGCTGCTCCTCCACAGGCTCTGCTTGGTAAAATTAGCACGTGAAATAAGAACATCATTTGGGTGAAGTGAAAGACACAGAAATCTACAACTGTTGCGACTGTGTGAGTGAAAATATGTTTGATCCTTTGGAGCCAAGGAATGACTTTGCAGTGAGCACAAGTCCTGTGCTGCCCAGGCACTGCAGCCACACCTCACACACAGCACCCTCCAGGTGACTCAAGGCTTTGAGATTTGCCACCCTGAACCATCTTTTATTTGCTGTATCTCAACCTCAGTGCTTTACTCACTCAGACACATTAAAAGGCAATTTCTCATTTTATAAAAACAGCAGGAAAACCACTTGGTTTTAAAGTGCTGGAAAGATTTGTTTACTCTGTGGCAGAGCATGAAAGGCAAGGGATTCCCACAGTGCCACGAGAGGTCTCTGTGTGCTCCATTAAAAAAGGGGATGAGGCATCAGCTGTGCCAAAGGCACCGGGCTCAGGCCAGGGATGCTCCTCCAGGAGTGCTTTGATAGAGGCAAAGGAGCCAGATTTGTGCACCGAGGAACATCCAGGGCTTCTACACCTACAGTGCCAGTTCAAGTTCAGCTGTGTGGGAGATAAATGAGTGTAATTTAATTAATCTTTGGCTGCTGTGAACTGCGTTGGTGGCTCCAGCCAAGCGTGTACAAACACATGTCTTCAATTATCCTGCGAGTGTTTCACCCAAGAGGCAGAGCAGGGAATGGCTGTGGTGGACACGCTGCTCTCCCAGGGTCACTCCTCCTGAGTCACTCTTTGCTCAGGGAGGGGGCCATGCCCAGCCTGGCGCCTTCCACGTGCTCTGCACGGCAGGGAAACACCGAGCTGAAAACTGCCCTGCAGAACAACCCCTGGGCAGAGCCAGCGAGAGAGACAAAGCACTCAGGGCCACCTCAGGGAGCAAAGGCACATCCATCAAACACAGATCAGGGGAAGGCACAGATGACTCTTCTTCCCTGTTTTATCTTCTCTTGTTCTTCCACAGCTAATTAGGGGTGATAAGCAGCCAAGGTGCAGTTATGTAAGAGCAACCTTTGGGACAGCTCAGATTGAAAACAGGCAATAAAGTGCCATTCCTGGGATGGTTCACTGTCACCATCCCAGCACTGAACCCTCAGCCATCGCTGCAGAGGAAGGGAGGCTGAAGGGGCAGAGTCCTCCCCTGACAGCATCACCTTCCCTGGTCCCTTCCCCGCTGTCCTGGCACAGGTGCCAACCCCAGAGCTCTCCTTGGGCAGCTCTGTGCTGTTTGTAGCTGTTACGGGTCCTTCAAGTATGTTTTTTTCTTGAGTTGTAACAAAGCAGAGGGAAAAGTACATTCTCCCACAGTTTTTTACAGTGTAATGAAACCTTCTGATCCTCTAACTGTTCTGCTGTCATGTGCCAGCAATGCCCTGTGAACTGCACAGCCCTGGAGTCTGTCACTCCAGAGCTTTCCCAGGATGACTGAGGAGCTGTAATTCAGCTTCAGAAAAAAGCAGTTCAAATTTCAGCTGAAGCCCCTGAAAATTCACATGTAATTTTGCACAGCTGAGGCTCAAATTACTGAAAATCCTATAAAAATATTTCAAATGATGTCATATTTCTTTCCTGTGGTCTGCAGAAGACCAGAAGGAGCTTAGATCTGGAGAGCCAACAGTCCTGACTGTCACAGATCTTGGAAATCCCAGTACACTCACTGACCTCCCCTTGGTAAGGAAAGCACTGAGAGTGTCTGTGCAGAAACAAAGTGCTTCACAAACACAGTGAGAGTTTAAGCCTCAGGAATGGAAAGTCTGTCCCATGAGATAATGCAGTTGAATCAACATCCTTTACTGCTTTCCCATTTATGGGAGAGAGGTGTAAAGTCCAGAAGGGCTCAGGTCACTTTTGCATGTTCCTACCTTGCATTGAACCTGCTCTGTACAAGGGCAGGATTGGCTGTGGCCTTTCCTAGAAATCCCATGTTGACACCAGTGGGATTCCCATCTACAAAAGCTCTCTGGGGACATGTGGAAGGTTTCGGGCTCCAAAGACATTCAGGTTTTCTAGTCCTGCAGGTAAAACAGAAACTCCTGTTCTTGATGTTTCAATCTTTGTGGGTGATTAACTAAAGGCAGCAAAAAATTCACTTTAATGATGCACTGCTTGCTTTGTGATGAAAAGGACAATATTTGGGCAAGGACAGAATGTAAGCCTGGAGAACCAGAGATTTCTGAAAGTCATAAACAACACTTTGAAGTGACTTTTATCTTGTGAACATCCTCCTGTTTGCTCTGCAGCTTGACAACTTTCCTTCTCTTTTTGCTTGCACTGAAATGTTTAGAAGAGGTTTAACAAATTGTCTTTGCAAAAGGCTGAAAGCTGGGAAAAACCTGAGTTTTAATAGCTCTGGTAATCAGCAAATTCTAAAAATAAGCAAATAATATCCCTTCTCTGCTTTAGTTTTTCCTGCAGTTAAAAGTGAAATAATCCTTATTGTTCTGCTGGGATGTGACAGTGGTAGTTACTGTGGTAAAATGCTTTGCAAAGGAAAAAAATAGATGTAATTGTAATAATTTAATCTGTGGTGGCACAGTGTAGATTGTGTGACTCTCCATAGAATGGAAGATGCTTTTATTTACCCAAAGAGTCAAATAAAACTGGGGACAAGTTTTGTCCTTTAGACTCACATGTTAGTTCTTAATCAAAAGAATCAAACTGAAGTTCACAATCTTTTCTTCTTGCTATTCCTGTTGCCTGAGCCTCAAACCTTAATTGATGCAAACCCAGTGAGATTTAAATACTTTTCTTAAGTTTCATTTAAGCCCTCCAGGTCTGCTGCTAAACATAACAGAGACTGGGGGGTTCTCAAGAAAGGTGGTCATGAAATGTAATTTTTATATCCATGGTTATCTCATGTTTGTTTAAATAATTCTTTTTGCTTCATACTGGGTGAATCTAGAAATTGCCACAGGATGAGTGGGACAGTCACAGGATGAGCTTATGAAAATGAAAATACAAGTCACAGTAAACTCTGAGCTCAGTGTGCAAAGTGTCAGTCCCACAGCCCTCCTGGGGGTGACCAGGCCCAGAGGGACAGCAGGACTGTCAGTCCCACAGCCCCCTGGGGGTGACCAGGCCCAGAGGGACAGCAGGACTGTCAGTCCCACAGCCCCCCTGGGGGTGACCAGGCCCAGAGGGACAGCAGGACTGTCAGTCCCACAGCCCCCTGGGGGTGACCAGGCCCAGAGGGACAGCAGGACTGTCAGTCCCACAGCCCCCTGGGGGTGACCAGGCCCAGAGGGACAGCAGGACTGTCAGTCCCACAGCCCTCCTGGGGGTGACCAGGCCCAGAGGGACAGCAGAGGACAGCAGGACTGGGACTGCTGTGAGGTGGCAGCGATGCCCAGAGCCCAGCAGAGCTGCCGTGGGGGGCCCTGCAGGTCCAGCCCCTGTGCTGCAGGAGGGGATCACTGTGCCCTCCCTCCTCTGGACGATCCTGAATGCACTGCCTGCTCACGATTCACTCTGCATGCTGTCATGGTTAATGACTTCCAACAGTATCTTAATCACAGAGTCTGTCACTGTAACTTGAAAGTTACCAGCATCAGTAAGGCCTGTCATGGATTTTTAACTCTTTTTTCATTTCTTAGATGATGCTTGTGCCTTCAATCTGATGGATTTAAGTATGGGAGAGGAATTCTAGAAGTGCTGGGAATAAAGGCGTGGGAGGAGCCCCGAGGGGACCGTGTGCTGCTGCCTGTATGCCAGAGATCCAGCAAACCCCAGAAACTATGGAAAAAAAGGTCCCAAGCAACGAGACCGAGCCTCTGACCTCCAAGAAAGATGTCTCAGACTGCAGCAAAGGAGAGGACTGTAAGGAGAACGGAGTGCTGGTCAGGAGCGCCCCGCCTGCCCTGCGGCCGGGGCAGGACGGCAGCACCGCCCGTGCCAGCCAGGGGCACAGAGGGGAGGCGGCTCCGCTCTCCAACGGGTACTCGGCCCCCTGCAATGGGGTGGCAGAGGGGGAGGATGCCCAGGGCACGGCCCCCGCAGCCACCACCACCACCACCACCACCTCCACCACCTGCGGGGCCGAGGGGCAGCAGCAGCTGATGGAGCTCGAGGACAGAGAGACCTGGAGTAAAAAGATTGACTTTCTCCTCTCAGTCATTGGCTATGCAGTGGATCTGGGAAATGTGTGGAGATTTCCTTACATATGCTACCAAAACGGAGGAGGTCAGTGCCCTGCAGGCTGTTCCTTAATGCTGAACTTCTTTGCTTATAAATGGGTAATTTAGTGCCTATTAAAATATCATGTATAACAAATGACCAGAGGGGAATTACTTACATTTCAAGCAGACTGGAAATCCTAAATATTGGGATAGGATAACATTAAGATGAAAAAAAACTACGTAGCAAGATTTAAAAAATCAGTATAACCAGGAGCTGAGAGCCAGTTATGTGCAGAATTGCCTTCCAACAGAAAAGACTCAATCCCTGTTCAAAGGACTATTTTAAACTCAGATAAATCAACATGTCAAAAGCAACTCATGAGGAAGGGAAGGTCTTAGACACACTGACATAAGAGCCAAAATATAAATCTAAAATCTTTTCAAGGAGATCCTGAAAAGGACTTTTGTCTCCCTGATGTGACAAAGGCATTTTACTGGCTAAATGAATTATTTATCTGTAGCCCACCTCACAGCTGTACCACTGCAGCCAGCAGAGTCCTGGTGAGTCCTGCTTGTACTCATTACAGAATTGGGAGAAGTCTGGCCTGAGTGTTGCTCCCTGTTCACAGTGCTGAGCAGTTACTCTTACAGCAATCCCACAGTAATTCACACTGGCTGCAGAGGGGATGGGCATTTTCCCTGTGGGATAAATGGAACTCTTGTTCATGGAGTGCTGGTACTGTTGGAAGGGAAGGCCTATGAAGAGCTGCAAAGATGTGCTTTCTCTCTTGTAGGAGCATTCCTCATTCCTTACACAATCATGGCCATCTTCGGAGGGATTCCTCTCTTCTATATGGAATTAGCACTAGGACAGTACCACAGGAATGGGTGTATTTCCATCTGGAGAAAAATATGTCCTATATTCAAAGGTAAAGAAGGGAGGTGGAACTTTCTGAGTAACTGGGACATTTTCCTACAAAGATGAAATTTCTAGGGAAAAAATCTCATAAAACTAAGTAAGGCTTGTTCTACACAAGATTTTGGCTTTACAAAAGAAAGATTTCCTAAAACTCCATGTACACCTGCACATGTGTGTGCTCTTGTATACACCTGTAATGTGCAACTCTCAAACTGACTATATAGGGACCAGTCCACATCCCTGAGCCAAGCCTGAAACTATAAATAAAAGGTAGTTAAAGGAGGTGTTCTATGTTCTCACTGACTCTTGTTCCCAGTGTTGTTTACTGAGAATGTAAGATACCTATTTCTAAATTCCAGAAGTTTAAGGAACAGATTTAAAAACCTCTACAAGCATGTTCTGTCTTGACTGAGGATGCTTTACTGGGATCAGAGCCTGACTGTCTCTGAAGTCACATGACATTCCAGTGTTGTGAACACTTGGGAGGGTTTGTGCACATCCTGCAGGGCTGCCTTAAACAGTTACTTATGGTAGTTGATATGATAACCAATTCCTTATATTTTTGGCCTAAAATTTACCCTGACTGACTGTAATTGTTTCCTGCCTCCCCAGGAATTGGCTTTGCCATCTGTGTCATAGACCTTTACGTGGCCTCCTACTACAACACCATCATGGCCTGGGCCTTTTACTACCTCATCTCGTCCTTCACGGCGGAGCTGCCCTGGACCAGCTGCACAAACCCCTGGAACACAGGCAACTGCACCAACTACTTCAGCAGGGCCAACATCAGCTGGTCTGCCCACTCCACCTCTCCTGCAGAGGAATTTTATACGTAAGTGCATGTAAGTGAGGACAGACAGGAGCCAGGCTGGGGGAGCGTGGCCAGCTGGGCCCTGCAGGGCAGGCTCAGTGCCCCTGGCACCCTCTGCTCAGCCACTCACATCACTGAGGATTTGTAGGTGTGTGCAAGCTTAGGGGGTGTGGGGGCACTCGGATCTCATCACTTGTTATCCCTGGTGTACCACTGATACCACACTTTCAAATAAAATAAAATAAATTCAAATGTCCTGACTTTGAAGGCTACTTATCCAGGCCTCTGAAGTCCTTGTCAAGCTGACAGCACAGTATGGGACTGCTCAAAGCAAACTTCATGTAAGCATTTGATTAAAAACCATCTCTGCCATGTGTTTCTTTCCTTCCAGCCGCCAAGTTCTGCAGGTGCACAGGTCCCAGGGGCTGGAGGACCTGGGGGGCATCAGCTGGCAACTCACCCTCTGCTTACTGTTAATCTTCACCATCGTGTACTTCAGCATCTGGAAAGGGGTCAAAACATCTGGCAAGGTGAATGCAAAAGCAAGATAAATCAACCTGATACAGTATAGCCTAGAGGCAGCTCTAAATGAGCCAATTAACTGTCAGGGAATTATCTCAGACTGCCTTTGAGACAGGGTTATGGGCTGATGTATTTGGGAATTCTGCAGAGGAATTGCCATTGTTATCCAAGTAATGTATGACAACAGAAAGTTACACCCCTGTTCTCTGGGCAAGAACAGCCCTGCCAGGGAAGGCAGCACAGAGTGCACACTGCCCTTTACAGACCCCCAGAGAGGGTCATGTGAAGGTGTTATAAATGTTAAGAGGTATAATGTGAATATCTTGTTCTTATTACTCCTGTTAACTTTCTGCCCATGGCAAACACCTTCTCACCCTCTTCCCTCACAGGTGGTTTGGGTGACTGCCACATTCCCCTACATCATCCTCTTTATCCTGCTAGTGAGAGGTGCAACTCTGCCTGGGGCTTGGAGAGGTGTCCTCTACTACCTGAAACCTGACTGGCAGAAACTCCTGGCCACGGAGGTAAAAGCATTATGGGGGGCAGAGAGTTGCTGTGTCAGTGTTATCAGCACAGACACATCTCAGGGCCTGTTTTCAGCAGGGAGTGTGACTGAACAGATGGCTTAGCATGGACTTAAAAGCCTGACTCCATGCTCTTCTCTAACAGTCCTGATATTCTGTCTATAATTATACAGAATTTAGAGATTAGAGTCCACTACGAATTTAGCTTGAACTAATGGCAGAACTCCCACACAGTGGTTGATCAGAATTAGTGATGTGATTAGAAAGAAAATAAGTGACCAAACACTTTTTCACCAGGGAACAGCCTGTAGAGGAGGAATAAATCAGTTAGGCCTGATACACCTCCAAAACCTGAAAGCAAAGGAGGAGTGAGGACCAGACTGAGGGAACCAACAAAGCCCAGGCACTCCAGTATCTGATCCAGCCCTGAACTCTGTGCATGACAAACAAGCCCATCAGACTCAAGGCTGCACTTACTTCAGTGCCTCTGAAAGGGTCTGGTGAGGAGGGTGATGGAAAAAACCCCAAAGCAATAAATACTACAAACACATAGATTAAAAAATTCCAGTGTTTGCAAGTCTGCTGCTGCCCAGCTGATATGGAGAGTTTTGAATGAAGAGGAAATGAAAAGACACCAGTCTCTGATAAAGCAGCATCTCCAATAAGGAACCACATCTTGTGAAAAAGCAATAAAGGCCATTGATATTGTATTGGATGTATCTGGAGTGAGGACAGCAGATTGCAATCTGTGTGCTGGACGATGACAGAGCCCTGTCTGGGTGATACAGGATGGCCTCACACCATGGAAGGGAATATTAGAAATGAGTTGTAATGAACTCCATGTTTCAATCAGAAGAGGATAAATGAATGAGGACTTTCAGAAAGAGAACTGATAATGTACTTTAGAACATTACTCATTAGGGCTGTGGCCACCTTTCAAGTACAACAGGCTTTTCATAACAGGATCATCACACTTGCATCTGTCAGGGCTACAACAAAGCTGAGCTGAGCCCTGAGGACTAGAACTGCATCCACACTGTCAAATGTATTTCCATAAATCAAGGAAAAATCTGGGCAGTGATCATTTACTACTCAGCCTGGAGGGCACAAAGCCAAACACAGAACTATTCCAGAGCACAGAGACTTTGGAGGAAGACTGCAAAATCATGGATAGAAAGTTCCCTATACTGGAGTTCAACTGTTTGCAGGCAAATCACTGAATTAATCTAAGATGCTGTCAGAAGTGAAACTGCCACAACAGTGTAGAGATACAGTAAGTACACACAGGCACCAAAATTAGAGTAGATATTTACACAAATCTAGAATAAACATTCCTATTTCAACATCTCTCTGGACAGTGTGTGTTAGATCAGGACAAGGACAGAGGCAGACCAGTGAGACACCCTTTTGTGGGATTAAATGATATTCTGAGCATGCCAAATTCATTCAATCTGTTTCATGTATTTTTTTCTTGATCTTCAATATTTTTCAGGTTTGGGTGGATGCAGCAGCTCAGATTTTTTTCTCCCTGGGACCAGGTTTTGGGGTCCTATTGGCTTATGCAAGCTACAACAAATTCCATAACAACTGCTACCAGTGAGTTCTACCTTATTCTATAAGTAAAATCCAGCTAAAAATGTGGGTATTTGTGAAAAGAAACAGGGTGCTGGTGAAAGGCACTGAACTGTCAGGCCTGTGTGCACACAAATCAGACAGAAGTGTAAAAGAACCTGCAATCTAAAGCATTTCTTCTCTGTTGTGCCTACCTTAAAGAGAGATCATTTTTCCCAGAGGTCTGAGATGCAGGAACCTGCCATAACAAAATGGACTAAACCCCTGCCAAACAATCACACTGTAACTATTTAATCTCAGGAGTCAGTTAGGAAATGACTTCATAGTCTTGAGCAGAAAGGCAACTTATAGTTGTTTCCTTGCTATCTTAGAAAAATTCTATTTCTAATCTGGGAAATAAAATTCTCAATTCTTTAATACTCCTATAGTAACTCCTCTTCTTTTAAAACACCAGTAAACAGCCAGCATTCAGTGCAGTGTCAGACTAATGTCACAGCATGTTTGAATTTGAAGAAGGAAATGTAGTTGCGGGTTGGTTTTTTTCCCTTTCTTTCAAATCTGCTGCTTGTTTTCCCCCCCTGTATTCCCCTGGTTTTGCCAGGAGTCTGTCCAGATGGTTGACTCACCCCATCTGGTTGCAAGCCCCCCTTCCTGGCAGGTGCCTGTTCCCTGACCTGAGCTAGGTGTTGTGTTGCAGAGATGCTCTGGTTACCAGCACCGTGAACTGCGTGACCAGTTTTGTGTCTGGATTTGTCATCTTCACCGTGCTGGGCTACATGGCCGAGATGAGGAACGAGGACGTGGCAGAGGTGGCCAAGGACACTGGTAGGTTAATGCTCTGTACACACCTCAAAGTGCTTCTGAGAAAGAATGTCTTTGTGTGTTACCTTCTAGATTGAGAACAGCCCAGATCATGAGAAATATTTAGTACAAAATTCGGGATAGTGACTTACTTTATGATCAGGGCACTGTTACACAGAACAGCTGAAAAATCAGCCCATAAATACAGCACATATGAGGCTGAGGGAGCTGGGGGTGTGCAGCCTGGAGAAGAGGAGGCTCAGGGGGGACCTCAGCACTCTCCACAACTACCTGAAGGGATGTTGTAGCCAGGTGGGGATTGATCTCTTCTCTCAGGCAACCAACAGTAGGACAAGAGGGCACAGCTTGAGCTCTGCCAGGGGAGGTTTGAGTTGGATATCAGGAAGAAATTCTTTAAAGAGAGAGTGGTCAGGTATTGGAATGCCCACAGAGGGGTTGGATTCTCTGACCCTGGAGGTTTTTAAGATGAGACTGGATGTGGCACTGAGTGCCATGATCTGGTAATCACAGTGGGGTTGGATCAAGGGTTGCACTTGATGATCTCAGAGGTCTCTTCCAACCCAGATCATTCTGTGATACACACGTGGTGGGACAGCCTGCGGGGGCTCCCTCGGGGGGCAGCGTGGCAGGGGACCAGCTGCCCTCCCCATGGCAGCAGTGGCTGACCATGCCCCGTGCTCTGCCCCAGGGCCCAGCCTGCTGTTCATCACCTACGCCGAGGCCATTGCCAACATGCCAGCCTCCACCTTCTTCGCCATCATCTTCTTCCTGATGCTGCTCACGCTGGGCCTGGACAGCACGGTGAGTGCCGGGTGGGCACCGCGGGCCCTGCGCGTGGCCTCACCCCACGGGTGTGGGGGTTACCAGTGGGGCTGCAGCCCCCTGATGTCTGAGGGAGTTGATGAAGAGATTGATATGGAGCAGTTCAGGGTGTATTCTTGAATGAAAGCAGTTTGCAATGCACCCTTAAGGGGGAAGGAACCACCTGCAGAATGCAGGAGACCTTTTGGCCAGTAAAATGTTTCCATGTATGTTTGACTGAGCTGACTGACCAACTATGAGATGACACGGTGTGGAAGGGAGTAGAGAAAAGTAAAGTCCTTTGTCTTTGGTGTCAGCCTTCTGATCAGACTGCTGCCTGAGTCTGTCTCTGCCTCCTCTGACCAAATCAACCTCACCCCGACACAGAGACACAACTACCAACCCTGCAGCCACTGGGGGTTCACAGCAGGACTGGCACCTCCACGTGCCCTCTGTAAGACAGCAACTGCTCCTCCAATTTTTGCCTAAATAGAATTAAATGATTTGTCACTGTCATACTGTGACAACTCGTAACAGACCCAGAAACACCAGAAGCACTTGATGAACAGTCCTGGTTGAATGCAGCCTTTCCAGGCTCCTTCTCACCTGTAAACCTATGAAGCAATTACTAAATTCTCTAAGTTTTTCCCACAAATTGGATTTAAAAGGTGGGAACTGGAGGTGGCCCTCTCAATGGCACTGTGAGAAGGAGATACACTAGAAGTTTATCCTGTGAGCCTGGTTTTACAGATGGAGAATTGGCTCCTTCAAGCAAGGCTGACCTCAGCTGAGTTCACAGTCTTGGTTCTACTGAACCATTTCCCACCCCTCTACATCCTTGTGCCTGTAACACAGAACTGTCCCTGGATGACAGTCCATCCCTGAAGATGGAATCCCCACCCCAGAGAGTGTTTCAGTTCTGAGGGAAGCCTTGTCTGACCAGCAGCCACACCACCCCTGCAGCAGAACAAAGCACCAGTGTTTCAGTGCTGTGAAGCTCTTGGAAGCACTGAAACACTTTCATCAGGTAACACTGCCCTCTATTTTCCAGTGATTTTCCCCTGCTTTTCAGTTTGCAGGACTGGAGGGAGTGATTACTGGAGTCCTGGATGAATTCCCCCATGTCTGGGGCAAGCGCAGGGAGCTGTTCGTGCTTGGCCTGATCATTGTTTGCTTTTTGGGGTCACTGGCAACGCTGACATTTGTGAGTATTTCACCCCTCTCAGCCTTCCTCATGGGCAGTTTCCTGCAGATGACATCTTGGAGGGGTAGTATTATTTGAAGGGAGTTTCAATAAATCAGATTAAATCTCCAGCCAGTTTCCCTTATGCATCAGAAATGTCTTACTTGGAACCAATGTGAGCAGAGTTTCACTAGAAATGTGTTGCAAAATGATCCTGCTGCAACTCAGCAGAACTGACGTGCCACACACCATGAATGGCATGGCTGCTCCTTCTGCTGCACCAGCCAGCAGACAACCCTCCAGGAACTCCCTGGTCAAAATTGTATGAATTGTTACAATTTTCACAATGTTTAAAATCTATTTTGAATTTAAAAGAAAAAGAATTATTAAAAATGAGCTGCAAGAGAATGTTATAACTGACTGTTGTACTCCAAAAATTTCTAGGAATGAATTTGCTGTTTTATCAGGCCTGAAATCACAATTAGTCACACCAAAGGCTTGTGGATTTCATTTTCATGACAAGCAATTTTTGAATAATGAGTGTAATGATCACAAGGGAAAAGGAAAAAAATACTTGGCTTTCCTGTTGGGTTTTGCTCCACTTGCTCATTTATGTGCAACTTCCTTCTCATTTAAAGTGTTTGCTCCACAAGGGTTAGCTCTTCTCCAAAAGGAACTAACATCAGTCTGCTCCAGGATTCTAGATCAAATGGGAAGAAACCAAAGGAACACTGTGTGTCCTGTTCAGTTGCTGTGACTCGTGCCAGAGAAGGAAGATGCCACGGCACAAGACATGCCAAAAGCCACCTGCCAACCACCACAACCCCATGTGCTCCCTAACCCCAGACAGAACTGCCAGCAGGTTCCAGCCTCGCTGCAGGGCAGCCCCACTGCCAGGGATGCCCAGAGAGAGCCAGCAGATGCCCAGCATGGCAAGGACTGCCCTGGCAGGAACTGCCACCAAGTGCCAGAACTGAGAGCATTTCCCACCAGTGAAAATGCAGGATTTCTGTCCCTGGATCCTGGGACACTGACACTGATCTCCTTTGCAGGGAGGAGCATATGTGGTAAAGCTGTTTGAGGAATATGCCACGGGCCCAGCTGTCCTGACTGTCGTGTTCCTGGAGGCAGTTGCTGTGTCCTGGTTCTATGGTAGGTCTACAACACTCCAGAGCTCCTGCAGTGCAGCATTTCCTGTCTCTGCAGAGAGCACTGATGTCTCCAGAAAAAGTTTACAAAACCTCTTTGCAAACTCACTGATTATTAAATCTGTGAGAATTAATACTAGTTGTTCTCTGACAGAAACAGACAGACATCTAAGTGTCACAGGAGCTATATTGCAAAATAATTAATGATTCAATATAATTAACAGTTACAGGAACAAACCAGTCTTTGGTGATGGAGTCTGAATTTAGTTGGTGGGCATAAAAAATGCTGAGTGCCTGCTTAGGGTAAACTTAGACCTGCTGTCAGCTCTCTCCTCCTGCCACTTGTCTCCACAGGCATCAGCCAGTTCTGCCACGATGTGAAGGAAATGTTGGGCTCTGCCCCGGGCTGGTACTGGCGAGTCTGCTGGGTGGCCATCAGTCCCCTCTTCCTTCTGGTGAGTTCTCTTTAGAGCTTCTTCTGTTCAGCACAAGGAAATCACCACTGAACAATGCAGTCTGTTAAACTTCTAAAAGCTTAGTTCCAGTATTTGCTTGTGAAGTTCTTTAGTAATAATTGTTGTTAAACCAGAGAGGCTCCATTAGTGAAAAAGCCAATGCAATGCTGCAGGGTGCTGTTACTAAATCACAATTTTAAGGATTTTTATAGATGGGTTAGGTAAGTCTGGGTTCTGAATAACTTTGCTCCTTCCCTCTGGTGAACAAATTTACTTTGTTTTGTTGTTTTATGTTTACCTCAGCAAATGAAGCAATACAAGCTGCTGAAACACTGTCAAAGGAGGAAAACCAAAATAAGTAAATGCTCTGTCTCAGCAACCACTGACTGACAACTTTAGAATATCCCACTTAAAATTTACAGCAGTTAATTACAGCCTTTATAAATCTGCAATTCACAATTGGAAATACTGTCCAAATGTTTGACTTGGCAGTATTATTGATAACATTTGAACATAAAGTGTTCATTTCCTGATTCAAAATTAGTTCACACTATCTCTGACTGGCCTTAGTGGGAGCAGAGCAGGTCAAGATGCAGCTTATGAAGCACAGAATGTAGATTTAAGACCTACAGAACGAATTCAAAACACTTGTAATGATCAAGGCATAATTAACAGAGTTTCATTTTATTACCTCTACAAAGAGAAGAAAAGGCTGTAAATGAAACTGTGACACCACAATAATTTTTATAGAGCTGTCCTTTTGTGATCCTAAACCAGCAAAATAAACAGAGGCACAGAGCTCTGGGGATGTCGTTACCAGGCAGAGCTGTTTGTATTCCCTGTGGAAACCTAAAATAAAAGGCAAGCCATGAAGGTTGGGGGGCATTTCTGCATGGAAATTTTGCTGGTAATCCTGAGTTTCTGATGCTACTCTGGAAAAACAAAGTCAGAGATACTCCCAAAGACAGTCACAAATATTAGTCCCATGATACTCAACTGAAAGTATTTGTTGTTTCATAGGACATTTCTCAGCCATGCTCAGGGAAATGATCCAACAGCATTAATCAAGCAGACAGTTTTCTTTTCCTGTACTGAGAGAGCAGTGTGGTGTGGAGGGCATCTGCTCTGGGCAGCATCGTTTGGTCTTTGCTTTGAGGCTTGTCCTTGGGGTTTTTGTTTCTTTTTTAAACCCACAGTAATGTAATTTAGGACTTTTTCAGTGTCAACATATGTCGAGTCCTACTGATGTTTTCATTTATTCCAATGCAAGGCAGGACCACAGAACTCCCCCCAGGGTGTGCCACCACCATCCATGTGCTCACACCTCATTCCTCCTCTCTTGCAGTTTGTCACGTGCAGTTTCCTGGCACACCCCCCCGAGCTGCGGCTCTTTGACTACGCCTATCCCTCCTGGAGCACCGTGCTGGGCTACGGCATCGGCACCTCCTCCGTCATCTGCATCCCAGCCTACATGGGCTACCGGCTGCTCAGCACCCCGGGGACGCTGAAGGAGGTACCTCAGTCACCTCTGTCTCTCTGCCAGGAAGGGAGGGAGCCCTAGAAATACCAGAGGTAGATGTTTTAGGGACTGATGACCTGGGACTTGGTTGCTCTGTTCCTGGCCAGCTGAATGCAAACTGACTTCTGCCCATTCTGAGTGATTCACAAATGTCCCCAGGTCCTCATGGGGCTGCTGACATATCCTTATAAAATATTATATCAAGTGATCTTTTTTTAGCTCTGCTGAACTAGAATCATAGAATGGATTGGGTTGGAAAAGCCCTCTGAGATCATCAAGTCCAACCCTTGGTCCAACTCCAGTCCCTTTACCAGATCATGGCACTCAGTGCCACGGCCAAGCTCAGTTGAAAAACCTCCAGGGATGGGAAATCCACCCCCTCTCTGGGCAGCCCATTCCAATCCCTGAGCACTCTCTCTGCAAAGAATTTTTTTCTGCTCTCCAACTTCAATTTCCCCTGGCAGAGCTTGAGCTCGTGCCCCCTTGTCCTATTGCTGAGTGCCTGGGAGAAGAGACCAACCCCACCTGGCCAGAACTTCCCTTCAGGCTGTAGCTCTTCCTAGAAATCACCCCAGACAGTGTCACACAATGAAGCAGTCAGTGAAAGGCTGGTTCCCTCAGGTATATCTGCAACAAAAGCTTCTTTTTCTCTCCCATATTTACCAAGATTTCTCTGCCATAAATCTGTGGCAGGCTGAGCTGACAATATTGGGATTTACTGCAAGTTCAAATAAATACCAGTTCATAAAGAATACATTCAGTTGGCTCAGGGGATCCAAGTAAACTGCAATGCCCTAAAGCACTGACAGGACAACTGCCAAGCTTTGATTCCAATTATGCTACAAATAATTAAAAAACCTGCTGTGAACTTCTATAGCAATTTACACCTTCATAGTGCTGGGATAACACCCTTCAGTAGCAGTTTAAGAGGTGTAACTCAAAGTAAAGTCATACTTTATTATACATCTCCTTCTAAATGGCTCTCAGGTATTACCCCTAAGTCAATCTCTAATGCTGATTTCTTCCCAACAGCGTATTCTGAAGAGCATCACTCCAGAGACAGCCACAGAGATCCCCTTCGGAGACATCCGCCTGAACGCCGTGTAAGCCCACCGGGCTGGGGGACAGGGGGAGTGTGATGTCCCTTCCCCTTCTCCCCCAGAGAATCCCCTTTCCAGCTGAGACAACAGAGCAGTTTTCCATGGAGGCTGCACCACTGACAACAGGCATTTGGAACGTGATGCCTCCAGCACCTTTATCCAAGCAATCCAATGAAATCCACTGTGCCCTCCAGCCGGGCTGAGCTGGACCCCTCCCTGTGGAGCTGGAGCAGTCTGTGTGTGCTGGGGACCTGTGTGGGCACTGCGGGTGGGCAGGGCAGGGGCAGTGTGACCCCAGGCTGGGGCAGTGCTCCCGTACCCTCCTGCTGTGCTCCTCGTGCTGGGCAATGTCGTATTTGCTTCTAAGGTTCCAATGCTTCAACTGCGTGGGAAAATGCAGCACTTCGATAGCCATACACTCCTGGGGTAACTAACACAGGGGTTATAAACCAGGGACACCAACACAGCTCCTCCCCAGGGCTGCAGGGGGGCAGGCAGGGGCAGAGGGAGCACTCCTGAGCAGCAGCACACACAGCTCTGCACACACCTCAGCACTGGCCTCCTCCTGTCCTGCATCCCACAGGTGGGAACAGTTTCTGCTGTTCATTGCATCATAAATACTGCAAAGGCACTTTTTGTGATGGTTCAGGTTTCACTTTCCTTTAGACCAAACCAAGACACAAGAACCCACCATGGGTTACTTGACCAGTACTAAAGTTGCCATCCTGTCCCATAACTGAGCTAATCATTGCCCTGACAGACTGAAGGAAACTACAGACCAACAATGGGGTTTTTTTTTTTTAGTTCTGATGCCAGGAAGTGGAATCTTAACAATCTGCTTCTCTGCTGCCTGCACAAAGGCTTCTCCACTTCAGCTACTGACCTGAGTTCATTTAAGTCTCAAGCCCAACTTCCAACATAGAAATAACTAAAAGGGATACAAGGACTGTTCTTTCAGAACTACAGCCTGTTGAAATACTTTTAAAAAGGGAGTATGTTCTTTAACTGCCACCAGAAAAATGTAATAAATCTGTCTTACTGGACAGTTACTCACAGGAAATGGTTTTGTAGCTTATCCCTCAAGTGTGTTTGAAACTTGCTTCCAAAAATTAAATTTTCTGAGTTCATTAATTGAAAAAATACACAGGAAATGTAAGATGAGTGAGGTACTCACATGTATCCAGTACCAAAGTGTGGAAATAAAGGAGAAAACCCTACCCAGTTTCTTCCCTCTTCAGACTGTGTCCAGCTACCAAAAAAACTTGTATTTTTTAAGACACTCATACAGGACAGACATTGTTTGTCTGGGTGGTTTCAGCCCCAAGAAATGCCACGTTTTGTAGTGAATTGTCAGCCAGGAAGCCCCAACAGCAACACAGCACAGTTAAAACATGAGGACAATGTACTCTGAGGCCAGAGGCACTGGGAGAGGATGGAAATTTCCTTAAACTATTTGAAGATCTAAAAAGCACTATAGATTAAAAAGGCCTTTCTTTTCCTAAACAACACACAGATTAAATACATTCATACTTTCATTCTATAAAAACTGAACATGAAAAGCAGTTTAGTGCTCATTATTTTTTTGTTACATGGTGTACTGGTTTGAATGTAAGTTCATTTTTTAGTATTTCTATTTAGCTGAGTGGTTGAAATACTGAGAACTTTATTTCATTTATTTATATAATTGATTTTTTCCTTCTGTTTACATATCCATCTGAAAATATGTAAAATAACCAATATTTATCAGGTAGCTCAGCAAGTAGCCATATATTAAACATCAGTTTTGTACAAAAATACTCATGTTGATACCAAATGGGCTGCACTGCAATTACAACTGTTTTGAGGCAAAAAATCCCTTCTCTTCAGCTCACCCTCCACTCACCTGTCACATGAGTATATCCCACCCTTTGTTCTGAACAGTGACAAGTTATGAAACTGCTAAATTAGGACCATCTTTGCCTTCTAAAGAGAATTAAACTGGAGTTTTAGCTGTACAGAACTAAGTATTCCCTCCACCTTGTACATGATGCACCTGTATTAATTTATGCAGCTGTTTAGTTACAAGTGTTGCAAGCTGATTGTAAGTCATCAGTATGTGCCTTGTACTGTAAACTGTTATTGTAATAAATTTACTATTCATAAACCATCTGCAGGCGACTCTTGTGCCTCTCTCATGGGAAGAGCAAAGATAAAATCTCAATTCTAAGTAAAAGCAGAATATCCAGTCCAGTTTTCAGTATCAACAAGGCCTCTGACAAAAAGCAGAGGATTTCCCTCAGTGTTTGAACCCTGGCCCAAGGCTAAACACTCTTTGATTCCACTCCAGCAGAAGAACCAAATGCTCATTACATTTGTTTAGACAAAAGGGCAAACTAAACTCCTCCACACTCAGAGTACATGATCAACTACTTGATTAGCTACATATCAAACTCTGTAAACTGGCAGGATTTGCATTTAATGTTACTCTCATTTTGTCTCATTATTGAGTTTGCTGAACAAATGATTAGGGAAACACCAATCTCAAAACCTTTTCACATAAGTTCATCTTACTCTGGCATAAAAGGGATAATTTTCCTACAGAATAAAGCAAAAGAAACCACTGTGGAAGGTGTTGAAAATGCATTCTGAAGGCTATGGCCACTGTCAGACATCTGCTTAGGCCACTGTCAGACATCTGCTTACCTGCTTTGGAGGTGACTTTACTCTCCATTATGAACCTCTGAACAGAAGATTGACAAATCTAAAACATCATTTCCAGTACAACAAGCAGATACAGCTACAACAGATAAAAAAAGGCTCATATACCTTATTTCACACACAAAAAAAGATACAGTAAAATAACCCACACATTAGATCCAATGTATCTTACACTTTATTGTTTCTGTACATCCGTTCCCCAATCTGAAGGCCACACATAAACACAACATTAATGTATCAGTGCAGCTTACAAAGCTCCATGCTACAGACAGAAATGTCCGAGATCACCATTCAGGCTTTTCTTGTTTCCCCTCCCACTTTCAGATCTGTTTCCCATTTTTTTTGAGCATCATTTGGCAACAATGACTCCTGCTAAGGTCTAAGAACACCTTTGTTTCAGGAGAGCTCAGTTTCAGCTGCTGGAAGGAGCAGGAGCTGCCAGGGGGTGTTTTCTCACCTTATGTATTTAACACTCCTAAGTCTGTCCAAAATCTTTAGGTACCAGGGGCACCTTTAGGAACTGAAGGGCAGGGTGGACAGAATCAGCCACATTTAACATTCCAACTGTACAAACACTCTGAGGGTGACTCAGGTGATCCATTGCCAAAGGTGCTCTGCTTTGGGACACACAATTTCCTCAAGGAAAGCCAGGAATAAACAGCCAGGACACCCCTTTACTTCTGTACAAGAGCACAGGCAGCAGAGGCCCCTCCTCTGGGCTGCCAGCCCGGGTGTCTCTGCCCAGCACGGGGCCATCAGTCCTCCTCCCTCTCGATGTAGGGCTTGCTGCTGACCCGGGCCAGCTGCCGGGCCAGGTACCGGTCCCGCGCCGACAGCACCGTCTCCTCGTTGCTCCGTTTGGCAAACTTGCTCATGCTCTCCGGTGCCTTCTGTGCCTGCTCCTTCTCCTCTTTCTCCCCTCCTTCTCCAGCCTTACGTTTCTGCTCAGACAAGACCCCGGAGCTGGAGCTGCCCCTCTCAGCCACCTCTCTGTCTTTTTCCTTTCTCTCTTTCTCCAGATCAGTCTCCCCCTCTTTTTCTAATAATGTAGGAGTGCTTTCCCTCCTCTCTCTGTATTTCCTTTCATCACTACCATATTTCTCTCTCCTCTCCTTTGCATGATCTTCCCTTTCTCTGTATTTCTCTCCTCTCTCCTTCTCTCTGTCGTTGTGTCTCTCTTTGTCATTTCTTCTTTCTTTCTCCCGTTCCTTCTCAGACCCCTTCTCCTCTCTCTCTTTTGCCCTCCTCTCTCCTCTTTCTCTGCCATGCCCCTCCCTCTCCTTTCTTTCCTTCCCCCTCTGTTTATCCTCTTGCTCTTCCCTCCTTCTGTAGTGATCCTTACTCGTGTGGTCCCCGTGCCTGTGTCGCTCTTCCCTCTCCCTCTGGTGATCCTTGTCGTGGGTCCTGCTTCTCTCATGATCTCTCTCCCTGTGCTGCTCATCATTTCCCCTCCTGCTTGCTCTGCTCTCTCCCCTCTTTGCAGGATGACTTGTGTGGGCTTTGGTGCTCTGCTCTTCCTCCACACTGGATGAGCTTGGTGACCTGGAATGCCTCTGGCTCTTGTGATGTTTGGCCTCCTCTTCGCTGCTCACTGAGCTCCCTCTCCTTTTCTTCTTTTTCAAATTTGCTTTACTGTGTTTGTGCCTCTTGTCATCATCACTGCTATCAGTTCCTAAGTCAGTATCAGCATCTGGATTATTCTCTTTCTTGGCAGAGGGTTTCACTCTTTGTCTCTCAGATGGGCACTCGTTCCTTTCAGTGGACTCATCCTGACTGTCGGGTTTTTCTTCCTTTATCCTACATTTTTTATGTTAGAAAAGAAAAACAACATTAAGAAGCCTGAAATCTTGGACTTTTTTACACAATGACTTCTGGTCAGGACTTAAGCAAAAGATGCTGCTGAGAAGTCAATGAAAGCAAATGTGCCTGTGGCTCAGGTTCCAGGAATCCAGCACAAGGGCTTTCTGTCACGTGTCTTTATCTGGTTCATCCTGGATGAGAGCTGAGGAATTTATCTCAGAGAACGACTATGGTTAAGTATCTGCAGGCTCCATCTAAGGAAAAAGACACTGATTTGTATTCCTGTGTGAGTTTGTTGGCAAGTTACAGGTTCTCCCATGTGCCTGTTCCTCTATCCACATGTTGCATGTTTTGTTGCCTGAGGCAGGAACACGGTTTCCATTAGTAGCAGATTTTCTTAATCCAGTATTTCTGAAGATCTGACTCTAAAGTGGCTAGACAGAAATTAGTATCTTTTAACAGCTCAAAGATTCTTAAATGCAAAAAGCTGACCCACAGAGGACTAACTTGGGCAGCAGGGCAGAAAGGTTCTGCTTTGTCATTCTGCTCTGGCTGATGAGGAAATACATGTAACTCTCTCTAATCACACAGCTCCAGAGCAGCCTGTGGTGCACCCTCAGGACTCAGCACAGCAGCTCCTTGGGTTGGATGTTTGCTGCATGCTTGAAAGCACAGACAGCCCACGAACAATGACTAAACATTACACGGAAAAGTTTGGTAACTTATTTAGTAATGCCAACAATGGAAATGACAAACCAAAGCTCCATCACTTTAGGGCCATTTCTGAGATCTAAAGACTGAGCTGTTCTTCCTCTGTGTCCTGCTGTACCACCCTAAGTGAAAACAAAATGAAGACACACACCTGAGCTTATCCAAAAGCCTTGCTGGGAGCACCATCTACAGCACCACCTGTTGCCTCCAGAATTAATTTTATGTCTCACAAAAGGAACATTTCCTTAATTTGCAAGATTAAGAAACCATCATTTCAAATGATCTTTACACAGAACAAAACCACATAATGGAGAACTTCCTTTTTTCAGATGGCTGAGTAACTTCAGTGATCACATTCTTTATTTAAGACAAGACTTTACTTTCTAATAATCCAGTCTCAGATCCAGATGACCTCAGTGAAAGCTGCATTTTCCTGGCAGTGACAAGCACATAACTAGTGACACCCAAGTCAATTGTTTGAAATGACCAGTTGTTTCACACCAGGAACACATCCCCTTCACCACATTTATCCACAGGACAGGAGTTCCCCAGCCCAGCTATCTAAATAATTCACTCTCATCTCATTACTTTGCTTTGGAAGGTGCACATATTGAGATTTTAATATATTCCCACTGGATTTCCTATATATTTGATGAATTCCCTTTTACCACAACATCACCACTGAATTTATTTTATTTGAAACTGTAAATGTGGAATAAGAGACTCACATTCTTTTCAGGAAATTCACAGCACAACAACATTTCCTCTGACTTATGTCTCTGCTCAATATTTTACTTTTGTTTCCCTCATGGCTCAAATAAATTTAGGTTAGAGCAACACCAAGCAGTATTAAAACCATGACTGTCCTTTTGATCCTGTTTAAACAGCATCCCTCCCTCTCCTGCTTGTTTCATTTCTGAATCACTGATGGTCATTGTACCAAATAATTCAGTTAACCACATGTATGAATTAACCAGCTTACCCTGCCAGGAGCTTTAGTGCTCTCTGTCTAATTCTCCACTGAGTCTGGAAGCACAAACAGCCCAATGTGCTCTTTCCATCCAGAAGCTTGTTGGAATCACATCCTACCTGGCTTCACGGAAGCTGCACTTGGGCATTTCTTCTTCCCCAACCCTCTGGTTTAAGAGGTGTCTGTAAAATCCACTGAGATCCCTCTGTTTGGTGACATCCAGGTATGCTGAGAGAAAGAAAGGCAGGTTGGATTTGCTGTGCCACACACACTGATCACACACAACTCACAACTGGTAGACAACAACAAGACTGCACTCTCCATCCTGGAGATTTTCAAGTCCAAAGTGGAAAAAGCTCAGAGTAACCTGATCTTGATGTCTTAGGATCTCTCAGCAGACCATGCTTTGACAGGAGGCTCAACAGGTGACCTTCAGGGGTCCACTCCAACCCAATTTCTGCTATGATCTACATCCTGTGCTTTACATCTGCTCCTGGGACACTGCCCAGAATGGCTGAGGTAAGGACTGTGAGCATCACTGTGCCCCAGCCCCACGAGTCCTCCTTCAACAACTGACCCTCCCTCAAAAATTAAAACTACCAACCCAAACAGTACTGGCACACAGAGGAGCTTCCTCTGTTTCCTTTTGCAACCTCTACAAAGGAAAATAACAGACCAGGTGGGATCTGATTCAGGATCTGTAAACCTGGTCCTCTTTGATTTTAATTATCTCAAGCCTCATAGAGATGACAATGTTGTAAAATATGTACAAGGTCATACTTTTGTTTAAGGACAATTATTTCAGTGTGAATCTCACCCTCAAGAGCTGACTCTCTTCTTTCTCTTTCCTCCTCCTCTGCCCTTTCTTGCAGCTTCTTCTTATAGGCTGAAGTCACAAAGGCCTCTTTGTGTGCAAACTCTCCTCCTTCCATTTCACGCTCTTTCTGAATTTTTCTTTCCATTCTTTTTTCTTGTTCCTTCTTTCTAATCTCAGCTGCTTTCAGGATATTGTGGATGTACCTGGGCTAAAACAGAAGGGGAAAGAGTTACCACGCTGAGGTTGAGGTGGCTGAGAAAATACCAGGTGGGACTGATGGAGATTTGAGGAGGTTGGTAATGGCAGCCAATTGACAGCAGCTCATCTAAGGTGTTCTCATCACCCAGTCTGACAGACACACACAACAAACTGCCATTCCCTTCTGGATCCCTGGAATGCTTCCCAGGAACAAAGGAGGCTGCTGTGTTCAATCACAGCAGTCACCCCAGCTTTGACTAGGAGGATTTTTACTCTCCATGAAACAAAATGTTCTTTGATTTCTCATCCCTGTCCCCTGTACTGTAACAGTCTTGCCCTTCTATTGCTGCAAAGGAGTGGGATGTTCCTTTTTCACCCACAGAACCCAACAAGAGTTTTCAAATGAGAAAGAGCAGGTACCAACACAGATATAACCTGTCAGGGTAACTCAGCAATGCTTTGGAACAAGGCTTTGGGCTGTGCAAACTGCTAATTCCTTCAGTCCTCTGACAGTCCTCCAGGAGCTCCCTGGTGAAGGAGGAGGGACAATTCATGTCCACTGGCTTAGAAACAAAAGCCTTTACAAGCAGCAGCAGTTTTGTGGCAGGGCCATTGCCTCTGTCCCCTCGCCCACTGTGACATTCCCTTCAGAAACACCCAGAAAGACACACCTGTGTCCATCCCAAACAGGTGGGAAACTTGTGCTCTCCTGCCCTCCAGAACACCCTGACTGGGACTCTGCAGTATCTCATGAATTAACAGTTATGCCCAAATTCTTGCAAATTTTTGCCTTCTGGAGCAGGATTTGAGCCTGATCTTGTGTGTCCCATGAGCAAATGCACGTGGCAAAGCTCTCAAGTTCAGCAGTGCTGGTTATCCCAACAGACAGAGGGCAGACTGACATTTGCAGGGACTGACCTTTTTGTCATCCTTTCCAGACAACATTTTGGCATTACTTTCTTTCTTCTGCTGCTGCATTTCATCATAAATGCTGTCATATTCATACACTGTAGCATCTTCCTCCAAAGCCTTCTGAATCTCCAGTTTAGTCTGACAGGAAAAAAGGTGGCAAGAGAAGAAAATATATAAAAAACTAAATAATGAAATCTTTCCTATTTACAAGTATTTCATTCCTACATAGTAACTTAAACAGATCTCAGTAAACTTACCCACTACAATTGTGAGTGTAAATTAAACCCAGTCCCTTACCTGTTTCATTGCTTGTTTTTTCAATGCTTCTTTCTGAAGACTTTCCCCAACAGATGGCTGAGAGAAGGAAGCATTGCAGAAACAAAATTAATTACATTTACACAGGTAGTATTTTTCTACCATTCTAACAATTGTATCACAGTCCAATTACATAAGTCAGTCTCTCACTTCAAATAGTATTTTCTGTAAGCAGGAAAAACTGTGACTTCATTCACCAGCACAGAAAGAATCAGAGTTTCCACAAGCAGAGAAATAGTCTGTGAAACAGACAGTGTGGCTCAGAAAAAGCTGAATTTTCCAGCACACACAGGCCATGAGAGATGCTGCAGTTATGAGCAGAGATTCTTACTGACAATCACTTGAAAAAACCCCCTGTATTCACAGTAAAACATCAATATCCTAAAAGGTCTGGCATTTATTTCAAGTTTCATCTGCATCACTAGTTCTGTATTTTCAGAAATAAGAACAGCACTGAACAGCATGTACTTCAAGTGTTACTGATTAATTTTTCCAAGAAAATAGTGATGCTAATCTTCCCTAAGAAGAAACAGATCCTACTGAAAATGGAGAATTGGATAGAGCCTGCTATTTATTTATGTAGCTGGTTGGTTGGCTGACTGGGGGAAGTAGATAGTGGGTTATTTAGTTTAAAACAGCCTGCAGGAATCCTGGCTGCTTTCACCCAAACCTCTGGCTTTCAAGACTGAAAAGCTGATGCTGATAAATAGTTCACAACACTGTACGTAATTTTATGACATACTTTGTTTGGAAAATGCTGTAAATAAGTCAGTATAAACTATAAACAGCCATTTGAAAGTGGCAGAGAACACACAACAGAGGACCTTGACTTGCAGCAGACCTGGCTGTGGGGAATGAAAATGGCCCTTTGCTTGACACATTGAGGGGCATCACTGAAGGTTTCCTTTCTGGAAAACTCTCATACTGGTTTAACAGAAAGGTGCCTGAAGAACAAAGGATGTTCCCTGCACCACTCCACAAAGCTCAGTAAAACACAAAACTCTGCAGTTGTATTTACAGAATAAGCTTCATTCCACTAAAACATCTGACACACTGCTTAGAATGTTTTCCTTGTCCACCTACATGAAATAAATGCATTGATCTACAAAGGCTACATAAACACAAAAGTAATATATAATGCTCACTCCTGGACACATGATGGTAAAGAAGTCCATCTGCCATTAGTCTGGAGTGGCACTGAGTGTACAGAAAACAAACAGCTCTCCCAGGGGTTTATGGGGGACAATTTCCTGCCAGGCTGTGAGCTCTGACAGATGAGAACTTCCCGTCCTTTGTATTGTTTTTACTTATCAACTGCCCATTTATTAAAGGCCCCATAAGCTCAGCTGTCTCACACTGGCTTTTCCCTGCAGTCAATCTATTCTCCTGCAGCACAAAGCTCACAGCTCAGTGTTTGATGGAAGGAGGAGATGCTTGAACCCCATCCTGTGACACAACACAGAACCCAAGCAAGGCAAGGGATCTCAGCAATGAGCCCTCCAGGCTGCCCCTCAGACAAGACAGTCTGTACACACCTGAAAAGGTTATTATTAAAAAAAAGGCAATAAATTGCCCCAATCTGCTAACACAAACTCTGTCTGTGGTAGAAATTCTATCTACCACAGAGATTATTTCAATTAAACTGCAAAGGTAAAACAGGACAATGAAGAGCACACTGGGAGCAGTGACAAACTACCTCTGACAACACAATGCATGAATGAGGAAATACTCTCTGGGCAGAACATGAATGGACCACAAATAACAGGAACTCAGAATGGAAACTCATTTCTGTATCAGTCTGTTGCTGTAACATCTACTCTCCACAACAGGCTCTCCTGGGACAACAACCCCAACAACCCTCCTTGTGAAGGCAAATAATTCAGAACTACACTGGCCAGAAGGAACTGGTTTACTGTTCCCAGTCAACACTGTATTTCAAGAAAACTTCCCTGCTAGAGGATCTGTTTCATATCAACCAGCCCAAAGATCATCTCCATCAGCAACTAACACCCATTAATGTACTTAGCCACAGAGGGGAGAAAAATCCAAATTCCTTCAGCAAGGGTACAGCAAAATCTTAATGAAATATGCACAGTAACATTAAAAAAAAGGGAGCAAAAGTTTGGTATCTAATACAGAATCACAGGCCAAGTCAGGTGTGCAGATTCCCCAGCACAAACTTTATTAGAGTTCAGTTAAAAATACATAATCTCCAGACATTTGAGATGTAGTTCTGACTGATAAGGCAGCAGACAGGAAATGAAACCCCTCCCAAATGCTGCTCCTTATCTTGAAAAGCTCTGAAATTATTACTGAACTAATAAAGTAATTTTGTTTTTTTTAAAAAACAATCTTCTTTGATAAAGGCAGTTATGAGATTATTACTTTTTGCTGGGTATGTACCATACTGATGAGCATGACAACTTCTAAGAGCCTTTCTGACAGACTGTGGCAGTGACTCTGTCAGCCCTCCTGACAGGGAGATACCTGAGCTGCTAAGCTGAAAGTTGGCAGACAGCACCAGACATTACTTTTACAAGAATTATTAGCACTCATTCTTTTGCTTTATGTTTAGATACTAAGAGAAAATGAAGAAGTGAAAAAATACAAGACAGTCCCATCCTCAGGGAGGTTCCCAATCCTAAAACATCATGTTTAATGACAACAGATTAAATCGAGCTTATTCCTGGAATGTGGAAAATGCAGGGCCAGATCCTTGATGTGGAGACAGACACCAAATCCCAACTGACAGGGCAAGTGCTCCTGCCTTTGCAGGGAGAGGATCCACTGCCCCTCCAGAGCTGCAGTCACAGGAAAGCCTCTCTGTGGCCACTGAGGCACCTCGGGTGGAGGATGCACCTCTGGGGGGCACAGCTAAGGGAGGAATGGGCTGGGATTTAAACACAGGGCTGCTCTCTCTGTCTGCTGGGAGCTGCACCTCATGCTGAGGGGGTGTCACAGGGATGTCCTGAGCCCTCTGCCCCTGTGTGAGGGAGCTCAGACACCTCCACAGCAACACTCTGGACTCTGTGAGGAAACCAGGGACACACAGCCTGGACCTGCTGCTCAGGCTCTCTGGGACAGAAAATAACAACTGCTAATTCATTTCAAACAAAATTTAAATTACATATTTCACGAGTCAGAAACTGGCCAAAATTATTTGATGCTTTATTAGCACTGATTGTTTTTAACCACACAAAAGAGCAAGCATGGAGTGGAGCTCTAAGGAAATCAGAACAACTTTGTAGCACAGGTTCTATTTCTAAACTTCAACTGATGCTAAAATTCAACTGATGCTAAAATTCAACTGATGCTAAAATTCAACTTCTTAAATGTTAAAACTCTAGACTACAGGTATATGTAGTTTATTTTCTGGGTTTTGTGGAAAAAACCTCTAAGTATGTACATAATGACATTATGAATAAGTCACCACAAGTAATTCCACGTTGATAAAACAGAGAAAATTGTAACATTACATTCAGAGAGCTCCATCCCTGTGGGGAGTTAATTCCCCAACCGTGAGTTTCTATTCCTAACCTGTAAACCACAAAGCTGGTGATTTAAATCCTCCCCAAACTGCTTTAGCAGGTGGGTTTCTGTGAGGGCCCCGGCCCGCTCCCGGGCCCGTTCCCAGCGCTGATCCCGGCGGGATTTGGGCACACACCGCCCTCCCCTGGGGCGGGTCGGCAGCACAGCCCGGCTTGGGAACAGCGTGGGAGCAGCACAGGATCACAAACCAGTACAGGATCACAAACCAGTTACATCGAACTGGGGTGCAGTGAGATAAAGGATAAAACACACTGAATAACATCCTTGAAGGATACAACACACTTAACCACCACACTTCAAGTTAATATCTGAGGACTGACCTTTCCATCTCCAGCCATATTCACCAGTGACAGCCAACAAATCTCTTTACAAACTACAGTTAATTAACTCTTGCAAACGTGCTGAATTTCTGAGAGCTGACAGAGAATCACCTCATGGATTGTATGTCACTCACACTAAGGAAAACACAGCTCAGGTTTCACACCCACAGCCAAAATGATGACACAAACTGTGGTGGCACTGCCATAACCTGGTGCAGGAATTAGGGTTGGACACAGACAGTTTGCAGAATATGGTGGAGAATTGCAGAAGGAAATTGCTGAACTGACCTCTTCATCTGACTCATCTGCAAACACCGAGAGCTTCTTTGAAACGAGATTTTTCTGTGGCAATTTTTTTGGCATAATAAGCCCATATCTAGAGAAAAAAATGAATAAAAGTTACTTACAACAAAACACATGGCCATTCACCATTTCAGAAGCAAAAGATCAGTATGAACATATCAAAGGCAGCAGCAGAGCACAGGCCCTGCCACACACCTGCCAGACCCCCAGAGCTACTGCTGTCTTTTTCCACGTAGCTTCTGGATGGAAAGTTGTGTCCAAAATAAGGGCACAAAACCCTCTTGTCCAGAATTTTCCATATGACTACCTTTCCTCCCTCGGAGAAGTAAGAAATTACTGTTTAACCCATCAGAATTTAGCTTAGTCTGCACCAGACACAATTCCGTAGCTACGTTTGTGCTGCAACAAGTTCACCTGTTCTGTTGGCCACATAACCCGCAGGTGCAGCTGCGGCAAAGAACAAGATTTACAGTCTGATCCGTCCCCGGCCCGAACCGGGACCCGGCCGGGCCTCACCGCCCCCGGTCAGAACCCGGGACACCCGGTCGGACCCAAACCAGGCCCCGGCACCAGGACCCCCGGCCGGGCCCCATCGCCCTCAGGCCGAACCCGGGACCCCCGGCCGGGCCCCATCGCCCTCAGGCCGAACCCGGGACACCCGGCCGGGCCCCATCGCCCTCAGGCCGAACCCGGGACACCCGGCCGGGCCTCACCGCCCTCGGGCCGAACCCGGGACACCCGGCAGGGCCTCACTGCCCTCGGGCCGAATCTTCACCCCCGGCCAGACCTCACCTCCTTCAGGCCGGCCCCGGCTCGGCTCCACCGCCCTCAGGCTGGACCCGAACCTCCCGGCCCGAACTGCCCTCAGGCCGGCCCCGGCCCCATCGCCCTCAGCCCGAATGTGGGACCACTGGCCGGGCCCCGCCGCTCTCAGGCCGTCCCCGGCCCTCGCCCTGGCCCCGGGCCCCCCTGCCCTGCCCTGCCCTGCCCGGCCCTCGCCCTGGCCCCGGGCCCCCCTGCCCTGCCCTGCCCGGCCCTCGCCCTGGCCCCGGGCCCGCCTGCCCTGCCCGGTCCGGCCCGGCCCGGCCCCGCCGCACTCACTGCTTGCCCAGCGCCGCCATCTTGCGCCGCCGCGCCCGTTCCGCGCCCGCAGATTCTCCACGGCCGAGTCCCCCCAGACCCTTCCCCGCCCGGCCCGGCCCCGCCGTGCCGTGTCCCGCCGTGCCCTGTCCCGCGGCAGAGAGCGGGCCGACAGAGGCGGGAGCGGCGGGAGGCGGTGGGGGACTTTTTTTAAAGGCGAGTGGCGAAAGTGCCGATGCGGGAAGGGCAGTTCGGGCGGCGCGGGGGGAGCGGCGGGAAGGGAAGGGAAGGGAAGGGAAGGGTCCGGACTGGAAAGGTCCTGAGGGGGTAAAGCCGGGGCGGGAAAGGTCCTGAGGGGAGAAGCCCCAGAGAGGGAAAGGCCCTGAGGGGAAAGACCCGTGAGGAGGAAAAGCCGGAGCTAGGAAAGGCTTCTGAGGGGAGAAGACCTAGAGAGGAGAAACTCCCTGAGAGGAGAAGTCCCTGAGGGGAAAGGTCCTTGAGGGAAAAAGCCCTGAGGGGAAAGGCCGGGGCAGGAAAGGCCCCTGAGGGAGCAGCCCCGGAGCAGCAGCCCCTGTGTCCCCTCTGCCCCCGGGCCTGGGTTTGGAGCCCTCCTGCCCCCCCAGCCATCACTGGCCTGGCACTTGTCGTCTCCTGAAGACTGAAAGAGGAGTTTAATTTCCCAAATGTTATTAAAAAAGTCATGCTGCCAAAAGGTATGTTATTGGAAAGATGAAATCTCACTGCTGACGGTGCAGTTGCAATCTCAAGCTTTATCCCAAGAAGAAAGGGGTTTGTGTTATATTAACAGTGCTGGGCTTTTCCTCAGCGTGTCCAGAAGAATGTTACAAAATGCTGATTAATAACCTTTACTTAAAAGTATTCCTAAAAAGTCATCTAAGGTGACTGACTCGAAAATTTTTGCTGTATCATTTATGAGTGTTGTGCTTTGGGAATCATAAAGTCCTCCCTGCCTCTTTTTCACATCAGATTTACTTTAAAACTCCCAAAACTTTAATCAAGCCTTTAAAATTCAGTAACTGTATTAGCAAAATTATTTCCTTTAGTGTTTTTATTGCTTTTTCTTAATAATCCTTAACAGACTTTCTATCATCTTAACTAATAATCCCTAACAGACTTCAGCCATCCTAACAACAAATACTTAGTGGCTGTGCATAAGAAACAGAAAAACAAGAGTTAATTTAAGTTTAGAAGTAGGTGAAAGAGGAATCACCAGTGTTGGATGAGGAATTAAGAGCTTTAATTGGAAGTGGCTGCCAGGAGGGCCTAAGGGTGGGATCCTGGGCTGTGCTGGCTCCGCGTGGTCTCTGCGAGTGCCAGGCAGGTGTGAGCCCAGTGGAACAGGTACTGGGCTGGGGCACAGCCCAGCTGCCACACTGCTGCCCCAGGGACACCTGCAATGGAAACACAGCTGTGACCACAAGAGGCAGAGGCAGAACCATGAGCAGTGTTGCCCCAAAGTCACAGAGAGGAGATCAGCCCGTCACCTGTTCCTTCCCCAGTGCAGGAATCCCACCCTGGGCAGTGGTGGTGCTTTGAAAACACACAGCATTGCTGTGACAGTGACCTGTCACAGAGTCATGGAATCCATTGGGTTGGAAAAGACTGGGGGGGTGAGAGTGTCTGTGTGTATCTCTTAAGGTCTGAGGTGATTGATGAGTGCATCCCTAAGGACCAGAGATGTGGATGACTTGTGGCATCTCTCCATGTATGTGAGGGGAACTGCTGACCAACAGTGTGCTGGCATGTTGGATACAGGAGTAGATAAAAGTGAAGCTGTTACTCCAAATCAAGTCCTTTGTCTTGGGTGAGCCTTCTGCTCCCACTGCAGCCTGAGCTGTCTCTGCCTCCTCGACCACTGCTAAGCTGATCTACATTACCCCAGTAAAGGGTGGCCTGAAGGAAGGACCTTAAAAGCACTCAGCTGAAGGTTGCACAGATCCTGAGCTGTGCCTGGCAACCTCACAAGGAGTTTATGATATTTACCAGTGATGCAGTCGAGCAGCTCTGCTTCAATCTGCACAGAGGCAGCAGTTGGATCAAAGAAATAAATTTCCTGAATCAAATGGTCGTCGAGTTTCTGCAATGCAGAGAACAGAGTCAGGTGGTGATGAAAAGGTTACAGAATGAAAGATGGCTGAGAGAAGCACATAGGAAATCTATAGGTAATGAATTATTTCACTGCCAATTCCCCCTTGGCAAATTCCACTGCATCTTCTTGAGGGAGGGAGAATAGAAGACAAAGTCTGAACTGTCTGAAGTCTCACCAGTTTACACTGACTCCAGTTCTCTGTCTGTTCTGAGCCCTTCCAGTCTGGGTGCAGAAGCAGCAGCACAGCCTTCAGTATGTGCTGCACCAGAGCCGGGGGCTCTGCACGGCTCGTTATCACAGCCAGGCTCTCAGCGTCGAGTTTCCACACACACTCCCGCAGGTCCTGCAGCATGAGCCGGTGGAACAGAAACAGCCCAGGCCTCGTGTTTGCCACGAGTTCTGCCTCTGCGAGCAAAACCAAACCTCTCAAGAAGTTGCTCAGAAACATATGCCACTCCTGACATGTTATCGACTGACAGGCTCTGCCCTCTTTGTGATTAACTCTTTGTCTCCTTGATTGATTTACAGCCCAAGTATCCTACTGAGCTCTATCTGAGGAGACATCCTTTGCCTCAGGGGCAATCAGAGGTCCTGAAATGATGAAGGCTTCAGGCATGCAGGTAATTCTGTGACATTCAAATCTCTTGCTCTTAGAGCAGTTTGGAGCAGTACATGCCAGATCCCTGAGGGCAACAGGGCACCTTACTCCACACCTCTGATTGCAGCAAAAAGTACCCTGTGAACAACCAGAGTTAGAATCTGACCATTCTATTTAACTGCTCCACTCAGCTCTCAGACTGGCTCAGGAGTAATTTACTTATCCCAAAGACCTGTATTTGTCTTCCCATACTTGAAGGAATGATACTTTAGATGTGGTGTTACAGGGACTCCTAACTTTGCTCCTAAAACCCCATCTGGTCTCTGTGTGTACAATACCCAGCACATGGGTTGGTTGTGTCTCCTCCAGAGGCCTCTGCAGGATCTCCAGGCAGGCAGCTTGGGCCACCTTTAGCATTTTCTGCAGCTCTTTGTGTTCCTGAGGGGGCAACTTCTTGTGGTGCCCGATGCTGATATCAAATACACCCAGAGCTTGTCCAGACAGGTCCTGGAGAGGGACTGCCACGTGCTGTTCCCCACGGACAGGAGCCACAGCCACCCCTGAGCTCTCTGTGCACTTGAACAGGTAATCTCTGAAACAAAAGGCACTACACTTTACCATTCCTTTTCTTTTGATAACTTACTTAGTGTATTTTAGTACAATGCCATTTACCTCTTCTTGTTAAAATAAAGGTATTACATTACTAAGTGATAGTTTGGTTCCTTGAACTGAAATCTGCACAGCTCTAAGTATCATTCAAGCCATGTATATGAAGGACAAAACAGCCTTAGGAACACATACTGCTTAGCCAAGGTGACTGCTGAAAATCCTAAAAATTTAACAAACCTTGCTTTAAAAAGTTTTCTGTTTATGACTGCACTGACATATAAAACTACAGAGTTTTATAAAATGTAAAACCAGCTTTGACAACAAGGATGACATGCTTGAAAGACAAGTCTGTGAGGATCTTGACAGTGGAAGGAAACAGCCAGTTGAAGGAAATGAGACTGATGTGGCCAGGAAAAGAGACAGACTATTCTAAAGAACAAAATGGTTCAGTGTAGGCTCTAATCTTGCAAAGTTTTTGGAGGCCTAAAGTCTCAGAGAAAATACCCCTCAGCCCTCAGTGTCATAGAGAGAGAGCTACAGGCAGCCACTCTGGCAGGGCTGCACTGCCTGGGCCTTTGTGTGACGTGGATTGTGCCTGATGTGGGCTGAGAGCAGAGGGGACTAGTCTGCCAGAGCCCACCTTAGGAGGTTTTCTTCTCTGAGGAGAAGAACAGGAGAGCTATGGATTTCTTTTTGTCCTTTGTTATCTGTAGTGATCATCTTGCACAGAGCCTGCCAGAGAGAAAAGAGGTTTAGCTGTATCCAAGAGAGGAACAGATATTTTGAAGCTTGGAGAGGGAGGAAAGAGTTTATTTCTTCCAGGAGCCTCCTATGCACGTTCAGGGGGTGGTTTAAAACATCTCCCAGCAATGCTTGGTTTCATTCCCACAGTGTATCACTCAAGATACATGAAGAATGTGCCCTGGACCTCCCTGAGCCAGACTATGTAATCCAGCCCAGGCTCCACACTGAGAACACCCACAGGCCTAGAGGCTTCCATTCCTTCTCCCACCCTTTCTCATGCCATGTTTGTGTCAGTGTGCCTTGGCATGTGAAGCACAGAGGGCAGTGAGTGACCTGGCTGTCAGGAAGCTGACAAGGGAACAGTGCAGAGCCTGGACTGACAGCAGGACACTGCCAACATAAACCATGCTTATCAGAGGAAGCAGCTGAATTATGGCTGCAGATGTCATGCAGACTTGGGGATGACACAGGATCAGTCCTAAATATTGCAGACACTTTTCATCTTCTTAACTGCCTGGTACATGAAGTGAGAAGCTTCCCAGGGCCCAAGTGCCTGCTGGACAACTGGAATCTGACCTGCAGGGAGTGGGGCTGCCTTTACAAGCTGGCTAATTGGGAAACAGCCACTTCCTGAGCTGTATTTACATCTTGGCTGCTGACATCAGTTCAGAACAAAGAGCTAATACATCAGCTGACATGTTTTTTTTTTCCCTATAAAATACCACAGTTTTGACATGCAGAGAATCTCCACAGAAGAGCATCTCCCTTTGTGGAGGTCCCAGACAGCAAAGCTGTGGGTGTGGGGTTTATGCTCCCTTGGTTGCTGTGCAGCAGTGAGCACTGAAGGAGGAGTATACTCCCTTTTCCCATGGAGAAGGGGCTAAGCTGGCAGTGCTCTTGAATTGTTTTGCATGGGAGGATGAAAGGAAGAGGAGTCTCCTTGCAGAGGGAAATTCCCTTCTCTGCCTTTGCAGCCCTTTTGTTGCATGGGCAGGCACACAAATCTGGGGCAGGCTTCAGTTTTAATGACAGAACCACTGGGAAACCCGGGCACTAGAGAGGGCACATCCTCCCCAAAGCAGCCTCCCAGCCTCTGCCTTCCAGCCCCTCCCACCTTTTCTCTGCAGTACCTTGTCTTTGCCAGGCTCCACCAGGTACAGGGTGACACTGTGGATGCCGGGTGTCCTGGGATACAGCCAGTCCAGAGCAGTCACAGCCACCTGCAGGACATCCTCCCGCGTGCAGATACGGTGGTGGGCTTTGCTGAATGCGTGGGAAACCCCCTGTGAAAGCAGAACCCTCCACATCAGCCAGACAATTCCACATGGCTGGGGGGGAAAGCTGGGGAAACATTCGTGAAGCAAAATAGTTGTAACAAGTTACTTGAATCAGAACTTGTAAAGCTGAGAAGTGACTGTGAAATGTCCCTTATCAAATAAGGCTCCAAAGTTCCCCAGTATGCAGTCAGACCCAGGTCCTAAACTGGACGAGGCTGGGTTTTAATGGAAACAGCCAAATGGTCTGGTAAGGTTGGCTTGGTGCGCTCCCTGCTGCCCAGACGATGCATCCACAGCGAGGCTGATTCCAAAGAGCATCCCAAGGAAATCCAGGCTGCTGTTGCTTACAATTATTCCACCATGTGAAAAATAAGGTTTCATGCAACTTTATGGAAACTAACACAAAAATGAGGTTGGGAGCTTCAAGAAATAAAAGCTGGTATCTTTGGGCTTTGCACAACAGGGCAATTAATTAACTAGTCAGGAGAATATTAAATAAATTATTGATAAAGTGATACCTCATAATCAATTTCAGATAAGATGCTAATCAGCAAGATACTAATAAGGTGTCCTGCTCACACCATTTTCACCATACACTGCAGAATGGGACCAATAGATCTTTTCTTAGTTGTACATCTTACATTTACTCCAAACAAACATGTAAAATTCACAAGTTTTTTGTAGATTTGACTAAGAAACTGCTTTCTGATGGTGCCCACCTGGTAGAAGATGATCTCATGGGTCAGAAAGATGGTTTTCTCACGCTGGTCCCGAAGGGTGTCAAGTCCTAGAATGCCAAAGACTCTCCAGTGAGCATCGTGCAGGGGCAGCACCAGCAGGGAACCTTCCCTCTCCTCCACGGGGCGGTCACGGTTCCAGAAATGGATATTTCCATGGAGCTGAACTTTTGGAACATGGATTGGCCTTCCCTCATCAACAGCTGCAAAGCTAAAAAATAAACCTATGAGGAGGATTGCTAGGAGGAGCAGAAAGCCTTTAGTGGAACAGTAAATGCTGCAGCTTTGATCTCTCCACACTTCTTGGCATTGGAGAGGCAGGTGTGAGCTCCGTGCTCTGACCACACCAGCAATCCCACATTTACCACTTGTGTCCCAAAGACAGTGGTAATTAATAAGCCACTCTTCATCCTTAGGACATTTTAAAACATCAGCTAAGAATGGAATGGAAAGGAATACAGACGAGAGCAGCAGTTACATTTAATAGGTTAGAAGCAGCAATATTTAAAGAGAAATATGTCTGGCTTTTGGCAATGACAAGTGAGGAGGCATGAAAGCTGTTTATAGTGTGAACACTAGGGAGGGAAAGGCATTGTTCTCAAAAAATATCCTGTGGCTATGGACTGCTGTAAGGGAATTACTTTTTAAAGAAGAAAACGTAGGCCCAATGCCACAGACATTTGCTAAAGGATGAGATTTATTAGACTGTGAGCTAATCTCCCCAAGGAAAGGAATGAAATCCCAAACAGAGCAGTTCCAAGCAGACCATGCACATCATAAGGACACATACAGGATATTGGATCCTCCTACAACAGCCTCTCAGGAGATTTCCTCTCTGGAGTACTCCATGAACCTCAGTTTCCAGTGGATCCCAAACACTGCCTGTTACCCCTACATTCCAAACAGTTTTGAGAAAAAGGAACAGCTGTTTGCAGCTTTTCTTACCTTATTCCCTTCATGTCTCTGTAAAGCACCTGGTTCAGGACATGGGGAGCATCGTCTGCGGTGCAGGCCACGTAGCGCAGGAGGAGCTGCCCCCGCTCTGGGCAGAGCTGGTTCTCTTCCAGAAGGGCAATATATGCACTGATCTTCTTGTTGCCCCCATGGGCTTCTGCGTCCTAGCAACAAATGTTTCCATTACACTCTGCACATTAGCCACTGGCCATTGCACTTATTTCATGTCCTCAGCACTTGTCTCATGTTGCTGAGATGCTGCACAGGGTCACTGAGCTCGTGTGTCCCACACCAGCAGCAGGATGAGTCTGCCCAGCACACACCCAGTGTTTTGATTGGCAAGGAAAATGCTTCTTGTTTCCTGCTGCTAATGAGGAGAATTAAAGAATATAAAAATAATCTCTAACTATAAGCTGTGCCTGAGCAAAATCTTGTGGACTTCTCCCCTAATAGGAGATTCTGTTGGGAAAAAAAACGTAAGTGCCAGAATTGCCACATTTATAAACCTAGACAGTACTATAAGAACACTTTAGAGAGAAGTTTGGCTTTGAGGAGGACTTTAATAGTGAGGATGAACAACTGAAGTTGCAGCTGCAAGTTAAAAATGAAACTATTTCTACAAATTAACCATCTTTGTCTCAAACTGACTCTGGTGTGTTCCATTTCAGAAACTCCAAAACTATAACTATGCATTTCCAGATCTGATCTGAATCAGCTCTTCCAAAAGTGAGGTACAGGTGCTCATGAGATTCCTCCTTTATTGGTGGAGCAAGAACAAGAATTCTTGTATTGCTGCTCTGACCTGTGACCCCTTCTGTGCATGACCATGGGCTCTCCTGAACTTCAGCTAAGCAGAGAACAGCACAAGGAACCAGCTTCAGACCAGCGTCCCACCAACCTGCAGGTTCCACTGAAACGCCCCAGGGTTTGGAGTCAGTGTCCCAGGCCTGGCACAGACCCCTGGGGTGCTCCCTGGGGTGCCCACCTGGGAGATGGCCCTGAGCACAGCTCTGTACACGGATTCCATGCTGGCCCCGCTGCTCTCGGCCACTTGCTGGATGTCCTGCAGCCATTTCCTCCTGGCTGTGCTTCGCAAGGACTCCCTCTGACTCTGCTCCACACTTGTGCTCAGAAATGTCACCAAGTTACCAACAACTTCATCCTCACTGCCAGTGAACTCGGAAGCAATTAACTCCAGGAGGGTCTGGAATGCCTTTGGGGACAGCTTCTCCACTCTGCTGAGCTGCGGGTATTGGTGGCAAAGGCGTTCCTTTGCTAGTAGAGACAGAAACAAACCAGAAAATAAGAAAATCTAGTTGATTAATCAGCTTTGCAAAGTATGAATCAAGCCCTAAACTGGCTTGGGTGGAGTGTTCCAGCCCATTGTTCTGGGTTTCTTTCAGCTACCTCCTAAATGAAGTTGTCACAGTGACAGGTAATCTCCAGCATCCCGACTGGAAGCATCCTTTCCTCTAGACGCCTGCTTTCCCTCCGAGGGAGGAGGAGCCCCGCACAGCGCTGGTTTTCACGCAGGGCTTGGTTACATCAGCAGCCAGGCTGTCCGAGCTGTCCCAGCCCTGCTCTGGGCTCATGGGGGTGCTCTTGTACAGCCTGAGGAGGGGGCAGGCGGCTCTGCCCGGCTCCGGGAGCCCGGGATTCACGGCATCTCCCTGGCTAACGCCTCCATCATCCCTTCCGCATCCCGGCTGCAAATCCTGTTGGACCCGAAGGGGTCCCTGCTCATGGCAGGGGTTGGACTAGATGACCTTTAAAGGTTCCTTCCAACCCAAACCATTCCATCATCACTATCGCTGATTTTAGTTGCAGAAGTAGCAAGTGCTAACTGGCCCCAGTGATGGTGGAGCTCCCTGTTAGTGCTGTCTTATCCAGTCCATCATCTATTCAGTCTTTTTTAATTTCATTTCTGATTTTGTGACAGAGAACTAGGATGCAGAAATTTTTGATGTTATAAAAAGTTTGGATTTTCACCTCCACTTTCTCCTGTCTTTGCAGAAGAAATGAAGAAATAAATACACATGGAGTTGAATTTGGCATGATCAGTTCCTTCCTTACTGGGCCACAGCATAATGAATTATTGTTCCCATTGTGTGTAATGTTACACTTTTCACTTACAAGGAAAATCAAATCATTCTAGTCATTCTTCACTCTGTTTCCATCCAGGAGAAGTGCAATGTCTGTGAACCCTTCCCCCAGACCTGCTTGTTCCACATCTTTGAGAGATGAGATTGAAGCTGCTAGAAATAATTTTATTTTGCTGGTAGGTGGTGGTATTGATTTTGCTATGCTCTCTTTCTGTGTATTTGTCCTTTATTTTGTGAGCCCTGTATAGAAGGGACCATGTCTTTCCATATTATCAGTGTGTTCTGGCAGGCTTTGAATACAAGAGAGCAGTAAAATGCCAGTCTGTCCTGGCTGGGCAGGCTGGAGATGATCAGCCACGACAGGTCAGTGTGCTCCCCACCCCACCAGCTGCCTCCAGGGAGCTGAAAAGGGTTTGGGGGTTGCCAAAACAGGCCACTTTTAGTGATCTGCAGCAGAACAAGCAGCATAAAGATGAGCATGGAGATGAAAAAACCAGTCCTCCCCACCCAAACACACACAGACATGGCCTTAATTGCTAATACAGGATTTCAGAGCGCCTTGTGCCCACTTGTTAATATGTATGAGGCTGCCAGACAGGTTCAGGTGAACCTGTAGCACTTCTGTCTGACCCAAGTCTGTTTTGCCAAGGACCAAATTTGCTAAGTTTATTCAGAGAAATGAACCAGCAGAGAAGTGAGATTTGAAGCTGTTAATTCATGAGAGCTGTGTGACAGTGTGGATTACTATGAGGTGCATTCCTGCAGGAAGCCCAGTTAAAATAACACAGATGGACTAGACTAAAAGTACAAACATGTCCTCAGGCTTTACGTGTGTTTTTTCACTGCCACATCACATGCATACATTGCATGTTACAGCTGAAAGACTTTTCCAACATATCCCAGTGTCATGAAAGGGTTGGGCTACTCCTCTGCCTTGCACAGGTGGAGGGGATGGAGCTGTGCATTAATAATAGGTGTGGGTAACTGTTCACTCTGCACCTCATGCCATGTGTGCTTATGACTTCTTGCACAACCAAACTGGTGCTTGCCAGCAACCTCCTCAGCACTGTCACTGGATGGGTGAAGGCCTCCTGTGTTCTCTCAGAGCAGAGCTGTCTCCTTACCCTTCATCAAGGCCTGTTTTTGCTTGCCCCCCTGGAATCTGCTCAGAACAGCATCCACCTCTTCCAGGTCCAGAAACCCGTGTCCATTGGTGTCCCACTTTGCAAAGAGTTCCTCCAAAAGCAGTTTCCGTTGGGCCACCTTGGACATGTGGTGAACCTGCAACAGGAACAGCGGGTTGTGGGTCCCTCCTGGTCACTGGGCTGGGTGTCTGCACAGTGTGGGGCCTGCAGTGCTGCACCAGTCACAGTTCCCAAGGGCCAGGCTGAGTCTGTACATACACTGCTCAGACCTGGAGATGAGTCATTAAACCTGGGAGATACTTGGAAACACTAAACACAGGTGACAGTTCAGTGTACCAGGCTGGATCAGCACTGCAGTTATTTCACAGTGAACCAGTGAGGCCTGTGCTGGATTTCAGGTGAGGGCAACTCAGGTAAATGCAAGTTTCCCAGAATACAAATGTCTCCTTGGCAAGAACTAACCACAGCCTTGTCAGTGACACCCAGAGATGTGACAGTTCCTATTTCTGTACACTGTTATTTGGCTGGTGCTGCCCTGAAGTGTGTGGGCTACAAGCAAATGCATGTACCATTTGTCCTTTAAACCCAGCATCGAGGGATAACTGGCTGGAGTGGAGGTCTCTGGAAGGCCAAACACTGTGCTGTGTTCAGTGAGGACTGTAGAGCCATCAGATCCAATCTCTCATCCAAATTAGGTCAGCAGCATGGAGGGAAACCAGAAAGAGGTCTGAGGATAACACAGCTAGAGAGACCCAGCCCATAACAGACCTGAAGTGGCTGGGGCACCCTGATGCTGGGCATGAGGAAGAGGAATGGTTTTTTTCAACACATGGCAAGAGCACTGTGTAATTTGCAGACAGAGAAGCAAGTGCATGCTCTAATCCAGCCATGCACACAGCAAACCCAAAGACACTTGCTTTAAACTCCTCCCCAAACATCCACAACCTCCTGTGTACATGCTGGTGCAGTAGGTCAGAGATCAGGTTCTTGGCTATTATAGAAGTGAATAAGCAGAATGGAATGTTTGGGCTCTTTGACAATTAACTATCAACTGTTGTCTCACTGTTAGTCCAGCTCTAGGACAGACAGACAGCCTCTTACAGGATGAGTCTGCCATCACTTCCAGAGCTGAGGGCAAGGGAGGGAGCACCCATATCAAAACAAAGGGGTTAAAGCTCTCCTGAAGAAACAGAGGATGCAGGCTGCAAGCAGAGAGCTCTGCCAGCATGAGATCAACAGCTGACTTTGTAAGTGTACATAGGCATTTGCTTTATTTTGTTTGGACATGGGATTGGCAAGACTTATCAATATTTACCTTTTCTAGTTGTTCCATTTTTTCCTCTTCTGTCTGTTTGTACTCTTCTTTGATAAATGCAACAAGGCTCTTCACAGCAGGCAGAGAACTGTCCTGACCAACAAAGGTCTCCATGAGCTGTACAAACTGTGGCAGGGTGAGGCAGCTTGCACCAGAGGAACTCTGAGCTCCAGAAGCCTGATGGGTCTGACTCTCTGCCCTGCTGGGACCTGGATCTGAAGCAGAAAGCACAGTGTGTCACGGGAAGCCCAGGGCCACCCCAGAGCCAGCCACGTGGCAGCCACCAACTCACTCCTCAGGCCTGCACTCCTATCCCAGGAAATTCCAGCTGGATGCAGGCTGACTCCACGCTGAGTGCAGGCCTTAATCTGTTTATATGTTCTAATAGCAGCTCCTCAATCCAGCCTAGCGTGGATGCCCAGGTACAGCCAGGGCAGCCTCTGACACAGGTGAGCTGAAATTCCTGTTACTGGGCAAGGGGCCATCAGAGACAGAGACCAAACTGAGGGACTGCATGTCCCAGACAACGTAGGATGCACGTCCAGGGACTGAATAACACTGGAAGTTTCCACAGAATGCTGTAGGTCCCAGTGGGCTGTACCATCACATTTACAACCCCTTGTGTAGTAAGTCTGTCACTGGATTGCTTGGGCAAGGTAGAGCCAGTTCCTGCAGTGTTCTAAACTGTGAGACACAGGAGTGTTCACAGAGCACTAGCAAGGAGATTGGTCCTTCTGGGATGTTTAAAAAGCTGTCTGATCACAGCCTTCCTAGAACAAGGGCCTTTGTACACCATGAGGTATGATCATCCTATGGAAACACAGTCAGAGATTAAAATAAAAGGTTCCTGCTGTGTGATCTCATACCACATATCCCTAAGGGTAATCACAGACTAAAAATTATTAAGGTAATTTCTAGATTTAATGTGCTCGAGTGCCTGTCTTGCTACAGTAATATTAAGGTGAAACAGAACATAAAGTTTCTCCTTATTATAAAAATGCTGCTGCTTCACAAAGTCCCTACTTGAATTGAAGTGTCTGCTCAGTGCCTTGAATACAGATCACCAGCAGAGTGACCCACCTGCTGGCCTGTGAGAGGAACATGCTCTGAAACCTTGGCAGAAAACACCATGCTGAGAAGGTATCAAAGCTTACAGTCATCTCTGCTCAGAAATCACTCCCATGGTTTTGAAATAGATTAATAATATCCTATAGTTAAACATGTCCAAAGATATACATAGAAAAAGATAAAGTACCTTTACCCTGGTCCTGCAGAAGGTTGTCATGCTGCAGCCATGTCTCTGACCTCGTCTGTTGGTCCAACTGGCTGCCAAGCTGCCTGGAAAGTCTCCCTGTTCCTGCAGGGGTTTCTTTCACAGCCTCTGCTGCTGGAGCAGTGACATCCATGTCTGACACAGCTCTGTCTCCTTCCTCCTTTGGTTCTGTCTCAGGCTCTCTACCCAGGCTGAATTCCTCTTCCTCTGCCTGTTGTTCAGGTCCAGGTTCTCCATCCCTGCTGAGACTGTGTCCAGCAGAGGCTGATCCTGGGAAAGCTTCATCCTGTCTCTCTACACTTCCAGGCTCAGCTTCCCTCTCAGGCTGGATGTCCTCCTGGGACCTGGGTTTCTCTCTGTGTGTGGTGTCTCCATCCAAGTCACCAGCTTCAAATCCAGCACCATCCTCACCTTCCCTGCTCACTTCAGCATCACTGCACTCTGCTTGGCCCTCAGGGCCTCCCCATAAATCTGCAAGATCAATCTCTTGCAGCTCAATTATTGGCCCTAAAATAGAAAAAATATGGGCAAGGTGACAGTTTGCATTGGTTTTATATTCTCTAGTACAGCACAAGAAAATTTAAACAAAAAATGCACTGCCAAGCAAATATGAACTATCAGAAAGTACATTCTGCAAACACTCATCTCTGAAACACAAAACTTCAGAATACCTTTGCCTGCAGAGAACTGCACTTGTTACTGTTTATTAAATGACATTTCTTTTGAAATAAATGTTTCATAATTCTCCATATTAAGAAGGAGACCTGTAATTTGCCCTGCATTTGATCATAGCAATTAATTCATGTCCAATATCTTTAAACTATTTTACTTTCATGCAGATGATTCCCCTGTTTTTTCTTTATCTTTTCATGTACCTGGAGATAGTTTAGTGCAAACACAAAATTAGCTTCTAACATTACCCAGTAAGAAAGAACAATTGTTTCAGGAAAAGTCTTTCTTTACTCCTATTTTCCAAAAGTTCTTCAGAATGTTGTAGGATGGAAAGCTCTTGGATGCTGAAGCATTTCTGAACGTTGCACCACTGTTGCCAAAACATGTTTGCAAATTCTGTTGTGTAGGTCACAGCACTCATTTAGATCCTCTTTGGGGTTCCCTTCACTGCTGGTAACACTTACAATAATACAGATACATGAACTATCCACCCTCGTGTGACCTCCCAGTGTTCCAACCACAGCTGGAACATCCCATGTACTCACACTCTCTGGGGTTGCACAATTCCTTCCTGTCAATCATGGCACTTCTGTCATAGAACTCTCTCAGCAGGTACAGTATTTTCTGTCTATCCAAGAGACCAATCTAGACAAAAATATTACAATTATTGGGTTTTCATGTGGTTCTTGGGACTTACATCAACATTTGCAGCTCTACAAAGGCACCATTAGCTGAGAATTACCTGTGACTGAAAAGTATCCATTACCAGAACATGCCTACAAATTTCAGAGAAGTGAATTATTTCACAGAGGCAAAATCTTCTCTGGGCTGAGCAGGAACTCCCCACACATATTAGTTTGCAGGCACTTCCTTGACAAATTACACTGAGATAATTGTAACTGTTCTGCCAAAGGGGCTCTTCGTGTAAAGATCAAAGCTCCAGCATTTCATACTCTCAGGACACACATTGACTGCCTGACAGTACCAAGGAAGAATTTTCCCATCTCATGGGCTGTGCTGAGTTCCCTCAGTGACTGCACAGCTCAGGCTGGGTTTGTGCCCCCCACCTCCTTTGAAGTGAGACCTATTGGCAGCTGCCTGGGAACACAATTAGTCCAAAAGGCTGAGCTATTATGACAACCTCCCTAATTTCCTTTAAAAATTCATAGCCATTTGACCACAGAGGTGAGAGGCAGCAGCAGCTCCAGTGCAGAGGAGTGCAGAGTGTGTTGAGTGCCTGTTGCTCAGAGTGAGAGTACACAGAGGATAAACCCAGGAAAAGGGCATGAAATGGGTCATTTCCAACCAGGAAATTGTGGGCTTCCAAAAGCAAAGCAAATCTAAACCATTGCAAGTTTTCCATTTTATGATTAATTCCTGTTGTCATTATTTAAATCCTGCCACCTTTGTAATCTCCCTCTTGTTAGTGGAATAAAGTAGTTCATTAGGGAAGAGATTTACTTAACTTCATTATTTGTAGTGAGTGGCTTTCCAACTGAATTATTGATTTCCTTTTCACATTTTGTTCCTAGATTAAAAACTGCAAAATGGAAAATTCACCAGGCTTTTAATTCCTTGTGAACTTTACCTGCCCTTAGGCTGAAGAAATAAAGGAAGAACTTTGCTGGTCTTTTCCAGAAATGAGCTCAAGATGACTGCATTGTTTATAACCTAAACCTGGAACTGATGCCACCAATAGCTGGAAACAACTGAGGGATCCACGTCATGTAGTGGTGAAGTTCATCCTGAACTAAACAATTACATCACATTTGCTGGTACTGCAGCACCTTCCTCTGCAGGGAACTGAGACTTTATTGCCAGTTCTAAAGAAGGGACCAGAACTGAAATGTCCAGTTTTAGTGTTTCAGGCTCTGGTAAATTTAATTCTTGCTGGTAAAAAAATGCTGGAAATTAGGGTTGAATTTCAGCCATCAGTGGGATTGGAACAACAAAGAGAATTCTGTCCCTAAACTTACAAGATGTAGGCCCTGATTCCCAGTATCTTCATCTTCCTGACAGTGGAACCTTGCACAGCCCATGCAAACAGTTCTTCATGCTATTTGTCTTTCAACTGAATCTATCAGATCTGGTTCTGATCCATTCAGTGGCCAGGCAAGCACAGAACATGTTTTTGAAGATGTTACCAGACCACTGTGGAATATTTGGACTTTCCATTCAGTGTTTCCATTACACACACTTAATTTTCTATTCAAATTTTCTCAGCTGTTACTTGTCACAATCCTCTGCTGCTTGCCTTGAAGTTGGCAGCACTAGTGCAGATTTTTATTTTATGAAAAAGGGGAATCAATGAAGGAATTATCCTTATTAAAAAGAACATAATGAAGTACTAGTAAGAAGAAAATAAGTATGTTGTCTTGGGATTCAGATGTGCTTTTTTGTCATATTAAAATAATACACTTGGAGGATTCAGATAATTCAGGTTTTTGAAGAGATGTTTTGTGATTTGTATCAAATTGGTTTTGTATATTGTTTAAAATAGATAAAATAGCCTTATAGAAAACAGAAATTGCCAAATATGAATTAGGGCATATTTCCTTGGTTTAGCATTTACAACTTTTACAGATTTGCCATTCTCCCATGGGCCCCTGTTATTCCAGGAGACTTTTCCTTACAACTCACCCTGGGAGGAACACGCCACAGGCTCTACAGAGAGGAGCCCTGCAGTGGGAAAGCTGCTCCCCAGCAGGGCTGGCTGTGAGTTCCTGAATTTATGAGCAAAGGTGACCCTTCTTTGCCCCTCCTGTGTGCCTGGGGAGGCCGATGGAAGGTCCTGCCCATCCACCCTCCCTCCTGCACCCCGTGGGCAGGACAGGAGCAGCCTCCCCTCTCAGCAGCAGGACAGCTGTGTTTGTGCAGCTGCCCAAAACCTGGGGCAGCTTCAGTGCCCAGGGAGTTGAAACACGTTGGCCTCATTTTCTTGTCACCCAGATATTGGCAGGTGATGATCCTCAGTTGTTTTCAGCAACGTTCTGTGACCTATGAGTAATTCCTGCAGCAACACAGACTAAACCAGACTTGCCATTTAATCAGGGATAGGTCAGTGCTGAACTGCTTGATTGTTTTTCTGGAAATGTGATGTGCCTGTCAGTGAGCAAGATGGGAAGAGCAGAGGCTCAGGAAAGGTCATGAGAAAGCAGACTTTGTTGTTGCTGTGCTGCCAGAAGGGTAATCAGGAGTGTCTCAAACTTCATTAGTTTGGAAACTAATCTCTGACTAAATTCAGTTTCATTGAAAGATCCTGGGCTTAAAACATCCCTGAAAATGACTGTAGATTCTGTCACACAAGAGAAGCTATACCTGATACAAGTCAGCACAGGTACAATAAGCTTAAAATTCACAGAGCCATTGCCTTTTGGGGCATCCCAGCAGTGACCCAACTGCACGTGGGATTGTCTGGGGAAGTTTCTGCCTCAGTGGATGGTCCAGGCTGTCCTTGCTGAGCTGCCATCCTGGATGCATTCATTTGAAATCAGAATAATGAACACGTGGATACCTTCTAATTTGACTGCAATTTAAATGCTGCTTTCTCAGCTCCCTGGCCCTGATTGCAGCTCATTCAGACTGGAATAACCACCTGCTGCCAAACAAATGGAAATGAGGAACTGAAACAACTGCTTTGCTGTGCTCTGCAGAATGGGCTCTACAGGTGAGGGATCACATTCAACTGTCGCAGTCCGTGGGTTACTTTGCATTTTCATCTCTCTCTCCCTGTGGGTACAGAAGAGTCACACAAAAGAAACCAGGCCAGGTTTAAAGGAACTGTGTGGCCACAGGACACTTCAGTGACCTCAGTGTGCAGAGCGAGGCCACCTCAGCACAGCTCTGCTCTGAGCAGGGTCTCTGGGCAGAGATGGGGCTGGTGCTGGGAGCTGCTCACTCATGCTGTGTCAGTATTTTGGGCTCTGCCTCTGAGATTGCACTGGGAATAGTAGCAGGAGGTGGTGATTCCTGCCACAGAAACAACAGGAAGGCAGTCACATTGAAAGGTGAAAGGAAAGAAGGACCCAAAATACAAGGCAAAGGCAGGACTGGGCTGTGTGTGTTACTGTGGCCAGGAGGGTCCACCACAGCCCTTCTTGACAAGAGCAGCAGGGAAATGCAGTGTCTTTAGCTGGGAAGCAGGTACATTTCCTTCCTCCTGCCTGACACTGCAGCTCTCCTGCCACTCTCTAAAACACACCATGAGCTCTGCAATTCCTTTATTTGGTGGTAATGGCATTATTAGCATGACATTGCAGAGCACAGTTCACTCGGGGTGGGCACTGCAAGCATCACTAGAGGGCTGGGTGGAATATATAATTGATGTAGGGAAGAGAACTAAAGATTATGGCATCTGCTTGCTCTGTGGCAGCCACCAGCTGGCAAACTGAGGCTCCTCCCAACCAGTGCCACACATCTGGGGCAAAGCCCAAGTTCTTAGCAATAGTTTATGCCATTGATTCTTCAGCTTCTACTATTTACTGGGTTTCTCATAGGTCTGGCTTTTTGTCTGTTTGTTTTCTAATGGAGATGCAGGTGTGCTCAGAGGATGACAGAGTTTAGAGCTGCTGAAAGCCAAATTACAGCTTTGGAGTTCCATTTCCAGTTCTGTAACTGACTTACTGTATTTTAATTTCCTGTCCATAAACTGTGGCTGAAGTTCACAGTGCTGTTCTCAGAGAGGTTGTAAAGGTGGATTATTTTGCCTTTTAAATTTAAACTATGACATTTATTGATAGAAACCTTAAAGATCTATACAGTTATGCAGCATAATGAATGCAATATATGTTATAATTGAAGTAATAGGCACATTTGTTAAGGTCAATCCACATCAGGTTACCTTTGCTGAAACATGGCTGAGTGGATAAATGAGCACCCAAACCTTCTGAGCCGTGCTGTGGGGGCAGGTAATCTCATTAGGTCACTCAGTTTCTAATTAGCCACCAGATTATAGGCAATTGGATGTTTCTGTGTCTAAAGTATGAACTGGAAGACAATGCAGCAGCTGCTGTTCTCTGAAACACTGGTGAGTGAGCACAAGCACAGTAGCTGGAGTTGAGAAGAAGAAAAAACAAGTGGTGACCCAGAAAAACCCCAGTCTGGAAGCATCCCCACATTGAAACTGAGCTGCTCTGCCTACCCCTCCTTGGTCACAAGCTTGGAAGAGATCAGCAAAGTTTTGCCTCCACATCTCTCGTTCTGCTGCTTCCTGGAAGTCCTCAGCACACTGACAGAGGTACTTCATGATTTCCTGGAATGTGTCACTTGGAACGTGCTCCGTGTAGGAAAGGACAAACTGTGGAGAGAAAGCACAGTGTACATGGTTAGCTTTCTTCAAGCATTTTCACCTAATTTGGACTCCTAAAAATCTATTGCATGCCATGAAATATTTAGGAATTTGTAGTTTAATCTGCCAACATACCACAGACTTGGTGCCTACTCTGTTCTTTCTTTCAGAAGAAACAATATTCTCCTGACAAGGCAGGGACACTGCACAAGGGCATCCTCAGCAGGTCCTTTCCTGGCCCAGAGGTCCCTCGTTATGCTCAGTGGTTCAGAGGTGCTGGGTCAGATCCCTCCCATGCAATGCTGTGACTTAAGCTGGGTTTTCTCAGGCAGGGTTTAAGTTCTCCATCGTTTTCTGCAGCATTTGGTATTCTCGACTTTACTCCCAGGGAGGCATTTTGAGCCATTGGATTTGCAGAACTGACAGACACTCAGCTCTCAAATGCCACAAAGTGAGCATTGCTCACAGTGTCAGTGTTTAGAGAACCAGTCTGGGTACAATAAAGAAACCAAAAAATCCTTTTGAAAATGAACCTGCTGTCACTTAAGTCCTCTGAGACTGGGAATACTCCTGACTGCAGATTTATTTGAAGTTCCAGCCTTGGAGACACTTTAACACTTTGGATTTATAGCCATGTGGCTTTTATGAGCAAAAGCAATATGGTTCTAAAACTGTGGTGTGCATGACATAAATAATAATGGCCATCAGAACAAACCACAATCCCAAAGCCTGGGCTGAATTATTCCAGCAGGTTTCTGGAGCCAGCCACACTAAGAGGGAGCACATACAGCTCAAAGGAGGAATTTCCAAAACACAGAACATTTCCCATGATCCCATTTCTAGAGTATGGATACCTCACATAAGGGCTCTGACATCCTGGACCTGTTGAAATGCCTCACAGGCATTAACAAACTGCAATATTAAGATGTGTTGTAATTATTCATGTCTATATTGCATAATTTCCAGATATATGGGACAAGTGGAAAAGAGGAAGAGTAGAGAAATGCAGTGGCCTGAGGGGTGGCTGGTGGGAAGCAGAACTCCTGCACAGTGGGGGGGTCAGCACAGAAGGAGAGAGGTTGTGGGTTGGAGGTGGCAGATCTGGGGCCATGGCCAGAGCTGTGACACCCAACCCCTGTGACAGGGGAGCCCTGCGGAGGAGGCCGATGGGGGAGGCGGCTTGGACAAGCAGCTTGTTATTGGGATGCCATCCTGGGGACACACCCAAAGGCTCCTGCACTGGCACTGCTGCCCAACAGCAGCACAGGGCGCTGTTTACAAGTGCCAGGTGGGCAGGAGGCACTGTCAGAGCCTTGGGCTTTTCTTAGCTCGTGTGTGAGGTCCTGTGCACAACAATAAACACGCATTTATTTAGTATTAACTGAGGGATTTTGACACCTCTCTGAAGACAGCTGGCACGCCTCCTTCTTGCTTCCCAGAGAGCTCACTGGAGTTTGTGGACACATTATCATCAACAACAAGGGCTGTTTGCTGCTTGTTCCTGCTGATCTCCCCAGGAATCGAGACAGGCACACGCAATCATGGAAAATAATCTCACCTTTAGGGCCCGATTCTGCCCCTGCAAAGGCAACGTGAGTATTTCCCTTGGTGTCAATAGCTTTGTGCCAGACTCTGGGGGTGTGTGAGAGGGTACAAAGCCTGTCAAATAAACTGTTAGGGGCTGGTCTCTGGGATTTAAATGCTTTAATATAAAAGACCCCACAAACCTGTCCTGAAGGGTGTAAAAATACAACAGCCACTGTTCTGCATGTCTGAAAAAAACACCAAGACCCAACAACAATGTGTGAGGTCTCTCCTGAGTTTCTAACACCCTTTAAGTAGCCTAAAGCTGCACTGAAAAAATAAAAAATAAGTGCTATTTAATGTTAAGGTGCATTAAAAGCTGTGCTTTGCACATGGGGAAGGGCCTGGCCCAGTGTGGAGAAAGATCCTGTCTCTGTCTGGGTTTGGTGGATGATGCAAAGGGGTGGACAAAGGTGAATTGTAGCTGAGGATTAGCAACAGTCCTGTCCTAATGATGGCACAGTTCCCAAGGGGAGTGATGAAAGCCTCATCATTTCATCCCATTAAAACTGGACTGGAAAAAGCATCAGGGAATGTATTCTGAGAGAAGGTTGCTGGTAAATCAGACAGGCTGACAATCCATGTCTTCTGTGCTTCTGATCTCTGTTGTCATATCTTTAATTGAGTTAAAATAAGAGTACACAAAATATATTTTAAACAGTTTTCTACTGCTAATGGAGCATGAATTCATTCAGAGCTCATAAATATGTACCAGAGGGGTTATGGATTGATGCTTCATCCCAGGGACACAAGTAATTCTCTGGGCTCTCATTATCCACAATGGCTTTCTTAATTAGATGCAGTAATTCTGAGGTTAAATTCAAAATTCCTCATTTCATGCTTAAAAACCCCTCAACAGGTTATCATAAAAATGCATCTCTGTGCAAAATACCAAACATGTGAGTCTCCTGAGAGGGAAGAAGGCACAGAAATCACACATGGTTGCTTGGCATTAGTCTCTGCACAGCTGCTTTATACTCTGGTTTTAGTTATTATAACAGCACCCACTAGCACTGCTGCAATGAGGGTCTGCCATTATTTCTGTTCTAAACACCCCTTTTCACAGGTTTAATTACCCAGCCATAAAATTCTGCTCTGTTGCAGGTACAAATGGGTGGCAAAGCCTTGGCCTGGAGGGCTTTCAATGGTTACAGTTTGAACTGATTTGGTTGTTTTCAACTTGATGAACAGCAGAGTAATGGGGTGAAACTTCCAACTACATTTATGATTTTGCTGAGTTAAAACCACACTTCTGATGCTTCTCAGTGACAGCCTTTGAGTGTTAAACTGCCTGGTTATGCTTCATGTACATTTATGACACTTGTTGGAGTTTGGTTACAGTTCAGGCCAGTGATAGTTCAGGGCAGAAATGGCAGAGCTGCTCATCCCAGTTCATCATGGCTTGGTTCTTCTCTGGTTAATGGACCCTAGTCAGGAATAACAGCACTGACTGCCTGGGGCTGGTGGGTCTAGTGGGGCACCAACCTGCCCTGAGCAGGCAGGGCAAGGCCTGAGCCCCCCAGGGACTCACTCAGGGCTTTGGCATTTCAGAGGGGCTGGGAGGGATAGCCTGCAAAGCACAGCCCCCAGAGCTCCTCTGCAGAGAAGCAGCCCAGGCTGCAGCTCTGGGGGAAGCAGAACATCTCCTCCTTGCTGGTGGGAATGGGAACAGCAGAGGATGGACACGGAGATGGAACCTGAAGTGCCCTGAGACACCAGTCCCTGGGGAAGGGCAGCCCTGCACCTGCTCCTCTGGGCTGTGCCCAGGGAAACACTGTGAGAAACATCCCATTCTGAACCACATGCTCTTATTTCATTTCTCACCTCTGTGAACTCATCCAGGCTTCCTGTTTTCTCCAAGGTGTTTAAGATTTCCAGCTTTCTGTCCTGGATTGCTGGTAAAAAATGAAGGTATTTTGGTTTAGAAAGCAGCAGATTTTGCATATTGAACACATGTTTGCACACTGTGCTGTCACATTGACTTTCTCATGTTGGATAACGTTTATTTGAGGTTATCACACAGTAGCTGGAGCATCTGACTGTACAGAGACCATCTAAATCTGCTTCTTACATATTCCTCTGATGAGAATCTGCATTTAGCTATTCAGAATTGAGAGTCATATTTATTCTTGACATAAGTTGGTGCAAATTGCAATGATTTTAACGGTACTTAAAACTAATTATGTGAGGGAGGAAATGAATTTTGATTTAACAAACAGCTCAAACTGCCTTAGAACTCTGGGGACATGGACTCTGCTTTGCAAAACTGGAATCTGAAAATCATAGTAATTTTCTCAAGAATATCTGTGGGAATATTTTTACTGATGATATTCAAAAGTATGTTTGGGTCAGCCTCTGAGCTGCTGTAATGGGACTGAGAAAAGAAATCAAACATCTCCACAGATTTCTGAATGAGGTCTTTGAGCACAGACATTCTGTTTCTCTTGGCATCGTTTCTCTGGTCTTTCTTCTGCAATATATCAGGAGTAATGAGAAAATTCACCAGAGAGTGCATTTATCTCCTGTTGGTTAAGACATTCCTAAACTGTACATTAGCTTTGTTAAACTATAAACAGAGCTTAATGTTCCTTTAATGTATATTGAATGCTATTAGATGAAATAAATTAAGAAATGAAGCCACACTGTTAGTGAAACAGGGAGCACCTCTGACCTCTGGAGAGCAAACGTGGGCAGGCAGTTCCTCCAGAACCTCCTGTGCCAGCTCTGTTTGCTCTGGGACCCACAGCCCAGCAGGGGCACAGGGGCTCTGTGGGTCCTGCCTTTGCCCCACAGCTCCCAGTGTGTCCCAGACCTGCCATGAGACTGGCAGTGTCTGATGGGCAGGGAAGGAGGAGGTTGGGGCAGTGACTCCTAAAGACAGGGATAAGCACATGGCAATGTCTGGCTAATGAAGGATGGAAGTGGAAAGGGCCTGAATCTTTCTAACTCCCTGAAAGATTTTTTTCCATACTTTCCAAGCTGATATTCATGAATGACATGGTGGCTGAGTCTCTTTCCAATCTGGCTGAAGAGTTGTGGCTCATGTCCTTATGTAATTACCCCTAGAGATTCTCCCTCTGTTATCAAATCCATTTGCCATTTGCCCACAGATCACATGAGAATTCAGATCATGGCAATAAAACTAAGGAAGACACATCAGAAACTCACCTTTCCTCACATTTTCAGGGACAGAATCAGTGACATCTGGAAAAGACCTCAGGGCACTCTGAACCTGCAAATCAATAGTCAAAGGCCTGTGTCATGCAGACAGCAGTGAGCAATCACTAAAAGAAATCCCCCTGAATAATCAGACATGTGGGCCAGCCATGGGTGTTACACACAGGTGAGACTGGTGGGGAACCAGGGCCTGGGGAGCCTGAGGCAGACAAAGCCCTGTCCCTGTCCCTGCCCCTGCCCTTGCCCCTACCCCTACCCCTGCCCCTGCCCCTGTCCCTGCCCCTGTCCCTGCCCCTGTCCCTGTCCCTACCCCTGCCCCTGCCCCTGCCTCTGCCCCTGCCCCTGTCCCTGTCCCTGTCCCTGTCCCTGTCCCTACCCCTGTCCCTGCCCCTGCCCTTGTCCCTGTCCCTGCCCCTGTCCCTGTCCCTGTCCCTGTCCCTGCCCCTGCCCTTGTCCTTGCCCTGCCCCTGCCCCTGCCCCTGTCCCTGCCCTTGTCCTTGCTCCGCCCCTGCCCCTGTCCCTGCCCTGCCCCTGTCCCTGTCCCTGCCCTTGTCCTTGCCCTGTCCCTGTCCCTGTCCCTGTCCCTGCCCCTGTCCCTGTCCCTGCCCCTGTCCCTGCCCTGCCCCTGTCCCTGTCCCTGCCCTTGTCCTTGCCCTGCTCCTGCTCCTGCCCCTGCCCCTGCCCCTGCCCTGTCCCTGTCCCTGTCCCTGTCCCTGTCCCTGTCCATACCCCTGCCCCTGTCCCTGTCCCTGCCCCTGCCCTTGTCCTTGTCCCTGTCCCTGCCCCTGCCCTTGTCCTTGCCCTGCTCCTGCCCTGCCCTGCCCCTGCCCTTGTCCCTGCCCCTGCCCTGCCCCTGCCCTGCCCATTCCCCAGTTACCAGTGCCCCAGGAATCCTGTCACTGCCATCCACAGTCCACCCTCTCAACAGAGCTGCCAGTGCCTCCTTTCTCCTCTCTCTCTCCTGAGCCTTCAGTTTCTCCATCTCCTCCCTGGCCTCACGTTGGCTCTTTGCCTCAGCCTTCATCCTGACAAGCCTGTAAGACATGGGAATGTGGATTAGAAAGATATAATCATAAACACACTTAGATTGATTAAACCTACCCTGAAGAACAAAAGGAAAGGAAGCAACTTTTCACTGAAATTCTTTCCATGTGGTAGATGTTGAATGCAAAATCATCTGTGCAGCTCTTCTATTTTGTGTAATTTCAAGAGTGATAAATTTTACCTTCACATTTATAATGGCATTCACCATTTATTGTGTAGATGTCCTTCAATTCCCTTTCAATTTTAGCAAGAAGACAGGTGCATAATTTTGCTACACTTGATTTACCAACAAAATTGCATCAGTCTCCTTTGTCTCCAAGCCTGAGCACCTTTTCACCAAGCACTTCCCTGGCAAAGAACAATGTTCAGTGAGATTTCTGAAGCAGCCCCACACAACAGAGCCCTCACTGCCTTGGGACACGGAGAGCACCCCAACCCCTCCAGCATTTGGAACACACAGAGTTTGCAGGCTTGGCCAAAGTAACTCCCTTTCTTCCTCCTTTTGTTTCCCTCCTTCTCCAATCACCCAGCCATGTTATTCCCAATCCTCTATTTCACAGGACGAAAGGACTGAATAAAATTGATCCTGCAGAACTCATCTGCTATGATTTTGACTTTGGTAATTTATGAAATGGGGAAAAAGCCTTTAGGAAGGTCAAAATGCTTAAAGCCAAAGGGGAGAACAGCTCCTGCTCCTGGAGGCTGCTGGAATCTCTGCACTGAGGCAGCTGCTCACCCTCATGGCCTTCACAGCCTCTGCAGCCACTCAGAGAAAGGGGAATTGCTCCTCTTTTGTACCTGAGAACTCCAAACCCTCTATTTGAACTGCTAATTCCTGCTTCTTTCTTCCCCGTTTCACATGCTGTGAATGGGCTGATCCTGTCTCTGCTCTCTTCTGCTGCTCTGGGGTCATCCTGGAAGTTACAACCCATCAGTGTTTTCTGTAATGAACCTGTTTTACATGTCACAGCAATACTCTTTGATCAACAGTCAGTTTTATCACCAGGTACTTGTTCTTCATGGCCATTTATCACAGAGGTTTCTTAATGACTCTCTGGGTGCCTCAGTCAGTGGTGGGCACTGCTCGAGTCCTGCTGAGGCAGCTCAGCCTCCAGCACTCTGATACCAGGGGAGGAGGAAAATAATTTCCCCTCTTCTGACCCTTTCCCAGAGCCAGCAAAGAGGAGGAATGCAGCAGGTACCAACCTAAATGGACTGACAGATTCTTCTCCAGGGTGTGCTGCAGACAGAGAGAGAACACAGGCTGTGTGTGGCTGCAGGCCCTGCCCCAGAGCTGTCTGCAAGCTGAGCAGAGTGAGGGCTGTGCCCGGGGCTGCCAAGGGGCTCTGCTGGTTCCTCTGGGCAGTGCCCAGCACAAGCCATGTGTTCTAACCCCCTGGGCAGCTGAATCCTCTGTCTGGAGCCCCTGGGTGGGACAGGAGGTTTCCCTGAGACAGGAACAGCCAAACAGGGGCACCAGCACAGGCAGCTTTGCAAGGAGAGCTGTTCCACATCAGACACTGCCAGACAAGATGAGGTGGCAGTGAGGTGACTTCTCCCTGCAGAACCAAACCTGTCTCCTCAGGAAAGAGCTGCCTGCCTCCCACACAGGACACTGACTCAGCCTGGAGGGCCACGGCCCTGTACAAGAACTCCTCTGTTTCAGCTATCAGTCCGTGTGGATAAGGAATTTGTCCCATCTGTTCTCCTGCAAGCCTTGACTCCCAGTCAGGTGGCAATTAAGGGGAAACTGGAGGAGGCCCAAGAGAGCTCCCTGAGGATGGGTAAGCATTCAATGGGAACCTGTGGTGAATCCTGCCTTTCCTGAAGGCAATGCCAAGGCTTCCAGGAGCTCCACTTGGGCCAGAATTTCATTCCTCACTTCCTGGTGCTTGTGTGGGAGCTGTGGAGTGCAGACTGGCACTGCCCTTGCCACACTTCCTGCCAGAGATCCCTGAGGAGTCTCAGTGCTGGATTGGTGTTGGTGAAATCCTCTGTGTGACTGATTCAGGAATCCCCTGCAAATCCCACAATACAGCCATCAAAAATATGTAAATCCTGAGCTGCTGGGAATGCAAATCCCCTGGTACTACTACAGTGGAGATGCAAAACCTCCTCCAGGCTGAGAGCACAGAAACCCCCATGGCAATGCTGTCAGTGGAGATATTCATTTCTACAAGTCTTGATAGTCACTTCCTTTGCATCAGCTCTGAGAGCTGCAAATTGAGGACCTGTCTCCAAATGTAAACATGGGCTTAAGAGCCAAGGTCAAGGTGACAGGTCATGGGCAGCCAACACTTTGCATTCTACAGGAAGATCTGTCCTCTCCAGAAATAAGCTCTGATTCACAATGAAAGCCAAGAGGATTTTAGCAGGGAAAAAAACCACAAGACAAAACCAAACCAAAACCCAACCCAAAACTCCAGGAATTTTGATGTATTTTAATTCCATTCCCTTTGCAAAATAAACCTGAGATATGGTTGTGAATGTCCTGTATCCAGGTGTCCCTCTGTGAAGCAATACAAGTGACACACAGTCCTAAAGCAAAGCAAGGCTGGAATCCTACACATCCCCCAAACAGTCTGTGCTGGGGTGAAAACTCACTGAAAGAGATGTTTGCCCAGCTCATTTGTTCAGTGGATCAACACTTAAAAACTAGAAAATAAAACTGAAGTTCTTTTACCAGCTCTGCCTGTGAAGAAGAGCCAAAAGCTGAGCTCTTGCACACTGATCACAATGGGGCAGTTAAAATTATTTTTATCTGTGAGGAAAAAGGAGGTGACTGTATGAGATTCACTTCTCACACTCCTTTATTGTACTCACACCTGGCACGTTCCTATGATCTGCAACCCTGTGTGGAATGGAAATGGAGGAGAAGCTCAGAGCAGCAGAGAGAGATTTAACACATCCTTTTATACATTATAATGCTGGGAATTTCAATTATCTTCATTTAGGCTTTATGCACAAGACACGTCAACATTTTACTTCCCTAATTCCTGACACTGAAAGCCTGAAACCAATTTTCAAGCTCTATGTGGTATTTATGCAAATAAAGAGTCAGTCATTCAAACAGAAGTCATTATTACAAACACAGATAGGGAATGAAGTGATCTAGTAGTGAATGAGTAATTCTGACATCAACCACAATCACCTCTGGATCACCCATAAACTCAAAGTTCACTTCTATATTTTTCTGAATAGAGCAATGAAAATAAAGCATTATTGTTCATCTAATGCTCTCATATTCTAAGCTGAGCACATTGTAAGGTGCCCTGGAGCCTCCCAACATTCATTAAATATTATACTAAAGAAAGCAGCCTAGAAATAAGCAACAGAATAAAATACAGAACAGTTTCTACTTTAAAGGGGAAAATAGAATCTGAAAGGAAAGCCTAAGTAAAAATCACAGGAGAAGGAGTTTCTACAATGGGTCAGGACAAGGTCGTTGTTGATTTTGTCACAAGAAATATCCTGAAGGAGGAAGGAAAGGTTATATTTTTATTATGTTTGGAAGAATAGAGAAGAAATGATCTAAAGAGTCACCAGACCTTTGATAGCAACACCTGTCCAAAGAACTGCTGTCACCAGACTGGTTTGGAGGGAGTTTGCATTGCACAAATGTAATTAAGATGGAGTCTAAGGGGGAATTATATACTTGTGAAGGGCAGAATATTGCCTTAAACAAGAACAACTAGTGTTTGGTTTTGTGTGACGTGTTCTGGCATTTGTCCTGCTCCTCCAGTTTTCATGGGAGCCAAATGCCCTCCCTGGCCCTGCACTCCCCAGGGTGGGTTTGGTTTGACACCAGCCAGGCTGCAGTGACCCCATTCCTGCTGTAACACAGAGACCAAGCCCCAGCTCTGGCCCTGTGACCATCCCCACTGCCCCAGCCAGGCTGCAGTGACCCCATTCCTGCTGTAACACAGAGACCAAGCCCCTGCTCTGGCCCTGTGACCAGCCCCACTGCCCCACTCTCACCTCTCTGACGTTGTCCCCTGCACCAGAGCTCTGAGCTCCTCTGCCACCTCCTTCATTCCTCTCACGTAGGGGCCTGGCTTTGCAGGAACACTGTACAGGGGGTTGTGTCTCATCAGATACTCGCCAAGATAATTAATGGGGTCGAATGTGGTTGGTTCTTTGTCTGATACCAGCACGTGCTTTCTTTCCACTTCCATTAACAGATTTTCTACTCCTGGGATTAGTGTGGGGAGGAGTTTGTCAAGTAAATAGATGCGAGTGTCGAGTGTCTGTCGCTCCTCACAGTACCAGTCTCTGGCCAGCCAGTCCGAGGGCTTTCTCTTCTCTACCTTTTCTTCCTCTGCCTTTTGTGCTCCAATCATGCCCACCTTTGTGTCCTGCAGACTCAGACACCTCTGTTGCACCTTTTCATAAAAGCACTCTTTCCACGCAGTGTAATTACTGAGACTTGGCAGCCCATCATTCCCCTGACTGCTCCCCATGTCTGTGGCAGCTCCATCCTCACATCCAAGTTGGGGAGATTGGGGACCTGCAGGTTGGGCTGATTCTTCTGGGTGAGCAGCCATAGCTCAATCCTGTGACACAGAGAAAACAGCAGCTCGTTATAACATGCAGTGCCCTAACAGGTGACACAGGAAGAAAGTCTATTGTTAGGAATTAACTAATATTTTTTCTATGTTCCTTTTTTATTCTGTTACTGCTGCTTTGTACTCTTAAATAAATACAGCCCCTTTACTTCAAAGATCAGTAAATGATTTATAAAGATTAATTATGTATCACAACAGCCCTTGGAGACAGAACAACTAACGAAGTGTGTTCCTTTCTTAGGAGACAAGAAACTGAGACACAGAAGGGGGGTGATTAATTGCAGGTCACTTAGAGCCTCAGAAACCAGGAGGTGAGCAGTGCTCAGAAATGGTTCCCCAGTTCCAGCCAGTGGAATCCTCTTACCCCAGTACCATTATTGCTGTTTGGGTCCATTCCCTGCCTCCAGGAAATGCAGTGGATGTGAGACAAAGGAAGCAACAATGGAAATGTCAGATCCCCAGGAGCAGATTCCTGCACACGCTGCCTCTGCTCCAGCATTTCTGCAGCTGTGCAGAACAGCGAGGAAGCTGCTCCCACAAGCCACTCGACTTCAGCCTTGGCAGCTGGTTTTCCCTCTGGACATTTCGTTAAGGTACCAAGGACAGAGGTGTGTGGGGCAGCAGAGCTCCCACAGAAAGGGAAACTCTCTGCCATGAACTCTGTAACGAAGTTGTTTGCAAGCTCGTAACGCTGTAGATTATTCTGCAAAAGAGACCTCTCCCTTTGCAATTACATGAACTTTGGTGTTCTCAAAATGTCCTTTCTGTGAAATACCAGGAGGAAACTGAGCTGCTGTCAAGGCACAGTTCAAACTAACCCTGAATGTCTCCAGGCAGAACTGTCTGTATCTGCAGTGGGGTTACTCACAGAGTGGAGCAGAAGGGTGGCCACGACTCCATTCAAAGGATGAAAAATCAACCCCAGCCCAGTGCTGAACAACAGCAAGGAAGGGTGAGATCAATAAATAGTTTAACACCTTTCCAAATTTAAGATGAAACTCCACTCTGAACTTGCTGCCACATTACCCTTTTCAAGTTTTTATTCAAAGTGCTCTTCACTGAGGCCTCTCAGTACCCACAGCAGTTTTCCTGCTTTTGGTATGAATTGCTCTTCCTGTTGCAGCATTTGTAGCTGTTGTGAAGTGAGTTCAGCCTTCCAGGAAATGCATAAATGTGATCCACAGCCCTCCTGGCACACCAGTGTAGTTACTGATGTGTTGGCCTTCTGGTTCATTAGCACTGTTGGAGTGCAAACACAGCCTGGAGAGGTGGGAAGCTCCACAGCATCGCATTTCTAGGCCTGGTTTCTCCCTGAGCTTGTTGGTGTCTTCTGGTAATTTGTTTTCAAAGATGATTCCCCGCCAGGGAATGGTTTGGATTGATGGCTCAAGCTGCCTGCCTGACCCACACACAGGGTTTTAAGTTGGCAGCTGGTTTTGCCACCAAAGGACATGAGCTGTAAAGGAGTCTGAATTTACAGTGGTAGAAAGGGCAACCTGTCCACCCTGTGCAATTGTTCCTTGCTTAGGTGAGTGTCTTTGAGCTGTGAAACCAGATTTCCTTGGTTCAGAGTGGGGTGTTAACCAAATGTTCTGCTCACATTCCAAATCAGCTGGTTTTGTTGTGCCAAAATAAACTGTTCTTGCAGTTTCAAATACTCATTTTTCAAACCTCCTTTACAAAACTCTGCAGTTTCTGTGCAGTGTTAAAGTGACAACTGGGCTCTGCTTCATGAGGTGGCTGATTCTGAGAGATGATGAATGCATTCTCTACACTGCTCTCAACCTTTTGTTAGGATGGGTCTGAGGATTAGTTAATGTTTATAAAGTATCTCTCTGTCTCTGAACTAAACAAAACATAAAACAACCAGGGCAACTGTTCCCTCTTACTTGCAGGGCATTCCCATGAGTGCAGGAATGGAAGCAGAGCATGGGGGACTCTTCCCACTGCTTTAACACAGTACAGATGGAGCAGACTGAGAGGGTATGGAAGAACACACAAACACTGCAGAACTGTTCAAATAAACAACAAAGAATCAGGGCCTGAAACTTGGAATTTGTTGAGGATTACAGGCACACACCTCCAGCTTGGGTAAGACACCACTGGCTCATGAACCTCAGTGCTGATTTACATTAGTTGAGAATTTGGCCCATAAGGGAAATTTTCTTTACTGAAAGGGTGGGCAGGCACTGGCAGGGGCTGCCCAGGGAGGTTTGGAGTGCCCAGCCCTGGAGGTGTCCAGGGAAGGACTGGACAAGGCACTCAGTGCTGGGGGACAAGGTGGTGTTTGGTCACAAGTCGAACCTGATGATCTCAGAGATCTTTTCCAATCTTAATCAGTCAATGAGTCTGGGATTCTATAACAATACAGAGAGCTCTCATGGCCTGTGGCATTCCCAAATGAGCCCAAATAACAGCAAGCATGGAGCCCAGATAAAAGCTTTAGAAACACTCAGGAACTTGGAAATGTCATATAAAGTTTCCTGTAAGCCTTTGTTCAAGCTGAAGGCAAGATAAGCTTTCCATTATTTAGTAGGATGCCACTTTCCTGGCTCCTTGTCTGTGAGAAAATATTCTTGCTGGAATCCCTGCAGGTACAAAAAGATTCCTGCAGGTACAAGAAGATTGTCTCTGTGCTTTCTGTACAAAACCCAAATCTGCTCATAAATAAGCTTCTTACAGTTTCATTGTTATTCTGTTGGGGAATTTTGATGGGTGGGATAGGGCCAGGAAAGACTGAAGTTTGTTTAGGTAAATATTTAGGTAAATAGGAGTTACAAAATCTTTCCAAAAACATCTCATTGGCCCTCTGTCACTCTAATGTTCCATGGAGCATGTTTGTCTCATCAATCACAAGGAGCCCAATACCCCTTTCACACATGGTCTTTCTAGTACCATTAAAATTTAAAACCACTTTTGCTTTCTGAAGCTTTGAAGAACAGTTTTCCTTACCTTTGGAGCAGGTATCAAAATAGATCTTATTCCTCCTGCATTCAAAGTGGCTTTGCAAATCAACAGGAATTCAGTACATGCCCATCTGTTCCCAGGCATTAAAAATCTGGAAGTGCCTGAGGGATTTCTCAGCCTGGCTGTGAGTCCCACTCCTCGGTGTGTTTGCAGTTGCTAAGCAATAATCCCAAAGGCTGCTGTGTCTTTCCCCAATCAGAATTGCTGCAGGTTGGCTTTTGGCTTTGGCACAGCCCCCCAGACTCTGCTGTGCTGAACTGAGCTCACTGCAGCACGGGACTGAAAATAAAATCAGAAAAGGACCGTGAATAGCAACAGGCAACGCTGAGGGCACAGGCAGAGAACCTGCAGGTCCCCAGTGACAGGATCACCCTCAGGGCCAAGGGTCATGAAGGGCAGAACTGCCACAAGCCCATCACCAGCTGAGGGGGGCTGTGCTAACCAGGTGTGAGAACCTGGGACATAAAGAGACACTACAAACCCAACTGGAACACTCCAGGCTCTGAGGGATGGAGCTGCTCTGGAGCCCTGCAGGAAAGGCACCCAAGGGGAGTGCTCAGTGCCATTCTGCTGGGCTGCCTTTGAACCTGCCTCTAAAGGAACCTCATTCAGCCCTTGCATAATTTCTGTATTCTTTGAGGAACAATAAGCAATACAACGAAAGAAGAAGGGAAAAGACAAAGACACCTCTAAGCCACCCTGCACTCATTTACTCCAATGTAAATCAGGTGTCTCTGCAGGGGTTTCCTTGGGCCAGGCAGGACTTCCAGCTGAGAAATTCACAGCAATTTCTGCCAGCAAACAACGTTTATCTAATGCTGCTTTCCATTTGTGGTTTGTACTGGAAGTGGCATAATCTTTGGATTTCCTACCTGCAGGAAAACTGAATTGTGACTTTATCTGCAGTCCCTGTCACTGAACAGCTGCAGGGGACCTGCCCTCTACACAGTATTGGGCTCCATTTCATAGGACAACTTGGCAGAAACCTTGAAATACAGGTCAACTTTCATGTGAAAAACACACTGTAATAAATTACCATTTCTTTGCTATTTATTTGGAAAAATGTATCAGAAGGAAATGCAGTGCATTTCCAAGATGTATTGAAGTCTAGCATCAATTATGTTAACAAAATGAAGCAGAAAATTAGTGCACAGGACTAATTTAAAATGAGGCTTTAAACTGGATTGTGCACTTTTTCCTCAAAGCAGTTTGCACATGATTAATTCCCGTTATCTCTTCTCCCAGGTGTGCTTTGCTTTCCCCCTTTGCAATTCAGAGTTCTGTTGCTATTATGATTAACTTACAAAACTTTTTCAGTATGAAACAAATTAAAAAGATACTCTCCCTTTTCTAAAAGTGATTTTTTTTCAACTCCCAAACAAGGGTATACAAATAGAACTTGGAAGGAGGGATCAGAATGACTCTATTTTTGTTTTCCTGGAG